>NW_012150952.1:4839263-4885122 GCF_000956105.1 Propithecus coquereli
ATTTCCATTATCCAACATTTTTTAGTTTACCCTCAGGCCTCAGAAATTGGAACAATGATTATAGGCTTTAGTGAAAAATAGTTCCCATCTTCTTTCTTTGATTCTCTTACATACTAGGAAATGGGATTCTCTTTGAGCTAACCTTTGCTGAGTACAAGATTTTAGAGATGAATGTGCCACATGTTAACATTATTTCTAAAGGTTATTCCCTCTAGAATAAAGGGTTATTCCCTTTATTATATTATTACTGTATTCTGGAGGAAGAAATAGGAAAGATTAACAATACTCAACTTAAAGGTACGATACTTTCCAAAACATTGTCTTTTGATGTCATTTTGTTTAAAATTTGAAATATATTTTCTTATAGAAATGATATTACAAATAGTTAATTATAGCCACTTGCTTTCCAATTAAAATCAGAAAAGCTTACTCCATAACGTAGCTAATCTGTAAATATATAGATTTATAATGTCAATAATATAGGTTAAGTTCATTTTCTTATATTATTTTTTTCTTTTTTAACTAATCGACATAGCCCAGGACTTCTTTTAAATAAATACCTATAAGAAATTCTGATATATGTACATGAGAAAATATGCGTGTGGGTGTCAAATCCAAGTAGTGTTTTGCAGTACCAAAATCTTGAGAGCTACACAAGTATCTATTGATAGGTGATTGGACCTAGATGAATATTGTGCATATATTTATTAACAGTTATAAATTGGAATATTTATAACAATGGAAAATTACATAATCTTTAAAATAAATGTAGTATATCTACATGTTGCAGGAAAAGAGAAACTGGCATTTGTTTCCTGTAAATGATTTAGCCACATAGCCTTGCCATGACTGTTTGAATGAATCAATGTTACGTAAAAATCGTCCAAAGCCTTAAAAATAATTCATTTATTTATTTACTTTTGCTTTTTTTCCATCTAAGTTGGAATGCACACAGATAAGAAAGTAAAAAAAAAAAAAAAAATCTGACAAACCTTGCTAAATATGTTGGGTTGTTTTCCCTCCTTAAAACGTAAATAAATGTTAACTTCTGAAAAATTAACACAAAACCTTAAATTTAGACTCCAAACAAATTGTATATATATAGACGTCCTTGAATAAGATCAATTCGTTCAATGTCGTTTCGTTATAACTTCTATGGGGGAAAAAAAATCGATCCTGGGCGGGGCCCCTCTCTCTGTGGAGTTTGCCCCTTCTCTCCATGTCTGCGTGGGTTTTCTCCTCTTACTCCAGTTTCTCCGCACATCCTAAAGCCGTGCACGTTAGGTGAATCAGCGTGTCTAAATGGTCTAGTCGGAGTCTGGGTGTGCTTGTGAGTGCGCCCTGCCATGGGATGGCGGCCTGGCCAGGGTGCGTTCCTATCCCTCCCCATGAAGCTGCCTGGGAGAGGCTCTGGCCACCCGCAACCTTGAACTGGAATAAGTGGGTTGGAAACTGCATGAAGGAATTAATACGGATGATTGTATAATAAGAATTGGTAAGTCTACAATAATCATCCAAATGCACAACAATGAACAACACAGGACAAAAGTGCTCAGCAAGCCTACCATATTTGTGATTGCTTTTGAGTCGTGTGGCGGTATCAGGTGCTCCTGACAATTTTTGCTTCGCAAACATTTATCCCTTGATTTGTCCCACTGCCACTACAACCAACATTGGGTAAATAATTATCTTACTTGGTTTTATTAATCTTTCTTAAAGGTATGTATAGCTCGCATTTATTTCAGTGTTTAATATTAGAAGTGTTTGAGGTCTTTATTTAGGGGTTTGGTGAAGTTTTTGCCACCAGAAATATGCATTAGGAAGTTAATTCTTGTTTATATCAATTAGCCTACAGTAACATTGGTTTTGTTATACGTCACTTCGCTTAAAGTTGTTTCCAAGCTCCTATCCACAACGGTTAAGTGAGGACTTATTGTACGCCCTTGCAGATGAGACCCATTACAGATAAATACCCTGACAGATGTGCTATAGCGGCGTTGCGCTATTTATTTCCAGAGGAGTTTCTTGACTAGGAATCCTGAACATTATTTATTGGAGCTTATTTATAACATATTATTTCCTTTTTCATTTTCTTTATAAAATGACAATTACCCTTCTACTCCTGTTCACTTCCTTATATTAACCATCCCAATACATACAGGTGAAGAAGGGTCACATGGGGAGCTGCCACCATGGTACATTGGTTGGGCCCAATTGGACTGCTCCAGGAATTCAGTTTCATCAGTTCTCCCTGAACTGACAAGATGCAAATTTGTCAAACTCACAAGACACTGCTTAAAAACCAGAATGCCAGTTTATTAATTTCAATTAGAGTGCACATCAATACTTTTGCCCGCTAGTCAGGGCAAACCTTTTCCTATACATCAGACATTTAGGAAGTCAATCAGAAAAATCTATTCAGTGAGCATAAAATAATAAATCATTGGATGTTCTTGAAAAATATTTCACTCAGATTGTAGAGAAGTCTATCAGTGCCCCACTATAGAGAAACCCTCTTCAGACAGAATACTCAACCATGCCAAATTAATATTCCTTTCTCCCTCCTTCTAAAAGAATGTTGCATATGCATATATATTCTGCCTGTTCACTTCTTTTTTATAAACATACAGAAAGCAACTTTATGTAATAAAGCATAAATTGGTGCACACTTTTAGTAGATTATCATATTTTTTGTATGATTGACATTCAAGTTGTATTTGTATTTTGCATAGATTTATAAATAGTCAATAAATGTTATCTACTATTATTATACTTTTGCATACCATTCCCTATCATGAACCTAAGGTAACTGTCTACTACAATCTTTGTATAAATCAAAATTTTCCCAGGTTCATATCTAGGTCAAATAATCAAATATTATCACAATATTAATCCTTCCAATCCATAAACACAGATTATCCTTCCATTTTCTTGTGTTTTCTTCAATTTCTTTCACCAGTTTATAGTTTTCTGTATACAGGTCTTTTACCTCCTTGGTTATATTTACACCTAAGTATTTAATTTTGTTGCTATTGTACTAATAAATGGGATTATTTTCTTAATTTTCTTTTGAGACAGTTTATTATTCTTATATAGAAATGCTACTGACTTTTGTATGTTGATTTTGTATCCTACAATTTTCCTGAATTTGTTTATCATTTCTGACAGTTTTTTGGTAGAGCCTTAGGCGTTTTGTGACCAGCAACAAAGTCATCATGTAATTCTCGAGGATAAAGCTGACATAAGTGGAGGCAGAGTAGAGAGACAGAGAGAATGCAGATCTTAGTGATATTGTTTAAACAATATATCAGCTGGATCAGATCTCATCCAGAACTAACTAAACCACTGGACTTTTAATCTGTAAAGCCAGTGTGTAACTCTTTTATTCATTTGTTTGTTTTAGTTGTTTATGTTTTGTTTTCCATTGCATGCAACCAAAAGATTTCTAACTGACATACAAACTGACAGACTTGGCTTTAGAAGTATATGGAGTTATTGTGTATATTCATTGAAGAAGAAACACAGCAGATAAGTTCATTTCTGCATTTAACAAATATCTATTGAGTGAATTTTTATTCCAGGCAATGTAGTAGGGCTGAGGATACAGGGGTAAACAAAACATGCATGGTCCCTGTCCACAGAATATTCTGTTTACATTCCAGCAGGCAAGAAAGACATAACTAATTACACATTAATTCACTCACTTTAATTTTGAAAGAGCTTTAAAAAAGAGGAACAAAATCTCATGGAGGTTTGTAACAAGAGAATAGATCTAGTCTGGAGTATACTAGCTTTCTAGGGCTACCATAAGAAATAACCACATACTGAATGGCTTAAAACAATACAAATTTATTCTCTCATAGTTCTAGAGGCTAAAAGTCTGAAATCAAAGTAGGGGCAGGACCATATTCCCTCTTCAGGCTCTAGGGAAAAATCCTTCTCTGCTTCTTCCTGCCTTTTGGAGGTCACCAGCAATCTTTGGTATTCCTTGGCTTGTAGCTCCATCATTCCAATCTCTTCCTCCATCATCATACGATGTTCTTCCTTGTGGGTCTTTATGTCTCCAAATCTCTCTTTCATTAGGGGATTAGAACTTCAACATATCTCTGTGGGGGACACAATTCAATCCACAAGAAGGGAGTTAGGGCAGCCTTCTCTGAGAAGGTCATCTTGAGCTGACTGATAAGGATGAGTCTGAATCTCTAAAGAGGGAACAATGAGGACAATCCAGGTATATGTTGCAATCCAGGTATGTATCGATATACACACACACACACACACACACATATATACACCACATACATACATATATATGCACAGACATATATAATGCTGTTCCATTATTTCTGCCTTTATCCATCGTTACTCTTATATTATCTTCCAATATTTCATCTGGAACCCCAACATTTTAAGGGGCAGAAATTATGGAAGGGCAATTCCTAATGATGGTGATGAGGGCATCTTTTGGGCAGTCACACAGCCACAAGAAAAATGAATTCTGTTTGTGTTTTTGTGTTTTTATTCAGTAAAAATGTTTGTTCCAAAGCTTTATGGTCAGAATTAGATAAGATTAGATTATACTTTTTAATGTAACTATGCATTATAAATGGTAGAGCAATCTGGAATTTCTCTTTTGTTCTTGCACATAAAACTGTATTTAATGGTTGTTTTTAATCCTGGAAGAAATAAGCAGGCAATTCTATTTTCTACTTTGAATTTCATCATTAATGTTAAACTATTAGCACATACATTTCGTTAATTATAGAAATTACTTCAATGTTTTCGCAACTAAATGTTCTCAAAACAAAATTTAGACACACTGCTATTAACATTTCCAAGGAAACCCTGAGTGTAGTCATGTAAATCAGCAAGTTCCCTCACTGACTAAGAGCTTTTGTTCAGAACACAAACAATCTTGTCCCAGGTAACCTCCTCTCCTTCTCACTCAGCCATTAGGAGTTGAATTCATTGTTTTTCCTTCCACAGATGATTTGTACATGTGCTTTACTCAACACTTTACTACTTACTGACCATGAAGAAAATTAACTAAAATTAACTTTTGAAAAAATTACAATATGAGTTAGTATGTGTAATTTTGTAGTCAGGAAAAATAAATGGATTTTTCCCAATTACTTGAACAAATGTCACTATGAATGTAAAACATTTTATTAGATCATGGAACAAAAATATTTAAAAGATCACATGTATATGGAATTTCACATATATTGAATCAGGTATTTTACTATATCCATGTGCTGTCAAATTTTCACAACAACTTTAGAAACAAAGTATTATTACCTCTGCTTCATGAATAAAGAAAGCTGAGACTCAAGATCGTAAAGCAAGTAGATATGTACAAGTAGAGTGTAAAAATCTAGGTGTGTCTAACCTTAATGAAATTTAATTTTCCATTAATGCCATTCTTATTTTTTCCTAAAGTCTCATATAGAGGGAAAATAACACTTAAACATTTTTAAAAGTATATATTAAATTGTCCTCTAACCTGAAATTCAATAGCTCTTAGGAGATTACTTTTAGATATGTGCTCTCATAAAACTATTCTAGAATGAAGACTTCTTCCTCATCATTAATGAACATTTTATTTAGCACCTACTATGTACACAGCACTGGACTAAATGTTGATATCATTGCAAGCATAGAAAAATGGACCCTGCCATCAGGGGATTTACAATCTATAAAGATAGTCAAGACACATAAGGTTATTATCTAACTTAGAATTCTTAATTTACTGTTTGGTGCCCCTAGGATAAGGTCTGAACTCCTTAAGAAGACTGCATGATCTAGTTTCACCTCAACCCTTGAGGTTGCTTTTTAGCCATGGATGTCCCCTTTGCCTCACCCCAAATTCTAATATATGGCAGAACTGAAATTCAAGCTCCTAAACCTCTGTTGCTACCCTGGCCAACATCTCTGGCACCTGTGGCAGTCATTTGATTAGATTTACTCCTAACATAGTTGACTAAACTGTGAGCTCCATGAGTGTAGCCATCATGTTTTCTTTGTCCATCTTGATAGTTCTTGTGTTTGTTTGTCTGTCTGTTGCTTGGTTAGTCAGTTGGTTTTCTAAAGGAATTCATCCTTTGAGGAATAGATTTTACGTAAATAAGTATAATGTCTCCGTGACCATGTCTACATCAGGGAAAAGTTTGCTTTATCTCTTTATGGCATAGCCAGTCACAGCAAAGAAGACTTTTGAGTGTTTTTATAGATAAATAGTTTTAACTAATTCCATGTAATCAAAGAGAAACTCATCTGTCTTAAAAAAACAAAAAAGTCCATGACAGATCATGTAATTTTAGACTCTGTTATACTTATTTGTCCTTTCCAATTCTTCCTTCCATGAAAGATTCTTTCATAAACACTAAAAAAATTTAACTGATCTACTAATTGTAATACCTCAGAACTGTTAATGTGCTAGTTAACAATGATATGATAGCACAATGCAATATAATTCCAGCTTCAGAATTTTTTTGGTGAGACCAAAATTGTAAAGTTTTAAATTATTGCTTTTTTCTCTTTCCTAAATGTTAGTATTGTGTGTCTTTTAAATGATGTGTCTGGGCATGAAGCAGCAAACTTTAATTTGAGTTGCAATATTCAATATCTCTTAACAAATGCTTCAGTGAGATTACTCTTCCTTAGCTGAGACAATACAAAGTCTGAGACCAATGCCATAGACACAAAATATTTTCCAGATCTTAAAGTAAAAGATTATATGCAAACCATGCTACTCAATTGTGAAATTGGCTCTCCCAACTTTAGATCACTTCTCTATAATTCTGTTTAAGAGGGGAGAGGAGAACTCCTTTGGAGAAAGAGTCCTTGAAGTGCTAAAGACATCCCTCTCACTACAAACTAAGGTAAGAAGAATCTGGAAAGTAAGGAGGCCAACAGAAAGTGAGTTTGGGGGTAGTTGGTTGCCTGTGTGTATCTTCCACCTGCAACCATGCCCACCTGAGGTCTTTTTAAAGTTTAAAGGTTCTCTTCAAGAGGATTAGAGAGAACAAAGGAATCCCAACAGGGATCCTCTGTGTGGGGTGGAAGGATGGAACAGGAGCAGATGCAGGGAGAGTGAAAAGTGGCCATCATAAGAGAGACATTTCTGTGGACAAGGGACATCATTGAAGGATCCCTAAAAATACAAAAAAAAAATGTACCCACGAGAGAAAAAGTCAGCAACGGTGCATCAGCCCCGAAAGAAACAGTTATGCAATATGGTGCTTTTTCGCCTGATGCCTTCTTTCCCTGACCTCAACCCTCGTGAAATAGAAAACACTGCCTAGCAGACAGGAGATGGCTGTGGGACTAGGATAGAAGGGGAAGGAAAAGCAACAAGGGGAAAAGTCAATCCTGCTCCCTGCTACCACTGCAGGCTTCCAGGCCTGAGCTGGAAAAGAAGAGAAACGTTTTAGTCAGAAGAACAAATCTCATCTCAGCAATTTAAATGCTTGTTCCAGGGTAATAAACAAAATTTTAAAAGGAAGTCAACTTTAAAACTTTGCTTATTACCCTTGAATATAAATATAAATATTCTGAAGTGACATATATGTTTAAATACATGAATTCATAATAATATTAAAATAAACTAACTGGTCACCAGTGGAAGGTATAATAAACCAACTCATTATTTAGGAAATAGTAAAGAAATCAAAAGAATTGAGAATTTCTCCTGCTTTAACAATATGAACTATACCCCTAGATAACCAAATAGTCGATGAGAGAAAGTTTTGCCTTTGGACTTTTTAACAGAAATATCCTAGCCAATAAATGAAGAAGAAATGACGGAATATAGCTGTCACCATTTTGCAACAATAAATGGATCTAGGTGTTTCCCGACAGAGAAATACACCACCATCACCCATGAAATAGTCCTTAAAAAATAAATATAAACTAATGCAAATCTGATAATGCCCCTACTGACTTTCAACAACTAATTTATAGAAAGTACATAGGCTAGAGAGGCATGTTATACAACACTATGGAAAGGCAAACATCAAATTTCAAATTGTGGGAAATTCTTCAAAGAACAGATTTCATATCCTCAACAAATTACAAGGGAAAAAAAGAGAAATGAGTGACGAACCTATGGATCAAAACAGAATTAAAAGACATGATAATTGAAATGTGGGGCTCTTATTAGGGTCCTGATTCAAACTATAAAAAATGTAATATGAGTCAATTGGAAATTTGAACACTATATATTTGATGACATTAAGAAATCATTACTATTTTTATTTGTAACAATGGGAAATGGCTAGATATTTTCAAAAAGTCCCTGATCTTTTAAAGGAATCCACCAAAATATAAGATTTCTTCAGAATAACATGGGAGGGGAGCAATTAGATGGAGATATAGGTAAAATGAGATTGGCCATGTGTTGATAATTATTGAAACTGAGGTAGAGTATATATGGGTTCATTATATTATTCTGTCTACTTCTGTATGTTTGAAATTTTCCAAAGTAAAAAATCTATATGATACTCGGGACAGAAATTTAACCTGTATGAAACAATTGGTGAAATTATCGAAACATTGGCTTGGACTTCACATTATACTCTCACCAGAAAGAATCACAGCTGAGATGTGCAAGTGCTGAGCACAGTGCCGACTGGCACGAATCTGCTTGATGTGGAATAAATAAGTTGATTATGTAGAATCTGATTTTCTGAAGAAGAGGATTTGGATCAAAATCAGGAAAGGCATTTTCCTAGCTACTCTTAGATTAGGATGTCATTAGTACTCTAATTAGAAATTGTGCCCGGCAGTGTCCTGGCAGGAAACAGATGAGATACTCAAAATCATTTACCTAAGGAGATTTTAATGAAAAGGCTACTTGCAGAAGAGTAGGCAGAGTGATAGGGACCAAGAAGGCTTACAAAACACCCAGGAGGTAGAACACTGGGGAGCTGCAACAGGCCCTAGGCCTTAAAGAACAAGGGGGGGAAATGTATAACCTGAATCCAGTGAGAGTCGGAGCCCTACAAGAGGTCTGCCCTATAGAAGCTGTGGCCATGGAGTAGGTGACTCCTGCCAGGACCATGGTGAGACAGCCGTGGACAGAAGAGGTAAATACTGAGCTTGTCTCTCCTGCCACCCTCTCATCTCCTGCAGTTCCTTCCATTGACCAAACCCAACTAGAAGCCAAAGGGCAAAGAAGCCAGTGTAATGCAGTCCTTAGAGGCCCCTATCCCAGGCCAGAGAACAGAAAGACAGACAATGGACCTAGCGGGGACAAGCTGACAATAACCAGTACAAAACATATTGTTCATGAACACCAAGGCCATATTGTACATCTCCAAATCATTTGCTTGTATTACATGTGTACACATATTAACTATATGTTTTGTGTATATTACGTATATTTGTTTACACATACAGAAACACATGTCAACTCCTTAGTGTATTTGTGTGTGTGTATGTGTGTGTGTATGGACAGAGAGAGAGATCCAAAGTATGGGCTCAGTTTGCCTTTACATCTAATCTTTAAGATATTAAAAATAATTCACAGAAACAGGAAATAGAAATATCTGGTAAACTATAAAAAGAATTTCAACATTGCCAGAAATCTGGAAAATTACAAATTAAAATAACAAGATACTATTTTTTGTCCATCAAATTGGCAAATATTTAAACATTTTATAACATCAAGAATCGGTAAAAGGCCGGATGCGGTGGCTCACGCCTGTAATCCTAGCTCTCTGGGAGGCCGAGGCGGGCGGATTGTTTGAGCTCAGGAGTTCGAACCTAGCCTGAGCAAGAGCGAGACCCCGTCTCTACTAAAAATAGAAAGAAATTAATTGGACAACTAAAAATATATAGAAAAAATTAGCCGGGCATGGTGGCACATGCCTGTAGTCCCAGCTACTCGGGAGGCTGAGGCAGGAGGATCACTTGAGCCCAGGAGTTTGAGGTTGCTGTGAGCTAGGATGACGCCATGGCACTCTAGCCCGGGCAACACAGTGAGACTCTGTCTCAAAAAAAAAAAAAAAAAAAGAATTGGTAAAAAAGTAGGGGGTAATGGAAACTCACACAAACTACTAGGAAGGGTACAAATCTGCTTAGTTCTTGTTCAGTTTGGTAGCATCTATTAGACAGACAGTACAGAAGCATGCTTAAGAGCTCAGACATACTCTGAGTTCAAATCCCCGCTCTCCTTTGTAATCTCCATACAACCTTCAGCACTTACTTACTCTCTCATGCCTTGGTTTTCATGTTATTAAAAATACTTAATCACCCTCTGTCTCAGTATCCCTGCCTGTAAAATGGGGAAAAAACAATTTACCTCACACTGATAAGAATATTAGGCACATACATAAGTGCTCCACAAATACAAAAATTCTCATACACCACAAGTCAGCAATTTCACTCTTATATTTGTGTAAAGAAGCTGACACAAGGATATTTATTTCACTATTATTTGTACTGATTATTATAACATATAAATGGAAACATTTTATGTTCATTGCTGGCTATGGAAAAATTCTGATACAAAGTATTGATGAATAAAATATCAATGAAAAATATATGCTTTCCATGGAACTCTATTTATATCTGCTAACAGCTATAATATATTTATATGTATATCCATATAAAAGCTTTAGAGAACTCTGGGGGAATATATCCAAACTAACAATAGTTATTTCTATAAAGTGACTGGGATTAGGGGTGAAGAAAGATAATCAAAAGAGCTTTAGATTTATTTATTGTGTTTGATTCTTATCAGGAAAATTTATTCATAGGGCACTTGTATGATAAAAAATTAATACAGTTTTGAAAAATAATTCAGGTCCACCTGACTCAAAAACCAATGCATGCATTCATTACACATCAGAAAATCCTTTTCATTTACTAGAAAAGCTTTTCCTCTGTGGCTCCTTCTTCATTCAAACCATAAAAATTAATAGTCATGTTTAAAATTGTTTTCACTTGCTAGATTGATGAAATTTTGATGTTAATCATTTATTGCCCACTAAATGTGAGTCATTTTAAGACGTATGAATGGTAACAACGATCTGTGTCACTTCCAAACTCTATATTATTTCCATCTGTTAGTTTAAAACATCATTTTTCCTTGAAAATGAAAAGAATGACAATAACTAACACTAATGTACAGTTACAGTTTGCAGTTACCCAACATTTTTATATGAATAATAGAAGTATTAGAAAAGCAACATGATTTTTCTCTGAAGAGTTGTAAATAAGATTTAAAATGTGAGATATAGAAATAAAAGTTAGAGATGAAGACAGAATAATTTTGACTAATTCGAAGTTCAGGATGAGTGATTATCCAAACTTTCAGATGAAATCTGAAATAAAAAAGCAAGATCAAAAGCAGACGAAGTTTCATGAGGAAAATACCAAATTGTTGTTAGATACTAGAATTTGTTTAACAGATTTCTGGATAATATTATTATTACAATATGTATGCAAGTGTTAGAAAGTAGACAGTTATTAACTGTTATTTATTATTTAATAATCATATTTATGTTGTAAACAGCCAAAATGATTCAATATGTGTTTATCATCTTTTTCCTTCTGCAATCTCCACAACAAGGAAAGCATGAGTTTTTTTATAACTATAAGCTAGTTCTGAAGGTTCATAGTTCATCTGAGGGCAATATCTATGGGATCTTATGGTTTGCGAGGAAATTACCCCATACACAATCAAGGAGGCCAAGTGATAAACCCACATGTCAGATGCCTCCAAAATTTGTCAGTTCAGTTCATCTCTTGGAGGTTGACATCCTCCTTGACTGTTATTAATATAACCATTTGAAAATTATATATTGTATTATTTATTATTCATTGACCACTTTGACATCGATATTATTTTATTATTAAATTGTTTAGCTTTATACAATATAGAAATACTATTGTATTATAGAATTAATAATGATGTAAACATTCACACTCTATATATAATTCTTTAATTCTCTGCTTTTCTCATTCGTTATAGTCCTTTTATATTTCTCAAGAATAATACCATAAAATATATAGTTCTTTGGTGTGTCCCCCTTACTCCCTCAGAAAAATCTCCCTCTGTAAAAAAAGCACTAGTTTTAGGACCAATAATTTCAAATTGACTTTACTTTTAAAAATGGTGGAATAATTTAATATATTTTGGAATGCAATTAATTTTATCGGTTCATAATCACCATATTCTGCAAAAAAAACTGATTTCATTAGAAGTGAAATATATTAAAAATAGATATTTGAACAAGTTTAACATTTGTTTAATCTGCTGAAATACATGGAACAAATTCCAAGTAGCTGGTGCAAGCAAGTTTCAAAATAATTGATTCCATTTTGCTTTAAAACTTAAAAACCAGATAAATAGATTACATGGTACTTTCCTTGATAGATGCCAAAGAGCACCATTTAGACTAATTGTTCATCTTCTGGTCTTCCTTTTCTCCACTCTCACCACTGAGATAGAGCAATTTCTTGTTGCTGCCACAACCTTAGGAGCCCCACATTCTAGAATACCTCATATACTAGGCAATGTTGACAAAAATGGATTTTTAAGGAGCAAAAAACCCTTCCCTGGGAACCTAATTATGACTTTTAAATATTTCCAGAAGGATTTATTTTTAGTAAACCCATTCTCTTTTGTATGTGTTCCTTACCAGCCATTCTTCCTACCTTTCTAAGCCCAAGATACCATTTAGTATCATTGCAACAGGTGGTATTAAAATCACACCACAAATTACTAAGAATAGCTTCACTGTTTTATTTTGTTTTTCAAATTTGAAATTGATTTATTATTTCATTTTTAAATATGCAGGTAAAAAAATACAAAGAAGAAAGCAAAAATCACCTTTAGTCTCACTGCCTAGAGGCAACTACAACTAACATTTTGGTCTAGATTCTTCCAGAGAGTTTCCTACACATATATGAATATCTACATATTTGCTTTTTTCTAAGAAGCACAGAAGCATTTTTCATATAATCTACTTGTTCAATTAATATATTGTAATTTTCTTTAGATATAAATAAATATTGATTTATAAGCATTATTTTAATGCCATCATATTATACTATATGATGTATATAGATAACATATAATACGTAATATATAAATATAAAATTTTAATATATAAAACAAATTTTAAGATTTATAAATAAAACTTTAATACAACATTTCCCAACCTCAATAGTAGCTATTAAAGGATTGGTTAAGTTTTACTTAAGTCCCTCTCAGTTACTCAGATCCGCAAACGGGTCTTCAGAGAATTATATAACCTTTGGAAATAGCTACCTTCTCCTGCTTCTGCCAGAGTTAGGGAATAGAATTTACTTTGAGGTCTATGCCTGCCCATTTATCTTCATTGTAGTGTTTCCCCTCTGTTCATTCATTCAGCAAATATTTATTGATCCCCTAAAATACGATAGCATTGGCATCACATTTCTTCTTGAAAATTGATAAGGCTTTAATTTGCAATTGGGCAAATACTAAACATGAGAATCTTCTGTTTTACCCTACTGTTGGCATTATATTTTACCCATTACTCAAATTCCTCTGGGAATACCCTGGCAAGCAAAGACGCCATATAATTAATGGGTTTAAAGAGAGGGTTAAAAAGGAACAATGATAATGACTAACAGACCAAATAGGGTAAAAAAAAAAATCAACCAACTAGAAAACAGAAACCAATTCAAAGTAGGTAAAGCAATACGCGTTTACATAGTCATTTCGTCACCCAGTATTCCTTGATTATCTGGTATGTGCTGGCGCCATGTTAATTATACTGAGAAGAAACATTTATAGTCAGGTAATAAGTACTATGACTATCCCAGGGTACTGAGAAATCTCTTAGAAAAGGCAACTTCCAGTGGTGGAAGTAGAAAGTGGTGGTCATGGAAGCACAGTACCAACTAAGAACAGAGATTAGGCTTTTGGAGTTAAAAACTATTGTATTATTTATTGTCTTATGAGACCCACAGGTTTTAGACTCCAGATACAGTCATTAAAGGCATGAGCCAGCAGCAGAGTATGAAAGTGCTATTAAAATGCAGATACCTGTTTGTTAATAACATATTGTGCCTGGAAGATTACTGAATGAAGTGGGAACAAGAAATGGATGAGAGTTTGAGACCAGGCTCTGCCATTCACGGCCTCAGTTGGGTTAGCACTCAGTGTTATCTATTTTACAGGATTATCAATAGAAAAATTAAAAACTATGCATGTGCCAGCATTTCATAACTGTTAAGGTTACCAACAGAGTTAGATCAGAGGTTGCTTCTGAATCTGATCTAGTAGGATATTTGTTCTCAATGTAAAATCTGCTACAGTAAACATTGCAGAAGCAGCTTAAATGCTGACACCATCTAAGCAGTGGCATATTAAAACTACATTTAACACTGCATGTTTTGTTCTGACAAAATAATGAGAAAGATATGAAACATGTTAATCTTTAATCCCATATTTTATAGCCTTTATGATTAATTAAAATACTCTGCCTGCTTATATTCTTCTTCTACTCTCCTGAGACTCTCCTTCAGACATGCTAATATAAGCCTAATCTTCATTCCAAATAAGTTCATTTCTAGTTTAAAAATATGGCAGAATAAGATAAATTAGACAGCAATAGACAGAGGTAATATTTTATTATTTGTGTGTGTGTATATATATTAACATATATATATCTTCATATATATCTATATCTATATATATATAGTCCAAATTCTGATTGCTATTGGTTTCAAGAAAAGTTGGTACCATTAGAAGGTTGGAAAGCCAGTTTCTGCCTAGTATGTGCACAAACTCCCCGCTGAACACTCCAGGAATGGTACAAGTTGAGGAAATAGAGAGAGTAGAAATATTTGTCCCACAGCCTGAATGCAGGTATTTTCCATTTATAAAAGATGTTGCCTGAGATCAAAGTCCAGCATGACTGCATGAGAAAATATGCTGACACACTTCCCAGTGAAACTGGTGAAAACTACAAAACGAAATAACAAATGACAGTTTAGAGCCTCTGAAAATAGTACTAAGGGCAAACAGCAAATGAAGAAGCATCTATTCAAGAACATCTATGAACATGGTACAAAACTTGATCTAGACTTCTCCCTTTCTGCCCGCTCCCAGCTAAGCAAGGTGGAGCTTTCAGTACAGATTCTTGCAGCCAAGAATATAGGGCTCCCTCTTCTGATAGCACCAAGCTGAAGGAATTTCTTCCTAGGAGGAGCAGGACATCAGTATTTTTCATCTTTCCCCAGCTACCTGTTTCTGAGGCTAAGTTTCTATACAGTGTGGCTAAGAGGTGGGGACTCCCTGATTCTGCCCACCAGTGGAACAGACATTCTATCTAGGAAGTAGCATGCTGGGAATGTTGGAGCAACCACGTCAGGAGAAGCCAGCCAAGTGGTACCCACACTTCTGCCCCGTACCCACTAAGTGCTTAGCTTCTAGAGTAGAGGTGTGACTCAGCTAAAAACTTGCTGTTGTTCCCGCCCAAGCTCTACAGCCCAGCCTCAAAGGTTTTGCCTTGGGGAAGAAACAGGCCCTAAAACAGCTCCTAAACTTTTCCCAAAGGAACTGACTTCATTTGCGACAGAGACTAAAGCAGCTCAAGTTGAAAGGTGCTGTCAAGAACAGTGGAAGTTGTGGTAAAAAGACATTGGGGGTATATTCAACATACAAGCTAAACTGTAGACCAGCAAGTTTGCAGGTAAGAACCAGAGAACAAGACCTCTGAGAGGAGCCCTTATGAGGCCAGAACAAAAATCACACACTGATCTCAGAAATTGTTTCTTCAAAGGAGCCATAATATGATTGGATAAATTTGTAGAATAATTTATATTCCAGGGCATTGTTGATGATAATAGTAAAATCAGCCAACAATTGGTGGAGTATAATAGCTCAGTGTGGTCAGGAAAAGAGAAGAGAGCCCTACTAAAACAATTGTCAACACACGGGACTGTCAGCTTATCTAAAGCTTTGCCTCTCTGATGAAAACATCAGTGCCAGGGGAAATAGACATCACCAAAATAAGGTAGTTGATCACTAAACAAATAAACAAGCAAATAACAATAATAAGCCCCAGAGAAGGGGGTCTAGTACCCAGTTGCTACAATATATTTATTATCTAAATTGTCCGGTTTCCAATAAAAAATATGAGACATACAAAGAACAGGAAAGTATCACCCACACACTATAAACAAAGTAGACAACAGAAACTGCCTATAACAAAGAGCAGATGTTGAATTTATCAGAAAAAAGACTTTAAAGTTGCTATTATAAACATGAAAACATGATTATAAAAGTAAATGAATGTATGATGAAAATGTTGCATCAGAAAAAAGAAAAATAAATAAAGTGATAAAAATTATTAAAGAGAACCAAGTGGATATTACATAGTTGAAAATTCCAACATCTGAAATAAAAAAAATTCACTAATGGTGCTCAACAGTACGTTTGAATGACAGAAGAATTAATGAAGTTGAACCAATTAGACCTAGCACACAATATAGAATACTCCCCCCAATAGCAAGAGAATATACATTCTTCTCAAGAGCACATAGAACATTCTCCAGAATAGACCATATGCTAGGTCATAAAAATACAAATGTGTTGTACCAACATCTGAAAACATTATGCTATGTGAAATATTATATGATTCCATTCATGTGAAGTTGTTAGGTAGATAGTTAGGATCTCCAGCTCTTCTCGGGACAAGGGTTCCCTGCTTTGGTGCTGTCTCCAGCAATTGCTCCACCTGGGAAGAAGGATAAGGGCTGGCACTCCACTTTGGTGTTGCTCCACCGTTACTCCTATCCTGAGCAACTGCTACACCTGGGGAAGGAGGGAATGCTTTATCGACCTGGGAATTCCCTGTCCCAGGCATAATAGGATTTAGAAAGTGACCTAGAATAACCTAAGGGTAATTATTATGCCATTAGCTTGAATCTGCATTGTGGTTCCCCGACCGGGTGGGCTTTCTTATAGGGAGCTCCTATGTGCAGATGGCATTTTGAGGACACTTGTTAATCATTTTATAAGATCCCACACCTCTCTAGAACCACCCCTCCAGACTGGGCTAATAAAAGGAAACAATCTGAGAAATCAGAGTCAGAGAGTGAGTCAATCAGTTGGTCAGAGAGCGAGTCGGTCTGTCTCTCTCCACTTGCAGAGACAGAGCTGTTCTGTACTACAGTTACGAGCTGCTCTGGTGAAACTGCTTCCTGCCTGAGGTTATTCTGTCAAATTGGCCCCGCTGATGATTTTTCCAAGCAAAAGTCAGAGGACCAGGATAATAGTCTGGACTTGACACTTTGGTGTGTCTGGTCATTCTTCAGCCAAGAGCACAGCAAGAACCGAGGGCAGACTGCCACCCTGACAAAGTGTCCAGAACAGGGAACTCTACAGAGACAGAAATTAGTTTAGTAGTTGCTTAGGGTTGGAAAGTGGAGGATGATTAAGTAATTAGATAGAGGCTGGGGGGATTCTTTTTGAGGTGATAAAAATGTTCTAAAATTGACTGTGGTTACACATTATTGAATATTGTATTATGTACTTTAAATGATTGAATTGTAAGGTAGTGAATTATATCTCAATAAAGCTATTTGAAAAAAAGATGTTGCCTGAATCATGAAACTAGCTTTTATTTTTAGAACAAGCAAAGTGTTTGAACCCTGTTATTTCTTTATTTTTATTTTTAATACTACTACTGATGGAAAAATCAACTGCATCATCTTAAGTGTATGGTTCGACACATTCTTATAAATGTAATATCCATGTATCTGTCACCCAGACAAGAAACAGATCATTTCAATCACCTTAGCATGCACATTTCTGTTCTTCCCAAGCTATACTCCCTTCCAAAGGTAATCCCTATTTTAATTTCTATCGCTATAGATGCGCTTTGCCTATTTTTGAATTTCACGTACATGTTCCCTTTTTTATCTGGCTCCTTTTGCTCAACATTAGTTCTATGAGACTTGTTCATGTACAGCACTAGTTTATCCTTCTTCTTTTTATTAACTAGAGTTCATACTTGACACAGATTTCTCAGGTTTTCACCTAATGCCCTTTTTCTGCTCCAGGATGCCATCCAGAAGACCATATTACATGTGGTCATCATGCCTTTTTAGGCTCAGTGTGGCTGTGACAGCTTCTCAAACTTTCCTTGTTTTGAATGACCCTGACAGTTTCGAGGAGGACTGGTCAGGTATTTTGCAGGCTGCCTCTCTATTGGAATTTATCTGATGTTTGTCTCATGGTCACACTGCAGTTATGAGTTTTGGGAAGGAAGATCACAAAAGTAAAGTCCAATTTTCATCTGATGATATCGAGAGTACATAGTTTGTCACTCTTGGTACTAACCTTGATCACCTAGCTGAAGTAGTCTTTGTCAGATTTCTCCATTGTGAAGTCACCTTTCCCCCCCATTCCATTCTATGCTCTTTATCAGGAAGTGGCTGTCTGCTGCCCACACTAAAGGAATGGGAACTTATGCTCTACCTCCTTGGGGGTGGGGAATCTACATAAATTGTTTGGAATTCCTCTGCACGGGAGCTGTCTATTCCCCCAAATTAATTTATGTACTCATTCAATCATTTATATCAGCATGGACTCTCAACATTTACTTTATACTTTGGATTATAATCAAATAATTTTTTTGCTCAGATTGTTTCAGCTCCTTTGTCTCTTTGACAACCTCACATCATAATTTTTCTTTTTCTTTTCTTTATGAACCCTTTCTTACTTTCTAGCACTATATGATGTTCCAGGCTCATCTTATATACTTCCACCTCTAGTCCTAGAATCAGCCATTTCTCTGAAGATTCCTGGATCCTTTTATTGGAGAACGGTATTAAAAATAAAGATCTGAGTGCTAGGTATGTTCATTGTAACTGGGATGTCATTATTTCTAAGTGTTCTCAACTGACAGTGAAGAAATATATGTTTGTATACTAACCCATGTGTATACACATATCTATAAATTTCTGTATGTTAGCATCTGTACTGGTTTCCTATTGCTTCTGTAACAAACTACCACAAATCTAAACAACACGAATTTATTATCTTTCTAGTTCAGGAGGCCAGGATTCCAAAATGAGTTAGCAGGGCTGTATTCCTTCCAAGGGTGCTTTAAGGTAGAACAGTTTCCTTACCATTCTGTCTTAGAGAGCCTGCTCATTCCTTGGCATTTGGCTTCACATCACTCTTACCTCTGTCCACTGCCACATCTCTTTCTCTGACTCTGACTCTGACACTCCTGTCTCCTTATTATAAGAAGTGACGTAATTATGTTTGGTTTACCCGGATGATCCAGGATAATGCTCCCAATTCAAAATCCTTAACTTAATCACATTTGCAAAGTCTCCTTTTCACATAAAGTGATGTATTCACAATTTCTGAGGATTAGGATGTGGATTTCTTTGGAAAGCCATTATTAAGCCTATTACGGCCTAAATTTTGTCCCCTAAAAATTCATATGCTGAAGTCCTAACCCCAAGTACCTCGGAATGTGACCCTATCTGGAGATAGGGCCTTTAAAGAGGTGATTTAATTAAAAAGAAGCCATTAGGGTGGACCCTAATCCACCCTATAATCCTTATAAGACAAAGAGACACCAGAGGTTCATGTGCACAGAGAAAAAAAATGTGAGGACATAGAGAGAAAGCAGACATCTAAAAGCCAAGGAAAGAGACCTCAGAAGAAACCAAACCTGGAGACACCTTGAATTATGTATCCTGACACTAGTCCACACCCAGCCTCCAATAATTCATCAAAATTACCATGTAAGTCTTCCCACAACCTCAGATTTTTAAAATTTCGTTTTATTTTTAATTGGCGATTATATACTTTTATGAGTACAATGTGATGTTTTTATATATGTTTACATTGTGGAATGATTAAGTCAAGCTAATTAACATAGCCATCATTTCACATACCAATTTTTTGTAGTGAGAACACTTAAAATTGAATCTTTAAGGAATTTTGGAATATAAAATGCATTATTATTACCTATAGTCACCATTCAGTGCAATAGATCACTAAAGTGTATTCCTCCTGTCTAGCTGAAATTTTGTATCCTTTTGCCAACATCTCCCCTTTCCCTATCCATCCTCCTCCCACAGCATCTGGTAAGCACCATTCTATTCCCTACTTGTATGAGTTCTACATGTTTAGATTCCACATATAAGTGAGATTATATGTTATTTATCTGTCTGTGTCTGTCTTATATCACTTAGTGTAATGTCCTCCAGGTTCATCCATGTTGTCACAAGTGACGTAATTTCCTTCTTTTTTACGAGTGAATAGTATTCCACAGCCTATATATACCATATTTTCTTTATCCATTCATCCATTGATGGACACTTAGTCACAACCTGTTTTGTGATAGAGCCAAGAAAAGTCATCAATTTTTCAGCAGTGGTGACTTTCAAGCTCTTTATATGTTGGTGCTGAAACAGGAAAAATAAGTGAGGAGTTTATTCTTTTTTATTGCTGAGTATATTCCATTACACAAATATACCACAGTTTATTTATTCATTCTCCTACTGATGGATTTTTGGATTGTTTCAAGTTTTTAGCCATTACAAATAAAACTGATGTGAACATTCTTTTAACTGGCTTTTAGTGGACATAAGCATTCATTAATTCCATAATTTCAGACTCAGACTGAACAACAGATGAAAACAATGCACCTATATATAGATGAATCTCTTTGCAACAAATGAATCGCTCACAGCATAACCAACTTCATAAGTCTCTAGGCACTGGTTGATAAGACATTCTCTGCAGTACACAGACTTGAGTTCTCTGGAGAACCATTACTTCTTGTAGCACAAGCAATGAACTCAAGTATGCATAAAAGTAACTTTATTTATTTTCCTAAAACTATATTTCTATTGAGCCACCAATTGACTCGGTGACAACATGTGAAATCCTACTCATTTCCAAGTAAACTCAACTGAAGATTTCACCTGATCAATAAAAATTTTATATCCTTACTTTCCCCATTCCGTCTCCTCGACACCCCACAATTTCACTCTCTGATTCTAACATCTGGAGTGTAGATAGTACCATTAATTGGAGAGAGGGTGGCATCTTGATATGCTGCCTGGCACTTGCTGAGATGAACAATTTTTTAGAGAGGTTTTTATCTCATTAGCGTCCATTCTTTTTTAAAAAAATTACATAATATTTTATTATACTTTGTCAACTGAAAATTTTATCTCCACAAATAATAAGTTATAATCAAATATCTGCAATAAATTTTGTACTTAAAATTTAAATCATAGTCACTTAGTTCAACATGCAAAGTGTTTAGAGAAAGTAGAAGATATGAATTCAGTTTTAGAGACTTCTACTTTGAAGCATAAATTATAAGATATAATGTAATTTAATTAATATAATAAAAAATCTATATATTATAATTATAAAATATAAGAGAGGGTCTGGGCGTGGTGGCTCACACCTATAATCCTAGCACTCTGGGAGGCAGAGGCAGAAAGATCACTTGAGGTCAGGAGTTGGAGACCATCCTGAGCAAGAGTGAGACCCTGTCTTTACAAAAAATAGAAAAAATTAGCCAGGTGTGGTAGTGCAAGCCTGTAGACCCAGCTACTGGGGAGGCTGAGGCAGGAGGATCACTTGAGCCCAGGAGTTGGAGGTTGCAGTGAGCTAGGATGACACCACAGCACTCTAGCCCAGGCGACAGAGTGAGATTCTGTCTCAAAAAAAAAAAAAAAAGATATTAGATAAGAAATATGCTGTGTGCAGCAGAAAAATGCAAGCCTAAGTGAGAGGTCAGAGACATATCCATTTTAGTTTTAAATAAAACGTCACTGAAAAAAACAGGCAGATAAAACATTCAAGTTTCAACTTGAACATCATTCATGTTAGTTATCATGTTTTTAATTTATATTCAGGCATATTAGTTATGTTCTGTATTTAATCATTTCTCTTTTATCCATGTGTTTTTCTAGAACATTGTAAGCAATGTCTTCTGATTTGGCAGAGTTTAACTTCATAAACTGAATGTTTATTATAAAGGAGTAATTTTTACCATTTTATCCAATAGAAATGAGTACAAGTTTTCCTAGCAAAAGAGGTCTCTGGTTATACTATGCCTACTAATGCCAAAGTAACTGGTTCAAGGCAGTGGGAAAACGATTTGGTTTTATGGAACTGATTGGTTAGGTCACAATCAAAGCAGTTAATTTAATAATTTTTTTTAGGTAACATCAAAATATGATCTGCTTCCAATTTAATTCAAATTAATTTTTTTGCATATTAAAGAGCTTCAGAACATGTAAATGGTCAAGACACATAATAAATCTAGCTTCAGTCTTCTTATTTGTGAAGTGAGAAGTTGGAACGACCGGTAAGTTCCCTTTCAGTTTAGTACTTTATTGTATATAAACACTATATCATTAAGAAAACAAAAAGAGATTATTGTTGAACGTTTCAGGTGTACTAAAAAATGTACCAGAAAGGATAATTGTCAAGAAATTCTAAAATCATGGAATGTTCCCACTGAAATCATCTAGAATTTATTTTACACTAAGCTTTTTATCTAGGGAACTTAGAGTTACATGGTTGCAATAATCACAATTTTAAAAGGGATGAAATAGGAGCAAATATCTTAAACCCCATCTCACTTGACATTGTAAGTCAGTAGGATAATCGAGCATATCAAAGTGTGGTTCTTTGGTCAGTAGCATAGACATCACCTAGGATCTTGTTGGAAATGCAGACTCATTCTCTACCTGAAATCTGCTGAGTCAGAATCTGAATTTTAACCAGATCCCCACTTGATTCCTACGCACATTAAAGTTCGAGAGACAGTAATACATAATCCTACTGGATCTACAGCCCGTGAATAGGGAAATTCATATTATCCATCTATAAAGATCCCACCTGTTTTATTTGTCTACAGTTAATTAAATTTTATGATGCCACTCACTCTAATGTCACACACTCAGAAGATACATGAAACTGAAGAGATTCTTCATAAAGGAAATAGCTTGAATTAAACTTCATTTAAAAATGATACAGACCATTTATGGGGACCTCTTCCACTCTAGCCAAGAAATTAGTGCCTAGAGAAATTTAGATTAAAATCTCAAATTAGGTCCTTCATCATTTGCCACTTTGTTCACCAGGGCAAAAACCAAAGTGGGTCTGGAGAGCTATAGAGAAGACACATATATTCTTATTCATCTTGCAAAAAGTGTTCCACTCTTTTACTTGGGGTAGAAATTGCTTTAGATCATAAACAAAAGATGATTTCCTGCCTAAGCCTCATTAAGCTTTGTTAAAATATAGGGCTGCATCTATACTTGAAACTGGCAAATTTAACTGTCTGAAAAAGGTACTTGCTTGATTTGGTCTGGAGAAAAGAAAGATGAGGCAGTAAGAAATAAACTGACATTTCTTGAGCATCCACTCTATACTAAGTACTACACTAGATGTTTTATATAAAGAACCAGGGTCTCTAAAATGTTAAACTTGAGACCTGTTTTCTAATCATATAAATATGGTGCTATTGTGATCTGTTAAAACTGTACAAAGATAGGTTTTTAGTCATTTGGTAACTTAAAATCTATGTGTTTAAAACTTGGCTTTATTATTGAATAGTAACACTTTCACGCTTTCCCCATCTCCCTAATTAGGCATTATTCAGAAAATGCCCTATAAAAGTAGTGCTCAGGTGATGTTGTTATTACATTATCCAAAATGCCTATTTGAGATCTTTAATAAATATGGAGATCTTACCTGGCCTCTTGTGATGATATTATTTACCTGATTGTGGTCCCCAGAAGAATCTTGAGACTGTAATTAAAACCATTTTGCCGCCTAAGTTTTACCATCGCAGAAGATATCATTTAGTCATGCAATGCTTCATTCTCTCATTCCATGCTTAGCTATTGACTTTCTCCTATTCATCGTACAATTCTAACAAGACAATGTGAAAATAAATACATAAACAGACATAAAATTAAATAATCATAATTGTGAAAGGTGCTAAGAAGGAAAAATGTATAAGACCATTATAGAAAACTATCAAAAGAAATATTTCCTTTTCTGCTGTGGACAGGAAAGATTCTATTACAATCCTTCTGTAGATAACAACCATAAACTCTGGACAAAATACAGGCAGTGGTTGTGTGGGCTGATGCCATGTTAATTGAAACTCACACATATTTGAACAATGTCATTGTTTTATATAGTTATATAGTATCAGTTAGTGTGCAAAGAGAAGACACAGTTACAAAATTTATAGGTTGCAGTTAACACAGTACTGTGCACAGCACTGCCTTTGTAATAAAACAACCATCTGAAAGCACTGTAGAGTGAACAAAAGCAGATGGATATTGAAAGGGATCAATGCTTGAAAATATGGAGTAATGCAGAAGATTTTAACTTTTTACAGCTCTTAGCCTAAAAGAATGTTGCAGTAGGCAGCATGCACAGAGACAGTAAAATTCCAATAGAAAATCTGTAGATTTTCTAACCCAAAGAAACAAAGAACAGAGTTCAAGGATACCACAGCTTCTGGAAAGTGAAGGAACAACTTCCAGAAAGGAGAGATAGAGAAAAAGACTCCCAAATTTTGTGTACATACTGTGTAGAACCCTAAACCATGCATGTGTGGTTTAGGGGTCTACATAAGCTAGTGAAGGATGAAAGAATGAAACTGAGATTTGAGCTGCTGCAAAACACACAGCATTCACAGTTTGAGTCCAACCAGGTTTATTGCCTTTAAAACAAACAAATGAAAAAAATCGACACTCTTTGGAAGAATTTAAAAGAAAATAGATTCTTCACCAAAGTTATTTAAAATACAAAGAACAAGGAGTATGTGATCCATTCTCATGAGAAAAGACATGAAAACCAACTCCAACATGATCCAGGAGTTGGGATTAACAGACAAGAATTTTAAAGCAGCTATTTTAACTAAGCTCAATGACATAAAGTAAAATATTCTCACAGTGAATAAAACATGGGAAATCTCAGCAAAGAAGTCAAAAATATCAAAAAGATCTAAAATTAAATTCTAGAACTTAAAAAGAAAATACATGAAATAACAATTTACAGGATAGGCTTAACAACAGAATGGAGATGACAAGAAAATGAGACAGTAAACTTGAAGATATGAATAGAAAGAATGCAATCTGAAGAATAGATTGAAAAATGAACAGAGCTTCAAGTTTCTGTGGGACAATAGGAAATGGTTTAATATACAAATAATTACAGTTTAAAAGGAGAGGAGTAAAAACATGGGGCAGAAATAGTATTTAAATACATAATAATTGACTATCTCCAAAATTTGGTAAAACACATATATTTACAGATTCCATATTCTCAGAAAATCCAAATCAGAAAAAATATGAAAAAATAAACACATCAGCACATCAAAAATTATAGAGGCTAAAAGACAATAGAGCAATATATTAAAGATACCGGAAAACAAAACCCAAACCCTGTCAACCTATTGCCTTATAATAACAGAAAATATTCTTCAAGAATTAAGGTGGAAATAAAACTGAGTAATTTCATTAACTACACTACAAGGGATTTCATTAGACTAAAAGGAAATGATACCAGAGAGAAACTCAGATATTCCAAGAAAAAAAAAGAAGAAGAAGAAGAGCATTAGAAATAGCAAATATATGGATAAATATGAAAGACTGTTGTTTGTGCTTCATTTCTTTAAAATGCATATTACTGGTTAAAGAAAAAATTGTAACATCGTCTTCTGGGGTGCTATGGTTTAGATGTGGTTTGTCCACACCAAAAAGCATGTTGAGATTTGATCCCCAATGTGGTTGTGGCAGTGTTTGGAGGTGAGGTCTAGTGGGAGGTGTTTGGGACATGGGGCGCATTCCTCATGAATGACTTAGTGCCATTCTCCTGGTAGCGAGCGAGAATGAATTCTCACAGATTAGATCAGCTCTCACAGGAATAGATTAGTTTTCTTGAGAATGAGTTGTTGTAAAGGAAGGTTCCTAGTCACGTTTGGCCCCTTTTGCAGAAGGGTGCTTCCCCTTTCACCTTCTGCCATGTTTTGTCCCAGCACAAAAGCCCCTACCAGAGCTGATCAGAAGCCAGAACCACATCCTTGAACTTCCCAGCCTGCAGAACTGTGAGCTACATAAACCTCTTTTCTTTATAAATTACGCAGCCTCAGGTATTTTGTTATAGCAACACAAAGTGGACTAAGACATAGGGCTTATACCATAAATAGAATATATACAAAAATTATATCATAAAGGTTAAAGTGGGGGGATAAATTGACCTACCACTTAACACAAAGTGGTACAATATTAATCCAAAACAGATTGTGAAAAGTTAAGAATATGTGCTATAATCCTTAAAGCAACCATTAAAAATAATTTAAAGAGCTACAACTAAAAGCCAATATATTTAAAATATAAAAATATCTTATGAATCACAACAAAGACAGAAAAGGAGAACACAGGAGATGAGATGAAATTAAATAACAAAATAGTAGACCTAAATCCAACCATATTAGTAATTATATTAAATGTTCATGCACTTGACACTCTGTTTAAATGATAGTGATTGTCAGAAGACATTAAAAAGCAAGTCCCAAATAGATGCCAAAAGTTATTTATTTGAGAAGATCAACAAAACTGAACCTCTGGCAAGACTGATAAAGAAAAATAAGAGCACGAGAGAGAAACAAAAAATCAGAAGAGAACACCAATGAGAGAATGAAAGGTTAAGGTCATTTCTAGTGACAAAAGGATCCATTCCATAAGAGGATATAACAATCCTACATATCTATGCACCTAATAAAAAAGCTTAAAGATACATAAAGCAAAAAATGATAGAAATAAAGAGAGAATTAGACACATCCACTATTGTGCTAGGCAGCTTGTGACGTGGCTTCCAGTGATCCTATCTCCCAGTGTTCATGCCCTTAAAGTGTGGGCTGGACCTAGTGACTTGCTCTAATCATGGAATATGGCAAAAGTGATGGGTGACTTTTGGGATTGGGATATAAGGTCTTGCTAGCTCTCTCTTTCTCACTGAAATTCTCACTTGTTCTTTCACTTTCTAGCTCTCTTGAAACCACTGCGACGTTGTCAGATGTTCTATGGAAAGCCCATGGGGCAAGGAACCAACTGAGGTCTCTGGACAATTGCTCTTAAAAACTGAGGCCTCGGTCCGACAACCCAAGAGAAACTGAGTCCTGCCAATAATCATACCTGTGAACTAAGAAGCAAATTCTTCCTGTTAAGACTTGCAAAGACTGCAGACATGTGAGATGCAGAGCCAGAGGATCCAGCTAAGACACACCCAGAACCCTGACCCACAGAAGCTCTGAGATAATAAATAGGAGTTTTAAGTCACTATGTTTTAGGGTAATCTGCTATGGAGCAATGGATAACTAATACAATTATAATTGAAGGTTTCGACACTCCTGTCTCAATAATTGACAGAACAAATCGATAGAAAATCAGGATGTAAGAGACTCAAAGAATATTACCAACCAACTTGTCCTAAATGTAATTTATACAACACTTCATTCAATAACAGAAGAAAATGGATTCTGAACAGATTATTTATTAAAATAGAAGATATTCTGGACCATTAAATAATCCTCAATACATTTAACAGGGTTGAAATCATTCAAAGTGTGTTCTCACTCCACAATGGAATTAAATGAGAAAATCAATAACAGAACAATGTCTGGAAACATCCCCAATATATGGAAATTAAAATCACAAATGGATTAAAAATATCACTTGGAAAATTAAAAAATAAAATTGAAGTGAATATAAATTAAAATATGGCATATCAAAATACAAGGGGTACAGCTAAAACAGTGTCTAGAGAGAAAATTATCACATTAACTCTAATATTAGAAAAGAATAACAATCCCAAATCAATAATCTAAGTTTCCACTGTAAGAAACTAGTAAAAGAAGAGTAAATTAAACCTCAAACAGAAAGAAGGAATAAAGAGTGAAACCTATAAAAAAGAAAACAGAAAACCAAAAAGACAATCAAGAAAACAAAAAGCTGATTTTTTAATAGATAAATAAAATTGATAACCCTTATAAGACTTACCAAGACTTATCAGAGAAAAATTAAAATATAGATCTAAAAATATAAAACTGATCAGGTATTTACTCAAGAGATAAAAATATGGACTCTCAAAAATACCTGCACAAAAATATTCATAGTGTCTTATGAATAAAATGTTAAACACTGTAAACAACTCAGATGTCTATCAACATGGGCATGGATAAACAGACTGATATATTTACACAATGGACTAGAACTCAGCAAAAAAAAAGGAACTTACTATTGACATACACAACGGCATTGATGAATCTCACAAACATGATGCTGGGCTAAAAGAGACAGACCCAAAAGCCTACAATATTGTATGATTCCTTTTATACAAAATTCTAGAATGGACAAATCAAATCTATAGTGAAAGATGTAAACAGTCATTCCCTCTGGGTGGAAGAAGTAAGTAAGGATTTACAAGAAAGGGGCACAGGGAATTTTCTTCATTATCTCAGTGTTCTGTATCTTGATTGGCATCGGTTACATCTGTCAAAATTGTCAGACTGTGCACTTAAGATTAGAATGAACCAAGGAGGGGGGGGAGGGGAGGCAGAAAGTGTGGGAAGTGGAGGAGAAGCAGGAGAGACAGAGAAAGAGACAGAGAGAGAATCTGTATGAAGGGACAAAGATCAGAAAGAAAAGAGAAAACTGGCCAGGCCTTAGGGGAAAAATTAACCTGGACCAGGTATAAAAGCATAGAATTACAAAACAAGACCAAACTTTTGGGAAAACTAAGATGTCAACAGTAAAATAAGAAGCAGCCTTTAGAGAATGGACAGGAGCCACCAGGGATGAACAATCTTGGTTATTTACTGTATATTTAAGCATTTGTAATTATGCTTGTCTGTGTAAAATCCATTTTCTAAATAATCACACAAGCTGTTAGTACGTATTTGTGCTGCACTAAGAGCCAAATTAAGATTTTTAGAGCCTCTAAGAAATATTATGCTTTACCTACCCCCATTATGTAATTCTAAATCAAAATTATATTAACCACATACTGAAATATGGATGGATGGATATATAGGATATGCTTCAAAATAATATGGGTAGAGGGATGACAGGTTTGTGAAGGGTTTGGCCATGGTTAATTGCTACAGCTGGATATTGGGGACTATTATGTATGTTTGAATTCTCAAAAAACAGTTTAAGAAAACACATAGTAACCATAAAATACATGTGCTAAGTCCAGAGGAGTTTTTATTTACTTTTCATGACTGTCTTTGAATTAAAAAAAAAATAAATCTTTTAAGGATTTTAATGCCCCTGTTGCTGTTGTTAAAAGCCCATGCATTGGCCGGGCGCTGTGGCTCACGCCTGTAATCCTAGCACTCTGGGAGGCCGAGGCAGGTGGATCGCTCAAGGTCAGGAGTTCTAGACCAGCCCGAGCAAGAGTGAGACCCTGTCTCTACCAAAATTAGAAAGAAATTAATTGGACAACTAAAAATATATATATATATATAGAAAAATTAGCCGGGCATGGTGGCACATGCCTGTAGTCCCAGCTACTTGGGAGGCTGAGGCAGAAGGATTGCTTGAGCCCAGGAGTTTGAGGTTGCTGTGAGCTAGGCTGACGCCACGGCACTCACTCTAGCCCGGGCAACAAAGCGAGACTCTGGCTCAAAAAAAAAAAAAAAAAAAAAGCCCATGCATAGTGTACCTATATAACAACACCATACAGATCTGGCTCGACTTTCATGTAACAAATCTGTGAGTTGTTTTTCAGTTCCCATGAACCCCCCAGGTTGAAGGTCACATAACCTGAGCATGCCCAGATGAACCAATCATGCCACCAGGCGTGGAACCTAAGGGCTGGTACCAAGGAGTAGGGCTAGAATTAAGAAGGGACACTGCATGGCAGGATGCTGTCAGATCAGATCATGCCTCCCAACATCACCTCATTGCAAGATCACACCTCATTACTCCATGCTTATAAAACCTGACCCAGCCCCCTGGTCAGAAAGACAGATTTGAGCGTTTCCTCTCGCCTCCTTGTCAGTCAACTTGCAATAAAGCTTAGCTTTTCTCAAAGCCCAGTGCCACGATATTGGCTTCATGTGCAGCAATTGCTCGGTAACATAGCTATTGGGTTATCCTGGTCTTGGTGGCCTGAGGGTTAATGCTCCTATTATTCTTATATCAAGAAGGTTTTATAGGTTAAAGCTGCCCCAGGAGGCAGTGAAAATAAAAGTGAAGGAAAGGAGCCAAAGCCTTTGTCGCTGCCCAGTAAGGATTATCCCAACTAACAGGAAAAAGGACTGGAAATGTGCTCATGTCAGATGTGGTGGAGGTAGCAGTAGAGTGGGTCATAGTGTATTTTTTTCTTTCAGGATGTGAAGAAAATTATAATTGAGATTTTTATTTTAGAAATAACAACTAAGGTGTTAAACTTGAATTTCCTGAAGATCACTGATTGTGGATAGAAGCTCTTTGATATGACCTATTGTTAAACAAATATGCTTATTATATATTAGACATTTAATAAATATTTTCAGTTGTTGAAATATTTGCTCATTTTCCTTGAACAAATATAAGCCATTTTGTAGTGTGATGGGCATATAATTGGAAAAGTAAATCAACTTAAATTTTTAGATCATCAAAAATTTATAACTTGAGGAAAAAATACCAATGAGAAAATCCTTTATATTTAAATACCTCAAGGTGCATTCTTAGAAGTTTCTTAAAGTAAAAAATAAAATTACATTACCCAAAATGAATGGTACTAAGTAATCCTATCTGGTTAAGGTAGGAATTTAAGAGAACATAGGTAATAATTACCCTCTGAAAATTAACAACAAATTGATTTTGGTTTAGTTCTTATTTAAATAATTTATTTATTCATAAATATAGAAGGAAGAATTCTGTTACCAACTTTATATCATTATTATAAACATTTTAATGCTGTACTAGGAATATATTTAAATATTCAGAAACTCATAGAGATTAATAACAAATAGAGAAGACATTACTCTTTCCCATTTGGGGCAATGTCATGTCAAAATAGCAGTCTATTTTCAGTTAATCAACAAAGCTATCAGCAAGTATTTACAGAATAACTAGAAGATGCTGTGAAATGTACAAGTGGTGTATAGGATTAGGAATTTACAATCCGAATGTCTACTACACATGAAATGGCTAGATAACAATACAACACATTATGTGACTAGGTTTCAAGATAGTGTTTCCAAGAGTAAGTCTTTGATATGAGTTCAAGGAAAATGGATAACACTGGGCTAGAGAATGCACTTTGAATCATGGTAAGAAGAGGATAGAGAACATTTAGAATGGAGTACTTTATTTATGCACCAAATACAATCCTTATTCACTCCACTTCTACTGTAAAATAAGTACATTGTTTTTATATTCCTTGAAATAAAAAAGTTCTTAAACTACCTACTACTTATTTTAATGGCAACTATAAAATAGCTTTTAAATGATTAGAGTTTCTTCTAATCATTTAAGACACAGATGAGGGAAGTTACAACTATTTTTCTTTTTTAAATTGAAGAAATACCATTACAAGAAGAAACGAATTGCCCTGGTATTGATCACACAATTTAAATGAATATCCTTCCATGTATGTGATTCTGCCATCCAAAATATTTTTAGTTGGTTTGTTTTAAACATACCAATAAATGTATGTACCCCAATAGTGAAAGCAAACCACAAACCACACAGTGTATCCAATTCATCTTGATCATATAAAAACATGATCTGTCAAAGGTATTCACAAGCTTAGAAGAATTGTTTCCATATGGTACATAGTGCCAGAGGTAAAATTTTTTAATTTTCCTCACTATAATCCTCATCTTATATTTACAAATATTTCCAAAGCACATGAAATAAATATGTTTGATTTACTAGGGAGAAAAAAATAAAAGAATGTTTTCGTCATGGGCATTGCCCTTGAGACTCTTAAAATACTTTTTGAGATATATGTGAATAAAAATGAATAACAATTTCAAAAATCAGGAAATTTTCATATATGTCTAGCAAGCAGCACAGATGATGCTGACCAAAGATTAGGGATTGGGTACAAATTAAGGCTTTTGGTTATGATAAAACATGTAAAATCCCTTCTATTCCTGTTTCTTTCTGCCTAGCCGATTGACATAAAAAATGGAGAAGTAAGAGTAATATGTAAATGAAAAATCCTTGAGACAATGTAGAATGTTCAAGCTGATCTGATTCAGGTCAGAGATAAAAAGGAGAAAAGAACAGGAGACTCATACATGCTATTTGTGGCACATATAAAAAAAACACAAGCAACCTGATTGCAAAGTTACAAAGAAAATTTGCACATTAGTAGATACATTATCACCTCATGTAAATACACTTTGAACTATCTCAAACTATATCCCCTAAACAGTAAAATATACTATTTCAAACATTAAGTTTCAATATGGATCTACTCACATAGTTACTGTATATATTTGAAAGATTGCAAGTTGGTTAGTTTAGCTTCATTCCCCCTCCCTTTTTCTTTCATTTAGTTTTTCATAAAATATAAAGCTTCTCAGGATCAAATAAATTATATGGTATTTATTGTAGGAATTAACTTTAAAATTAAAATGTGTGCTTGTTAACATAGTTCCTGACGGTCTACAAGAGATTTGGGCTGTGTCTACACGATAGGTAAAGACTCATTTCAATGGGAAAAAATTAAGTCAGGCAAACTGATTTCACATAAATGAAATTGTTTTGACTACGCTTTTCACTTCGTAACGGTTTCCTTGGCATTTTTTAAAACATTAGGTTTTATTTAGAAATCATTACAGAAAAATTTGACATTTCCCTAAGATGAGTGGATAGCTATGCAGATAATTAGTCTGCAATAAAGAGTACGGTATTTTTTTGTCCTTAATTGGATTAGTTATCTATGTTGATCAAACTTATTTGCCATTGATATTTTGGATTTATTCAGTATAATCCTTGGTTACCTGTAACAAGATATTCTGTATTTTCGGGCACACACACATACACACACACAAACATTCAGCCCCAAGGCAATTAAAAATAGAGTTAAAAACCGTTTTGGCAGCAAAGTGAGTAGATTATAAGTACCTTCTGAAAAGCTACTCTCCAGCTGGCTTTTTCTCACTGTGTCTTCGCTGTGACAGTGCATTAAAGTTTCATCTAAAACATTTGGGTTTTGTTTATGATCCATTGAGAAAATAAATTCTCCCAGGAGTGAAGGGCGCACTGGTGTGATGCCACTGAGCGATGTGAACCACCGCAATATGTATTTAATGAACTGCCATTATAAGGTGGAATCACAGCCGTTTAAAATGTCAACAGATTTGTTCATTCTAACACTGGGAAATAAAATACTCTCGACTGCTTACAACCATTCTGAAGCTAGTTTCTCCCCTTCAGTGAAAGAAGACAGTGGAAAAATGCAAATAGCACTTCTCCTGAGGGTGTCAGTCCGAGAGGAGGATCAACGGAGGAGATCCTGTGGCTGAGCTGATAGGCACTGCTAGAGACGGCTGAGCTACAAGGAGGCAGAACCTAGGTGGGATGTAGGGAGACTACCTCTATTCTCTTAGACTTGGCAATTACTCCCTAACAGCTGCCAGAACCATGCCTCGATGCAGAATTTCTCAGGCAAATGCATATTAACTTTATATAAATATGCATCTCGAAGTGATGCATAAGAAGACGGAATGGACACTCTTTGTGATTATTAATACAAACACATACTTACAAGTTTCATGAATGCTTAGGACACAATTTACACAAATCAGTGAAGGTCAGATCACAAGGTTCTACCTGAGGTTGATGAGTCCTACAATGGGGGTATCTTGAAAAGTCAAGAGAACAGCAAAGGATTGCTATCTGTGGGAGCCAAAGGAAGTCAGGGCTTCTCCAGGAAGAAGGGGACATATAAAAAAAATAGAGATGAACAAAATTCACCTACTTCATAATTCTGCCCAGGGCCCACCTTGGCCTCAAAATTTGATAGCTCTCACACAGAAAAAAATCTAACCATGAAATTCCTAAGCCACAACTCAGTGGATCCATTTTATTGACCTGTGTTAGACTGCTAACATACTTTTCATTCTTGCAGACTAAACAGTTGCTTGGGGGAGCAGAATTTATGTACATGGGGGCTTGTGTTCTTCAAGCCCCTACATCATCCTTCCCTGAAACAGTAGTCTACACAGGGGGTTTAAGAGTTTCTAATTGATAAAATAACAATTTTTCAACTCTTTTGAATGCGTCTTCTTTTCACTCTTGTTAATTCCTCCTGTCCCCAAAGTATTGCCAGGTTATAGATAATAATTGTCACGCTCACTTGACCTAAAACATGTATGCAGTCTACATATCACTACATCTTAAAACACAGGCACACACATAGGGTTTCACTATAACGTAGCGAACATTCTGATTTTACCTACAGCCATTCTCATTTTAACTATAATTTTAAAACTCAAGAAATTGTAAACAAAAATAATAAACATCAATAATTTCTTTCCCTTGGTAAAGATAGCCTAAATTAGTACAAACCATAAATGCATGTGCAAAACCACATTAACAATATTTGTCCCTATATCAAAGTGTTCTGACACAAACTGCTAGTGATTGTTGAGCCACTGAGGTTGTAATGCATTTCTGAAACACGGTATAATCATCAAACCTAAATATATCTCTAATTAAAACAAATCCCCCTATGAGTATGTAGATGAAAAGGAAAGTGCTCTTGATATATTGCTGTTCAATTTAGCCTCCACCTCTTTTGCAGAAATCTCCCAGAGATGCTGCAAAGCCATTAGAGTTGACTCCATGCTAAGGCTTCTAGTTTAACTCCAATAGCTTGTGTAAAATCCTGGACTATAAATCACTGTTACGATCTATGCCCAGAAATCTTTCTAGTTGTATTGTTTATGAGAAGGATTGGAGGAAGATACACTGAGCAACATCTTTAGGGTTGACTGATCAGAAAATATAAATGATATTTTCAAAACAATGAGTGAAAATCTTCAGCACTTCTCCATTCAACATGTAGAAAACTAAGTAGAATTATCATATTCTTTAAAAATGAAGCCCACAAAGGTACCTACCTCTAATTATTATTAGGCTCAATAGAGAATATATGAAAATCACTGAAAAATCTGAAGGTGCTTTAAAATATATTATTATTACTAATACTATAGTTTTGCTTTAAATATTGCAAGCCTAACTCTTTATTGCCCACTTTAATATGCCTGTGATTTTGGTTTCCCATTTGTCTTCCTGAATATCAGTGTCAATTTCATACACACACAGAGAGATATATACATAAACATATATATATATATATCATAGCTATTTGGTCTCATTGTCATTTTTATTATTACATTATATTGGTAGGTCAGTCTACTTATTTCTTCTAGTGGATCCTATACCTGTACATGTATTTTTAAAAATTGATGTCATTTAGTGCAAAACTGACCCCTAGTGTCCTTGCCACCATATTCCTATAAATTTATCCAAAAAAGTTTGATAACAATAAAAAAGTGCATGATTTCCTGAATTTGTTTTCTATGCAGCTAAATTTGGAAAAATTTTAGCTTTCACAAGATCCTTTTTTTCTTCTCCTTTTGTTTTCTTCACTTCTTTATTCCCTCTTCTTGTAACTTAATTCCCCTTTCCCCCCCTCTTTTCACTGCTTTCTTTTCTATGCTTTCGCTGACTCATTCTCTCTCTCATATCATTCCTCTTGTTTTTGGGGTTATTAGGCTAGTTAGCTGCTGAATTTTCTTACCTACACCTGAACAGAATGTGCTTTCTGAGAACTTTTACAATATAAAACATTCCCCATGGAGTGTTTATGTGAGTATGGTGCATGTGAAGGCGAAGGGCTAAGTGAAACATTACCTTGGCCATTTAGAAGCTACAGGGGATCAAGGACAGACTGAAATATGGGACATACAGACAAATGGGATGATTTTAACATGGAACAAAAATTAAGTAGGTGAAAAGAAAAGGGATATATCTTGTAATTTCTTTGTTGTAATTAACAACACCAAAACTGATAAAACTTTTCATCTGTAGTCATCCAGTATATGTATCTTGTATCAACAACTGGATGTAAACTAACAGAGGACAGGTACCTATATTCAACTTATCTATATCCCTCAACACATAGCATAGCTCCTCATATACACCAGGCAAAAGGGGTTTGAGTGACATAGACAAATCATTATGAAACTGGTGACTACCCCAAAAACATTGACTAAAATTGCTAAAATTACTATCTAAGGAATTTAAACAATGCACATTCACACACACACATACACTTATCCCCAAAAAGAAAGAAAATTATATGAAAACATGAAATTGGAGATATGTACAAATACACAAGAGAAAATTATATGAAAACATACACACAGAAAAATGAATGAATGACTTTTCAATCTTAGTTGGTAAGTTACTTAAAAATAATCAAGAATATTTTCATTATTTTCAGTAACCTCAATTTCCAGGAATTGATTATAGTGAATAAGCAACCTGTAAGTAGCTATGCAATTAATATTTGTAGTGTGATATTGACTTATTATTTGTACTTGTATAGGTCATGTTATCTTACCTATGCCTCTGTCTGTGAAGTGACAACACTATTTGCCTTTTCACCCACCTCCTCTGCGAAGATGCTCTTCAAATAAATGAGGTAATGTTTGGGAAATGTTTGCAGCTTCGCAAAGAAACCCACTGCATACATCTAAGATATTATTACTATTCCATATTCAAGCCTGGTATGTTATTGCCTCTGCTTTAAATTGAAATTATACTGTTTGAGTTCTTGGTTTCTGATCAAAATCTGGGTCAATGTAAGAGAAACATTATTTTTAATTTTAATTCTGAGGCTCTGTTCGAATCCCCTGCACGTGTGAGGGGAAACTGTAGGACATAAACAAAGCACATAAATCAAGCTTTGAAAGAGAAAAAATCTCTATCTGGAATGATTTTTTTTTTTTCAATGAGGAGCGTGAACACTATTTCCCTAGAGGAATATTTCGGTCCAGGAAGGAGGATAGTGCACATGCAGTGTGAGTGTGTGAGTGTGTGTGTGTGTGTGTGTGTGTGTGTGTGTGTGTGCTGTGCGTGCGCGCCCGCGGAGAGAAGGGCGGGGGAGGCGGATGAGGAGGATGAGATCATAGTTTCAGGATCCTCAGGAAACCCTGGTACTGGCAGCAGCCAGCCTCTGCTGTGCCCACATGACCCACAACTCTGGCAGCGGACCCGGCACTTCCAACATTATTAAATAATAAGAAAGCGGCTCCTACTCCATGCCCAAGCCTCCCTACAGACCAATGGACACCTTCTAAGAGTTTGGCGAGTCGGTGACTGAGGCGCCCGTCCATTCCAAGGTGTGTGCACAGCGTTTTCTTCCTTGACAGCTCCGGGGTGGGGGAGGGCGCGGGGATGAAGGGGTCCGTGTGCCGGGCGAGGAGTGGGCGCGAGGCCGGGCTGCCGCGCTGCCGCGCTGCCCCCGGCCACCCGGTGCCGCGGAGCCCGCCGCGGGGCGGGAGGTGCACATGACGCGCAGCCCCAGCTGCGCAGGGACCGCAGCCGCCCACGGCGCCGGGGCGCGGGCACAGGCGGCTCGCGCCGGAGCAAGGGCAGGCGCCGCGCACCGGGCAAAGTCAAGAGTGGAAGCGGGCGGAGAGCGCCGGCTGAGGAAGGGCTTCGCCCCAACGCCCACTCGCGGGGTTCCCACCTGTGCGCCGGCGCCGGCCGCGGCGAGCGCGAAGCATGTGCCGGGCACCGCAGCCAGGACTGCGGCGCGGCGCCTCCCCGGGCGGCGGGCGGCGCCTCGGGCCCGCCGGGCGGCGGTAGCGGCTGCTGCAGGATGGCCGGCCTGGGGGCGCGGGGCCGCGCAGGTAAATCTCCCCGCCCGCGAAGGCCCCGGCCGCCCCGCAGCCCGCTGCCGCCGCGGCGCCGCTCCCGGGGTGGCAAGGGCAGCCGGCTCCCTCGCGTCCCTGGTTGAGTTGTTTTTTTGTGATTGCTGCCCTCTTGGTCATCCTCGCGGGCTGAGCTGGTGGGAGGTGGCGTGGCCACCTTCATTAGGGATGACACGCACGTTGGGGAACAGTCTGGGGGTACTGACCAGGAAATCCGCGTTGGGGTCCTTCCCAGCCAGCGGCGTCTGCGCGTGTTGCAATGCACTGCGGTGCCCCGGCGCTTGGTCGAGTGGGAGTGGGCACCGGGGACTGGGGGGCGGTGGGCGCAGGTGGGTATGGGGGTGAGTGCCTTCGGCTTTTATAGCCTGTTGCCCACTTCGAAGTTTCTGCTGGACAGAGAGGGCTGGCAGGTCCGTTCTAGTACCCAGAGTGGGAGGTGGAGAGAGGTGTCTGTCAAAAGACCAAAGCCAAAGAGAGAAGAGGGGTGGCGACGGCCTGGAACTCAATGGTACCATTCCTGGGACTTGATGACAAAACTTTGCTCTTTGGCAGGATATGGCTTTTGGAAGATAAGTGTAGAACTTCTAGGGAAAATATTAAATGTACACTTGCAGTGAAGATTACCACTCACTAGGTTCTTTCTTACTCTAAAAAATGGTCTTTTGAGTTGATTTTTATTTAGACTCAGGTTTTCCTGTTACCTGTTACGATCACTTGGTATTTAATGTATTTGTGTTTCCTTTTGAACATAAGAGATATCTGTATTGTTGAAGTATGCATAGTTATTATTTTACAAAAAAAAAGAAACTCCCCCCCTTTTTTTTTCTTTTTTTTTTTCTTATTCTAAAGGTAGATACTTTAGGGAAAAAAACAGCACACTACACATTCCACAGTTTTATGTGGTTTAGCTTTATTCACTCTCTTAATTTTTACACCACGGTGAGGGGTAGGTAATATTATTATCCATCTTTTACAGATGAGAAAATCCAGGAATAGAGAAGTAAAATAACTTACCCAAGATCATACAGCTATTAAGTGTTGGAGTCCAGTTGTGTTTATGGTGTGCTTTTAACCAACTTATTGTACCTAAAGTCTTCTGTATGGTATATTGACCATATCTTTCTGTGAAGACGAACCTCATAACTGACTATGTGCTCCACATTTGGGACAGTTAACTTTTTCTATTTTTTTAAATCTTTTTCTAACTTTTAGTACTATGATTATGGCAGATATCCTTTGAGTAGTTTCCTTTTGCCACAATCAACCAAGTTCCCTACGATAATTATAAATTAAAGTAGCACTTAACAGCAAAGTTAAGATTTTCAGCGTTAAGATTTATCGGCAAATTACTATAACGCAGATGGCTGAAGCTATATATTTCTTTGCACTTAATTTTAAACTTACTAAGTTATTAGTCTATTCTTTGTTCAAAACATGGCCATCGTTTTCTTCAGAACACCATCATCTTGCAGAATTTTTGAGCAACTTTAATTGTATTTAATCCAATCACTCTGACAAGAATTTGGGCAGTTTTAAAAGAAGAATTATGCAATTCTCTTTCAACTATCTGTGATTAAAAGTAGGCTAGATTTTGAGGGCATTGGAGTCTGTCATGTCTTAGCCAGTTGTATGTACTTTATACAAACTTGTGTAGGAAGGAAGATTGAAATCAAATTTTATCATTAGTTCTAAGTTGAAATACTTTTAAAATCTCCATTTGTTTTAAATGAATCGTGATGTGAAGGAAGGTCTCAGTAGGGTGAACTCCAACTTATTTAGAGAATTACTCTCACATGTTTAGAAAATTACTCTTCATTTGAGCTTATCATGGAGCTTTCATACTATTCATTTTATTGGACAGATGTCTCTCTTAAGTCTTCATCTGTTATTTTTGAAGTAAATTTAATTACTTCTTTACATAACAAGTTTCAAAATTATTTTGACATTCATGTATTTTCTTTAATTCTTATATTTCAGTTTAATTAAATTCAATATACATAATTTCAAAATCACACTTATTCAATATTATAAGGAAAAAGAGACTAGAATCCAACTGAACTACATGGAAACGTGATCTATGGACATGAGAAAAATTATCCAGCTCTTCAATGGTTAATCCCCTCCCCCACACACCCCAATTATGGCTACATCTTTATTTGGGGATGCTCCAGTGTAGTTCTGTGGTCAGAGTGGTTGCATGCCATCAAGCACAAATATTTTTGACATTGAAATTGAATTTGAATTTTCCAAGTCTATTTATATAAAGTGTTGATTGTTATTAGGGCATAAATGCTGTGATACATACATAGGTCCTTTCTTAAAACTGATTCAAAATTGTTCCAGTTTGCTAGCTTCTGTTACTTATTTTAGAGACAGCTTGCTACTTTTATCTCACTTGGTAGTTTTGACATGACCTTTTCTTTTCAAGTCCCACACCTCTAGTTTTGAGAGAATTGTGCTGTCTCTGCTTCCGGAGAGCCTCTCTGTTCCAGGTGCCAAGTGGAGACCTGGAGATCAATGGTGAGCATACAGATGTGTAAGCCCTGATGGCACACGGGGACAGGCTTTAATAAAGGAATTATACAAATACATGATTACTTGCAAAAAAGGTTCCTGAATGAAAGAAAGAATTCTATGAGAATATGTAGAGGATTCTACATATTCTAGACACAGAGGTGAGAACAGGATGCTTGAAAAGTCACATATTTGTGGAGGAATGATGTGTGAGGTGCTGACTAAGTCCAGCTGTATTTCTAAATGCTTGCCTGTTAATTTTCTGAATTATTTTCTGAATCAGAGACATATGTGTCACTCTGGTTATCTCTTTACTTCTTTATCCTAGGAGACATACTACTTCCCCTCATTATCCCATGGGCATGGGGAGGTTTACAAAACTTCCATCAGTACTTTTTAAAGCATGCAGAGCATGTACTAACCTTATATGGTTATTGTCCTATTTTCAAAGAGTTATGTAGGTTTAATGAAATATAGTCATTTTCTTCCTTCACCTTAGCAACTGCTTTCAAACTAAAAACAAAAGGTATTTGTACATGTATGTGTGTGTGGTTTTCTTTGTGGTGGTTGTTAAAGTGGCAGAATGTTTCAACACTGGAATTTAATTGATTCATCACATAGTCCCTAAGATTCTCTGAAGTGCCCAAGGGAAGAGAAGAAGCGTCAGAGTAAGGGAGATGATATCGTGTTGAATTGCTTGGGAAATGCATATTAATAAGCTAAGGCAAACATAATAGTGACTAAATTTATTGAACACTCACTGTGTGCTGGACATCATTCTGTGTTCTCCATATAAATTAACTGCTGTATTCTTCTCAGTAGCCACATGAGGTCTGCATGTGTTATTATTATCTCCATTCTATAGAAGGGAAAACTAAAGGACGAGAAGGATAATAACCATGACCACCATCACATAGTTAGAGATGGGCTTTAAACGCAAGCATTCTGATTCCACAGGCCCTATTATTAACTACTGATGTGTAACACCTGGTTCAAAGTTTTATTAGTGCATTAAATTTGCATCACTGTTGAAAATTATAACACTTTCTAATCTGACCTTTTGATTACTTTTCCCTTAATAAAAATTAGTGGGAAAAATAGAATTAATGCTTTTGCCTGTAAAACTTTGTTTTATAGGAAACAAAATTATAAGACAAGAAGAAATATATGAATGCCTAGACAAGAACTGATGACTGCTAGATTATGAGAAATTTCTCATTATACATCATATATTTTTAAATTCAAAAATGGAAACTTGAGTACCATTTGAAAGTATAAATTTTTTTTCTAATAGTTTTAATTCAGGATATATAGGGCTAAAGTTTTTTTTAAATCAAGAGTATGTACATTACCAATTCAAATGATTATGGAAATGTTTTTAACAATTAGAGTTTCTTAAAACTTAAGAATTTTAAATCACCTGTTTCATCTTTCCCCATTGTCTTCATCTGGAGTATGCACTGCAAAGAGGATATAAAGTATAACATAAAAACACCTGTGAAATTATCTTGGTAAAATTAAGAAGGCTCTGTTAATTTTTACACTGGGATCTTTTGACATGAATCAAAGTAATTGTTATGACAAAAATTTGGGGGGAAAAATTTAGCAATTTTAATTATTATCCAAATAATGTTAACCTGAGGCACATGGGACTTATCATTAGCAAAGTGAAATACTGATTGGTTAAGTATGGTAATACATAAAAAATATTTTTGCACAGTGTCCGACAATAAATGTTAGTCAATGTTATTTCTCCCTGAAAGTGATGAGTCATATCAGTTGATATGATTAATAATAATATTAACCATGAATACTAATTCATACATAATGCACTTATACCAATGTGTACATCTCTTCTTTGAAGCTGTTGGAAATGCTCAAGGCAATGCATATATTTGCTGTGATTCATGGATATGAAGAATGTGATATCTCATTTCTATGTATGCTCAGCTTCATACAAAGCTTAGTAACTAGTAAACTATTGCTCTAATTTGTACCATAAGAAAAGAGATACAAGACTTGATTTCGTGATTTGACCTTTTTTTGTGTGTGTTTGTGTTAGAGTGGAAGATGCCACTGAGTACATCAATGAAAAAGGCATTAAGTGACGTTTACAATTTCATGTCATAGTGCAGTGTCCTATTGCAGAGCTTTGGGTGTTTACTGTAAATATAAAATATATCAATCAGTCGTAATAGTTTAGGATATATTCTCTTAACAACTCCAAAATTTCAGTGACTGAAAAGAACAAAGGCTTATTTCTTGCTAATGCTATGTTCCTGTCTTGGTCAATGGAAGACTCAATTCTGTATCTTCCTCACTCGGGGACCCAGGCTAATAAAGTCCCCGTCATCCACAATGTTTTCATCCTTCATCGTGGATCATGAGAGCATGGTGAATCATGGTGGGGTCTTAAAGTCTTCAACCAGGAAGCAGCACTTGCCACTCCTGCTCTTATTTTATTGGCCAAAGCAAGTCGTATGGCCATGCCTAACCTAAAGATGGAAGAGAAGTGCAATTCTATCATGTGCCCAGGGGGAAGAAACTGCAACACTGGTGAACAGACCTAATGATTGCCACATAAAATTAGCTAGTTCCCTTTAATGATTTTGTCACCTAAAAAATGACTAATCATTCAATGTAAAAGTAGACTCACCAACAACTGTGTCCTAGAACTTCAGCAAAGAAAGGTACTTTCTGAATAAAACCACCAGCAAAGAAATCGGATACTAAACGCATTGTGAAACTGATGCGCTCGCTCTTTTCCAGTGGGAGTTGTATTTAGTCAAGGAATGTTGATAAAAGCTGTGGTTTATTTTGAGAACGCGTGAGATAGTCTATGTGACAGCAAGCGCAAGCCAAGAACAGTGTCTAGACCTGCACACAGCACCCAAACTGTGTTTTCTGAACAGACTTGGTAGTATGAACATGGTACAGAGATCAGAATAGCTGTGTATGTATCTTTTTTTGTCACCTGCACCAACATAGACAAGACTATCATTTGTGTTATCATATATTTTTTATAAAACGTAATATAGATAAACATTCAGATCATACTATATGCTTATTTTACATTACCAAACATAATCTGCTTAGTTAGAATATATCCAATTCATATTTTTTAGTTTGTTTGTTTTTGAGACAGGGTCTCACTCTGTTGCCTGGGCTAGAGTATAGTGGCATCATCATAGCTCACAGCAACCTCAAACTCCTGGGCTCAAGGGAACCTCCTGCCTCAGCCTCCTGAGTAGCTGGGACTGCAGACATGTGCCACCACGCCTGGCTAAGTTTTCTATTTTTTGTAGAGAAGGGATCTCGCTCTTCCTCAGGCTGGTCTTGAACTCCTAACTTCAAGCGATCCTCCCGCCTTGGGCTCCCAAAGTGCTAGTATTATAGGCATAAGGCACTGTGCCAGGCCTCAAACTATATTTTTAAATTAAACATTTTATTTTGAGATAAATGAAGACTCACATGCAGTTGTAAGAAGTAATATAGAGAGATTCCATGGTTCCTTTAGCCAGTTTTCCCCAGTAATAGCATCTTGCATATCACAATGAGGAAGCTGGTATTAATGCAATGAAGAACAAATTCCATCACATGTATAACTCCTATTGCTCTTTTATGGGTGCCCTGACTTGGCTTCAGCCACCACTCCCCCTTCCTTAATCCTTTGCAATCACTAATATGTTCTCCATTTCTATAATTTTCTCATTTCAAGAATGTTCTATAAATAGAATTATATAGTATATAAAATTTTTGGATTGGTTTTACCACTCAGCATAATTTTCTGAAGGTTTATCTAGGTTGTTGCATGTCTCAATAGTTTATTCCTTTTTGTTGGTGAATAGTGTTTTACGGCATACGTGAGCCATGAAAGATAGCTGGGTTGTTTTATTTTTTCCTAGTTTTTGGCTACTACAACTAAAATTGCTATAAACATTCATGTATGTATTTTTGTATGAATGTAAGTATTAGTTTATTTGAGTTAAATGCTTAGGAGCTGTATGTTTACATTTATGAGAAACTGCCAAACTGTTTTGCAGAGTGGATGTGCCATTACATTCCCATCAACCATGTACAAGAGATTAAGTTTCTCTGTATCTTCACGAGTATTTTGTGTTACCACTGTGTTTTATATTAGGCATTCTGATAATTGTGTAGCACCATCTCATTGTGGTTTTAATTTGCATTTCCTTAGTGACTAATGATGTTGAATATCTTTTCACCTGCCTATTTGCCATTTGTGTATCTTCGTTGGTGAAATGTCTCTTCCCGTCTTTTGCCCAATTTTAATTCGATTGTTTGGGTGTTTTTACATTAAGTTTTGAGAGTTCTTTATATATTCTAAATAATAGCCCTTTTTCAGATGCGTGGTTTGCACTGGAAATATTTGTTTGGGTCTGTTTCTGGGTTCTGTGTGCTTTTCCGTTGATGCATGTGTATAACCCTTAACCAATACCACACAATCTTGAATTCTGTAGCTATGTAATGTCTTGAAATCATATAGACTGATTCCTCTCACCTTATTCTTCTTTTCTAAAAATTGTTTAGGTATTCTAGTTCCTTTGTTTTTCCATGTAAGTTTAAGTATTATCTTGTATATATTAACAAAAAATTCTTTATGGGATTTTTATAAGAATTGTGTTAACACCGTCTAACAGTTTAAGGAGAATTGATATTTAATCTATAAATGTGATATGCCTCTCCATTCATTTAGATCATCTTTGAGATCTTTTATCAGTGATCTGTAGTTTTCAGAATACAATCCCTGTACATGTTCTCCTAGATACACATATAGGTAATTTGTAAATGGTAATGAATTTTTAATTTCACCATCCAGGTATTCATTGAAAGTTTATTGAAATTCAGTTGATTTTTGTGTGTTTATCTTGTATCCTTGGAACTTGCTGAACTCACTTATTAGTTCTATTTTTATTGACAAATAATAGTTGTATACATTTATGGGGTACAGTATAATGTTTTGATTTATGCATTCAATGTGATATGATTAAATCAAGCTAATTAATATATTATCTATGTAGCCTACCATGACATCTGAAAATAGGGACAGTTTTGTTTATTTATTTCCAATCTGTATGCCTTTTGTTTCCATTTCTTGCCTTATTGCACTGGCTAGAACTTCTAATGCTATGTTGAATAAAAGTAGTGAGAGCAGACATCTTTGCCTTATTGCTAATCCTCAAAAGAAAGCATTCAGTCTTTGACCATTAAGTATGATGTTACTGAAGATTCTTGTAGATGTTCTTCATCAAATTGAAGAATTTTACCTCTATTCCCATTTTTCTGAGTTTTTAAAATCACAAGGAGGTATTGATTTTTGTCAAATGCTTTTCTTCGCCAAATGATATGATCAT
>NW_012150952.1:4887596-4888839 GCF_000956105.1 Propithecus coquereli
TTGTTGCTCTCAGTATTACATAATATACATATAGTATATCACTGTCTACTGCTATTGTCATTTTATCAATTTGAGTTAATATGGAAACTTTACATCTCTTTACAATATAATTGTCTTAAATATTTCCTCTCCTTCTACATACATTTGGTACCACATCAGATGGTGTTATAATTGTTGTTTCAACTGTAAAATATAATTTAGAAAGTTCAAGAGGAAAGTCCATTGCATTTATCTATTTATCTATATTTTTGCTTACAACGTAAAAGGTAACTCCCCTCCCCCCCTATTTTTTTTTATATTCTACCATGTCTTCTTTTATTGTTTCTTTTTTGTTTTGAGAACTTTCTCTAGCCATTCTTATAGAGCAGGTCAGATCTGCCAGTGATAAAATATTTTTTTTGCATCTTAGAATGTCTTGCTTTATCCTTCATCCCTGAAGGATATTTTCACTGAATATAAGATTCTAGGTTTGCAGTTACATTCTTTCAGCACTTGAAAAATGTTGTGCCACATTATTCTCACCTCAGTGGATTCTGATGAGGAACCCACTGTCATCCTAATTGCTTTTCTCCTGTAAGTAAACTGTCATTTTTCTCTTTCTGTTTACAAGATTTTTTTTGTCTTTAGTTTTTATAAATGTGACTATAATATTTTCTGGCATGGATTTCTTTGGGTTTTCTTTGTTTTTGGCATTCAGGTTCACTTGTTTTTTAATCTGTAGGCTTATGTCTTTTATCAAAATTAGGAAGTTTTCAGCCATTATTTTTTGAGCACATTTTCAGCCCTGCCCATTTTCTCCTTTTCATCTAGGTCTCCAAGACATGAATTTTAGAGCTTTTGTTATAGTCCCACAGTGTATTATTCCTCTATGGCTGCTGTAACAAATTACCATACGCTGTGTGCCTTACAAAATGCACATTTATTTTCTTATGGTTCTGAAGGTCACAAGTCAGAAATCAATTTCACTGGGCTAAAGCCAAGGTATTAGCAGGGCTGCTTCCTTCTGGAGACCATAGGAGACAATCTGTTTCTTTGTCTTCTCTAGCTTCTGGAGGACACTGTATTCTTTGAATCACAATCCCTTCCTTGGGTCACTACAATCTCCTGTTCCTATCATTACATCTCCTACTTCCTTTTCTGCAGTCAAATCTGCAGAGACTCTGCAGAGTCTCCCTCTGCTTCCCTCTTACAAGGATGCTGTGATAATCCAGGATACTCTCGATCTCAAAATCTGTAATTTAAA
>NW_012150952.1:4893249-4894500 GCF_000956105.1 Propithecus coquereli
TCTTCCTTTTAACCTACACTGTAAAAATAATGTTTACCCTTAGAATGTATACAAAATAATACTTTCTGCTAATGCTGCTAAACACCTTTTAGGAAGTGTTGTATGAGTCAAATTGATTTTGAAAATTTGATCAAAATATGACTCAGATTTTCAAAATATGGAAACATTTTAAAGCATCTAGCTGTTCTTTTTTTCCTTCCCTCAACATTGCTCAAACCTTTTTTCTTTCTGGTTTTTGTTTGTTTGAGGTTTAAATTTCTTTGGTTTTTGTTTTGTGCCTTACTTTCCCTGCACATAGGATGTAATAGCTAGAAATTAAAAGTTCTCTAAATACCTCTAAAATTTTAGTTTGAGCTTAGGGATGAGACTAAGATTTGCTCCATATGACAAAGAAAAAAAATCAACTGATGTGAATCCAAAGGCAGTGGCGTCGTATCACCAATCTGCTCTGGAGTGTTTATAAAGGCAGAATAATCCAACTTCACCCAGCCACAATAGTTTATGGGAATAAAACAGTCCTGCGATTTCACATGAGTGAAATGTTTCACCAGAGTGAAAAGCATATGTAATGTTTTTTGTCTTTGTTTTTAAGGCTAAGCTTGTAGACTAAGATGGGAGAAGGTGACAGATACCAATCAGTGTTTCACTTCTTTCATAGCTTTGATTGCTTCTGCCTATTTGTGAGCAGATGCTCATCTATGCCAGTTGCCCTTGCTTTTTTCTACCAATTTATGTTTTATCTATCTCCTTTGTTTTCTGTGCATTTGCTTTGTTTTTCTCTGAGTCTCTGAGTTTTCCTCCCTCGGGAGCCCTAGTCAGCATCTAGCATCTAGTCGAAGGGTGGTGATGAAAGAAGATGCACTACTAGCGTCGTGAAATTAGAAACATTTTGGTCCCTTGCTCATACTTCTTCAAGCTCTCACCCAGCCCATGACAAGACTGCATAATTTAGTTTTGTCTCCTCCCTGTTACATCAGTCATTCCATATTATTCACTTGGATCAATATTTTAGGATATTTTATGGGAGAACTAGCCTTTGGCATAGTTCATATTTGTCATAACTTCTAGATGCCCCTTTGGTTCAGCGACCATGAAGCTGGCCATTCACTTATTTTTTTTAGCAGTGTTTCCCAAAATATGTTTCAAGGCTGGCCGGGCGCGGTGGCTCACGCCTGTAATCCTAGCACTCTGGGAGGCCGAGGCGGGCGGATTGTTTTAGCTCAGGAGTTCGAGACCAGCCTGAGCAAGAGC
>NW_012150952.1:4894550-4898630 GCF_000956105.1 Propithecus coquereli
TCAGTTCTATAATTTCTACTTGGTTCTTCCTTGTATGCTCTATTTCTTAGCTGTAACTTCCTACTTTTTCATGTTTTAAGTGTGTTTGTAATTGCTCAGTTAAAGCGTTTTTGTTATGGTTTGCCTTAAAAATGTCAGATAATTCTGACATCTCTGCTTTCTCATTGTTGGCATAAGTTGATTGTCTTTTTCCATTCAATTTGAGATCCTTCTGGTTCTTGGTGTGATGAATGATTTTCAATTGAAACCTGGCCATTTTCTGACATGTTTGAAGACTCTGGATCTTTATACCTTTTGACTTAGCTGGTTTCCACTAACATCAACCCAGTGGGAAAAATGGAGGTGGTGGCACCTCATCACTGCTAGGTAAGGGTAGAAGTACAGGTTCCTCACTCAGGCTTCCTGGATACCTGAGGGGGCTCCACATTACTGTGGAGCAAGGTGGAAATTCAGGCTTCTCGTTAGGTTTCACCGATACCTCTCTGGTTGGGAAGAGTAGAAGTGCCTCTTTTCTGCTCCCCATGTGGTCTCTCTACTGTCTACAGAGGAAGTGGCCTAATGACTGTTGGGTCTTAGTGACAGTCTTAACTCCACTAGGCCTCCTGTGACACCACCCCATCAGAGAAGGGGAGGGGAAACTCCGTACTCCCTGGTGGGGGTGGAAGTTCAGAATCCCCAGAGAGTCTCCGTTGACAATGCAGTGGGGGTAAAGAGTGAGGAGTTTTATTACCACCAGTGGAAATGAAAGTCTCAGCTCCCTACTTGGCCTTCTGTGACATCACTATGGTGGGAACAGGGGAAGTTGGGACATCTTGCTACAACTTGATAAGGGTGGAAGTCTAGGCTTCCTATTATAGCCTCTGTTCTCATGGCTGTGGTGGGGCCACAGTTCTTTTTTGTCATATATGGCTGGAATGTAGCAGTTATTGTCTAATTTTTTTGTTTGTTTGTTTGTTTGTTTTGGTCTTGCTATGCTGCTCTTTTCCCGGTCCTTAAGCTAGAGAGTATATGGTTTTGCTGGCACCTTTTTAAAATCTGTGCCTGTTGACATTTCTGGGTTTCCAGTTTATTTAGCTCCAAGTCTCAAATATATGAGGCAACACAAAATTCCAGAGAAATCACTATCCTGTTATTCCTTAGACCCTAGAGTCACCTATCTGGTTTGCCTTTTTCTCTGCAACTTTCAGTCTTTGTATATTTATTTTATGTATAACATCCAGGGGTTTTAGTTGTACTTAGTGGGAAGAATAGGGAAAAGTGTTTTTTTCTCTATATACACGAAAGCAAAAGTCTAATCCATATTTTTTTATGCAGATGTAAACTGATAAATATCACTCCACATTGATTTTCAGAGGTTGAATCTCAGGGAGTTCCTGCTGATCTATTTCTGAATAATCAGCACTTGACAGGTCACAGGGATGAGCGAGTCCTAGACTGATGATGCGGATGGTTCACAGAACAGTCCATCAGTGTAAGATTCATGGGCCACATGCAGGTACTCTTACTTCCCAAGTCAATGCTCTCTCCCTCCTGGAAAGCCATTGCTTCAGGCTGTGGCAAGGTTGGAGATTTACCTCAATCACATGGAATATCTCTTATGGTAGGATTCTGGAACCGCACCATCCTAGTTCTTACTGTATACTCACTAAGTGCTCTCTATTCCCAGGAACATCATCCATCTGAAATACAGTTTGGAATCAGTAAGTGTGTGGGCAAATGTTTCTAAGCTAGGAACAAAATATTGAACACAAAATCCATGTTTAAACTCTCACTGAGGAGCACCTCCCAGCAAGCATCCTTGTTAATTTCTTTTGATGTAAAATTACACATTAAAAATAAATGTATTGATTTGTCAAGTTGTTTGATCACTACTTGGTGAGATTAAGTACAAAAGATGGGGCTAGGAATTTTCTGCTTGAAACCAATATGCTGAGGAATGACAGTTGACAGGGAGGAGATCACAAAGAACAACAGTCTAGGGAAATTCTTGCAAAAGACAGATCAAGTTATTGACATTGTAGCTAACTCTAAAGTTCTCACTGTAAAGAGCCATGATTCTCAAAATGTAGTCCTCAGGTTAGCAGCATCAGCACGACCTTAGAACCCTTTGTGAATGCAAATTCTAAGACTTTACCCCAGATCTACTGAATCTGAGACTCTGAGAATAGAGCCCAGCAATCTATCTTATAGCCAGCCTTCCAGGGGACTCTGATTCATGCTAACGCTGGAAACCACTGTACCACAGTAACCCCTCCAACTATTGCAGAATATGCTAAATTTATGCTTTCACTGACCCTCGACTCATCACTTTAGGTTTTTGGAAAAAATTATTTATTGTATTAAACATTTGTGTGCTTTAATTAAAAATGTTTTTCTCAAATAAATATAGTAAGGAAAATAAAAATGCATTACCTAAAACTGTCTCTTTTTTTAAATACATGTTAATGATTCGCACAATTATTTTCCATCCTTAACCCAAATTTACTCCATGTCTGATTTTTGTTGTTGACACCAAAAACATGAGCCATGCCTACACTTCCCTCACTTTTCCTCATAGATGCCAAGTCACACATTAGTGGATTTTCTAGCTGTTTTTATGTTCTTTTCTAGAGCTGACACCATCATGAAGGTATTTGGAGGCAAAAGCAGGGGTGTCTGTGCATCATTTGAAGAAGATGCTTTTTTGGAGTTCTTGTCATACAATATTGTTAGAGACAGATGCATATGCAGATGTCCAAATTCATCATTGTCATTACCACATCAGCTCCACTATGGGGGATTCACTGCCTACTGCATGCTGGCATTTTCCCCTGGAGTCATGTGAGATTAAAGGAAATCTTGGCTACAAGGCTGTCCTGAGGAAAGAGAAGCTGCATTTCTGTATAGAGATTTTATAATTGGGGTGTATTTCCAAACCTTAGGATGAAGTAAGACAAAATCCACAAGAAATAAAAGGTGAAAAGGTTTAAAAATGTTTTGCGATGGTAATAAAATATAGACAGATGCAGATTTGAGAAGTAGTCTGTGGCTTCTAGCCCTAAATATGGCTCAGTTTTACTGCATTATAAGGAAAGTATTTTCTATAAATTTACAGTGTCAATTAATCAATTCACTAAACTTAGAAGTCATAGTAGATCTGTATTCACTTAGTATCCACCTCTGCTGAATACTAATATTTTAGCTTTTGGATTAGGTATCACATCTTAGTATGTATGATTTTTGAGCTGAATCTTTTAGTTTCTGTAAATCATAAATTTCACTTCCATATACCCTTTACTCCATACACCTTGTTAAAAATGTATTATTCTTGACTATGATAGGGAAATGGCTTGTGAACCATTTATCTGCTTTTCATTTAAGATGACACACATTCTTGGTTTAGAAAAATATTATTTTCTTATCCTTTTGCTGTTCCCCACCACCAGTTGTCTTATGCCTTTTCTCATTCCTTCCATTTCCTTTGTGCATTCAATCGATTATATTTCTCATTTACTCATTTTGCTTGGGTATTTAAATGGTTGTGCCTCTGCAGTGTTTTGGGGATAAGACTTTTCTGAACCTTCATTATACAGTGTTTGTTCAATAACACCATTTGGGCAGATTGGAGGAACCATCCCTTTAGGAACAGATTTTTAAATGGTGCAGCAGATGTTTTCTCTTACACAGAGTCATCCTTTCTAAAATAAAGGCCCCCAGCCCTGAAAATACTAATCAGATGTCTTCTTTCTTCAAGTAATTATTTGCTTGGCATTTTTAAATGTGCTAATTCAATCACCACCAAAATGCTTAGGTAAGGCTTAGATATGACTTAAGATAGATCTTGGACAGTAGATGGGGGCAGAAAAAGGGGGATTCATAAAGGTAGGAAGTGCACACCATGTCTTCTGTGGGTTGTGGTCCAGATTTCCCCCCACAGTGTTAGTCCCTATTTATAGACACAAAATGTGTCAGGTGATTTTTTTTCCACATGCAGATAAATTCTGCCTCTTCCTTTTAACCTACACTGTAAAAATAATGTTTACCCTTAGAATGTATACAAAATAATACTTTCTGCTAATGCTGCTAAACACCTTTTAGGAA
>NW_012150952.1:4900030-4907939 GCF_000956105.1 Propithecus coquereli
GAGACTCTGTCTCAAAAAAAAAAAAAAAAAAATATGCTTCAAGGACCACCTGTATCAGAATCATATGGGGGGGTGTTAAAAGTACAGGTAGCTAAGCTCCATCCTAGACCCACTCACTGAATCAGGAGCTCTCTTTCTCACTTTAGGATTTTAAGGCTAAGCCTAATGATGGGAGTTTGTCTAGATCTGCCCTTCATAACCCACAGTAGCTTTTTAAAAATCAGACTGCATGGATCTCACCCCAAGTTTCTCATTTAAATGCCCTTGTGTGTTTTAAACATGCAGCCTATGTTAACAACCAGAAATGAGCTGTAGAAGTTGAAAGGTAAGAACGGAGGGTGGTGTTGACAGAGAAGCATTACTTTCAGTGAATTCATCAAAGTCCAGGGATTTATCCTCATTTATAAATTCAGAACCCAGATCCTTCTCTCAAGGGCAAAGTCACATTAAATTTCTAGGGACTGAACTATAAATAAGAATACCAATTTGCTTATTCACAGTTAGAAGTACCATTGTCACCAGGATCAGCATGACAGGGGCATTCTTACCCTATGGGCTGCTCTCCACAAGAAGAAAAATTATTGTAAGTTTTCTCCTTGAACCTGGAGTCAGACTAAAAAGAGTTATTTGGATAAAAGTGGTGAATATATGCTGAAGACTTCTTATGTATCAAGAACTATTCTGAACATTTCACCTGTATCATTTCATCTAATCTCTCTCAGTAACCCTTTGTGGTAACATTACTAGCTCTAATTTCTAGATGAGAAAAAGATAGGAAAAGTATGTAACTTGCTCAGTATGACAGAGCTCCCAAGGCAGAGCGGAAATTCCTGGGCTCTGCAACAGAGTTATTAGTGCAAGAAGAAAGAAACGACTAGATAACTTGAGAGTTGCCTGGGCCTTAGCATCTGAGTAAGCAATCAAGCAGGGGACAGAGTGGCTTCTAACTGGTGGAGAAGAAAGAAATGTGCAAACCACCATGTGTAATTGGGATGAACAGCCCCCGCCCGGGTGGATCAAGAATAAGTTCATGCCCAGAACCTTGTGGTTTATTTAACGGACCTCTCCAGAGTTGTGATTAAGTTTAAGTGAAAGATCTACAGAATCAGATTCTTCTCTCAAATTTTCTTTTTTTAAAAAAATGAACCACAGCTTAAAGAATATTAGTGTAAATATTACTTAATAATAATATAGGCATGTTTAAATATAATAGACAGGTATACGTATATCAATATCCTGAATGTCCCCACATCCTAAGGTCACTTTGACTCAGAAAATTTGAGTGAAATTGGCTTAAACTTCCACTAGCTCCAACTCAAGCATATTTCCTGTTATTTGGGGAATCTTTGTGGAGCTTCCAGGTCCCCAGTGACTCTGTTCTGAGCTTCTGCATCTGTTGAATGCCCAGTCATCTCTGTGAGCTTTGTGTCCTAAGCACGGTGCCAACTTAGGTCATCCTGCTGGATACAGCTGTTATTTCCCTACTCCCTACACTGCCACTGGCTCCAGGCTGTGTACTTAGTAGACTTCGCTGTACATTTGGGGCAATGGATTTGTGTTGAAACTCCCTCAGTCATCTTTTTTTCTGAAAAAAAAGTCATACTTCATCTTTTTAACTTACACTTCAACATCTTGTCATGTAAGAAATGAGATTATTTCTAAGTTTATAGATTCATCTCAAAATTGCAGACAGACACTACTAAATCATATTTCTAGGTTTCCGTTTTCCCAGTTGGTCTGCTAGGAACTGTGTATCGTACTCTTAGCTACTATTAAAATGTAACCCTTACTGTCTCAGACAGGGAAAGCAAATGACCCTCTGTCTATGAAATAAATGTCTGCCAACAGCAGTCCCTGGACACCCCCCAGCATTTACAAATGTTCCCTCCTCCAGTGGTGAATCCAGCTGACAAAAGGCACAGCTGCAGTGTGTGATCTTGGGGCTAATATTTTGAGATTCTTTTAAGTGAGAGAGTGTAACTCTAACTCCACAGTGGGGGCATTGTTATTGTTTTCAGAAAACAATAACTGTGCTCGTGAGAAGTACGTAAGTCTGCTGAGGGTGGAAAACTTTAGGGCCTTAGGTATAAAAAACATGGCATATCTTTCAAAAAACTTAACTAAAACTACTCTTTCCAATGCTCAAATAAGCATTGTTTGTATCTTGTAGGTTATGGTTTACCAGATTTTGTTTATTTGGTGGAAAAAAACAGAAATTTTCCACTGTGATGAAAAGTAACCACTGCATCGTGGAATACAAATTAGCAAACCAGTATAGAAGAATAATACTGGTTTCAATAAGATGTGACCACTGCTATAATCACAAAGAATACAGTGAATGACATTCACTTGCATGAATATAACAATTCATGGAAAGCTTTAGTAATAGTTTAAGATTGGTAGTAAACATGACAGCAGCACTATTTTAGATTGTTACGCATTTTCACAGACAGAGCTTTTAGAGCTCAGTTTATTTTCCAGAAATCTTTTACCTCATATCTATTAAATCTGCCAAGGTACACATTATTGTAAGCTAGATTCGTTACACCAGTCTCCAGGACCATGACTCCAGAAAACACTGGTTGAGATAGATACAAATCTGTAAGACAAACACAAAGCTTAACAACAAATATATGCTAATAGTAAATTTGATATAAAATTGTTACAAAACTAAAGAGTTATGGTCATAACATGTGACAGTCTTTACCTAGTGATAGACTAAGAGGAAAATATGGCAAGATGCAAAAGTAATATTTTATTGGTAACATCATTTTCTTTAGCAATACCTAATTGTCTGGCTCTACCAGACAGTGAGCTGATAATTGAATGATTTTTTCTAAATTCTCATTAGAGAAGTCATCATCAGTCCATGCAAGGTGACATCCCAGCTACCTAGGTGACTCAGTGTGGGCCTGGGAGAAGATGAAGGCATCTACTCACCACAGTCTATGTGAAGGCTGGACCACACTGAGCAGGTGGAAACACCACTCCATTGTCCTCAGGGAGCTTACATTCTACTTGGGAGATGCAATTACAAGAAGAGAAACAACGAAACAACATGACATAAAGAAAGTAAAAATTGTGTTATATGAAATATTGCTCTTAGTTCTTAGTATTTTATTAGGCTGAAGGATCAATTTTCATTTTTAAGGAAATCTTCTGGGATTATGTGATCTTTTTTGTAATTCCACATCAACTAAGATCGACTCAGAGAGATGGAGTTTGGATATTATTATAAACACACACGCACACACACACACCTATTAAATATACATAAAGCAGTGGCTCAATCTTTCAGCATGAATCAGAATCACCTGGAGGGGCTTTTGAAAACACAGATTGCCGAACCCCACTCCCAAAGTTCCTGATTTAGTAGATCTGGGGTAGGAACCACATATTTGCATTTCTAACAAATTACCAGGTGATGCTGATGCTGCTGACCCAGGGACCACACCTTAAGAGCCATAGATATGACATGTAAGGCTTATGGTGAATCATAGAGGCTTTATTAAAAAGTAAATCATTTAAACATACTGTATAAAGCAGTCTTAAAGAAGAAATAGGGTACTGAAATGTGGCCAAAAGACTATGTCTTAATCTATCCAGATAGAAAAATATCATAGGCTGGGTGGCTGATAAACAACAGAAATTTATTTTTCACAGTTCTGGAGGCTGGGAAGTCCAAGATTAAGGCAGATTTGTGTCTGGTGAGGTCCTGTTTTCTGGCTCATGAATGGCACCTTCTTGCTGTGTCCTCACATGGTGGAAGAGGCAAGGGGGTCTCTCTTGGGCTTCTTTCATAAGGGCATTAACCCCTTTTATGAAAGCTCTGTCCCCCTGACCTAATCACCTTGTAAAGGCCCCCACCTCCTAAAACCATCGCATCACCTTGGGGGTTAGTATTTCAACATATGAGTTTGGGGGAGACACAAACATTCAGACTGTAGCAGGGTGTGTGTTTTATTAGTCCATAAAACTCGCCCTGCGCTGTGCCTTGAAATTTTGCAGTGTGAGGGTTGGGACAGTGGACTGGCATTCATGGATTGATTAAGCTTTTGGGTGTTTGTTTAGTTCTGCTAGTAGGGTAGCCTCCCTTGCTTGATGCCTTTTAAATTCTTGCTCAAAATATCTGGAAAGAGCTAGCTCAGCTCCCTCCAGCTGATTGGCTCTACCTTAAGATCAGCTCTAACTAACCTGTTCTAAAAGGGATTTTTCCACTTATGCTGTCAGAAGGCTCACCGGCTTCGTTTGCCTTGTTAAATGGCAAACTCTGTGAAGAAAAGCTCCCTTAATCTTTGTTTGGACTATTGGCTGGCTGAACTTATGTTTTCTAATTGTTGCTCAGGAAATCTGGGTTCTTGTGCTTCTCCAGTTTTAACTTCCTACACAGACCTTTCCTTGAAAAATACTACCACGGTACAAAAGGATGCTAGTATACACACAGCCAAATCATTCTCAAAAGCATCTTACTATTCCATAGTCATAGTTGTATTTGTGAAATAAGCCTTGTCTTCAGTTATATTGTACAGTGTCATGCCTACTATAATTGACACGATGTGTTACTTTGTTCTGTATTATTTTTGTTATAATAGGAGAGAGCTGTGTTATGTTTCCAGTTTTCCTAAGAAAGTGTCTCACCCATTGTCCATTGCTTGATGTATCCTGTTTCCAGAGATTAAAGTTTCTCATCACCAACAGATGCTGTCCTAAAACAACCTTGGTAACCTTACCAAAAGGAAAACCTTTACCTTTTTCTTCTAACTAGGTCCCAGTGATTTTCTTTTTCTTCTTCTGTGGTTCAGGATCATGATGTGCTTGTGGAACACTCAAGTTGAAAGGAAGCATGGATATCGTCTAGCCTCACCTTTTCACCTAAGAGAGAAGCTTGGGTGGAAGTGCACTGCCCAAGCCCACGCTAAGTTAGTCATAGAGGAAGTGACTAAGGGTCAAGACCTTTCAGCATCTCAGCCAATCTCTTTCTCCTGCCGTATTTGAATTTTATCTGTGGACCTTAGATATGGATCTTAGCCGTCTCCATGACTGTAGGGTGTGATTAACCAAAGCAGCTGATGCTCCTCAATAAATTGTCAAAACTTTTTATACTGAAGCTTCCCTAAGGTTCTATAATACTCTTAAATACCTTCAATTTTTTAAAACTTTTTATTTTGAGATAATTATAGATTCACAAACAGTTGTGATAAATAATGCAGAGGTCCCATGAACCTTTCACTCAGTTTATCCAATGATAACATCTTGCAAAACTGTAATACAAAATCATAACCTGAAAATCGGCATATGCTATAGACATTCATGTATACATTTGTGTGTGAAGGTAAGCTTTCGTTTCTCTGGACTAATGTTCAAGAGGGCAATTGCTCGATGTTTAATTTTGTACAAAACTGTAAACTGTATTTCAGAATGGATGTGCCATTTTACATTCCCATCACCAATGTATGAGAGATTAAACCAGCATTTGGCATTATCACTAGGTTTTATTTTAATCATTTTGATAGGTGTGTACTGATATCTCATTGTGACTTTACTTTGCATTTCCTTAATGGCTAATGATGTCGAACATATTTTCATGTGCTTATTTACCATCTGCTTATCCTCTTTGGTTAAATGTCTCTTCATATGTTTTGCCCATTTTCTAATTGGATAGTTTGCTTTTTTACTGCGATGTTTTGAGAGTCCTTTATATATTTTATACTTTGGATTTGTAATTTGTAAATAGTTTTTTTCAGTCTGTATCTTGTCTTTTCCTCTTCTTATCTAGGTCTTTCCCAGAGCAAACAGTTTTAATTTTGATGAGGATCATTTGATAAAGATTCATTTTTCCTCTTAGGGATCATGCTTTTGGTGTCAAGTTTAAGAACTCTTTACCTAGCCCTAGATCCTCAAGATTTTCACTTATGTTTTTTCCTAAAAGTTTTGTTATTTTACGCTTAAGTCCGTGAGCTATTTTGGGTTAAGTTTTATAAAAAGTCTGAGGTTTAGGTTGAAGTTTATTGTTTTGCCTATGAATGTCCAATTGCTCCAGCAAAATTGTTTGCAATTTTGACATATCTTTTTTTTTTTTTAAATTCAGCAAACATTTTTTGTGAAAGGCTACCATGTATGCGACACTATTAGAGAGTAAAGACGGGCGAATTAGTAGAAAAAAGTTTCTGAAATATCTCTTGGGGTAGTTGGGGAGATACATATAAAAATAATTTCAAAATTATAAGTTCAGTTATAAGACAGAAGAATGCACAGAGGAAAAGGACTTGAAAGACACAAGTGGATGTGGGCAGAGCAGGTGTGAGCTGTGGCAGCAGCTTAAATGAGAGATAAAGCAGGAACGTACAGGCAGAAAGGGGTGAATAGATCTGAGGAATATTTATGAGGAAAATTTATCAGAGCCTCGCAGAGGATGGTTTAGGGAGAAAGAAGAGTCAAAGGTAAAGAGGGTGGAGAGTGGTGTTACCCAAAAAGTTAGAAAAGAGGAGCAGGCTTGGATAGGAGATAATGAGTTTGGTTTTGAACTTCTTGGGTTTGAGAAAGCCATTAAACACCTAGGAGGAGCTGTCCTAGTAATTGTTTTCCCATATGAAGCTAAACTTTGTGGGAGAATTTCATGGTGCAATTTTTTTTAAAAATTGCCAGAAATCACTTAAAGCTAAAAATGTCATAAATCTAGGTTATACTCTTTTATATCAAAAAGAAAAATCATAAAATTCTAGAAGGAAACATTATGGTTAATGTAAAGTCTGTGGGCTTTGGTGTACTTTAGGCCTGAATCTGAAATAGAGTGGTTCTGATACAAACTGTATTTGTATCAGAAGCTTTAGTAGCCAAAAAATTTTTCATCTCTCTGAACCTCAGTATTCTCATCTGTGAAATGGGTGTTTTCATAACCCTAGAGCTTACAGGATTGCAATAAGGACCAAACAAGATGACAAGCCTAAAATGCTTGGCCTATAATGAAGGTTTAGCACATGTTAGTTCCTTTATTCCTACAAAGGAATCATTTAGTATAATGTTTTTCAAACTATTTTTTTTAAGGCGGAGAATACTTTTTTCCAGTGAAGTCTTCTACAGAAGTGGAAAACAGTTAAAAGCAGAGCCATCTCCTCTTTACCCAAGTGTTTGATTGAAGCAACAATGTGGAAACTTAGGGCTCTTGAAAATTACTAATATAGTAAGATCCTCAAATTAAAGATGAGAAAACTGTGATCTGTGAAGGTAAAGAAAGTTTTCTCAAGTCACGTGATTTGCTAGAGGCAGACCCTGGTCTAAGTCCCTAGGTTATCTACTCCCTATTTCATACTTTGCTGAAATGCCATAGTACTCATAACTCCAATAATAACATTGACTTGCATGGATGACTATGGTTACAGTTCCAAAAGAACCTGGTGTCCTAAATGTTTTTTGAGGTATAGGGGCATTCTTGTCACTTGTGGTCTCCAAAGCACCATACTGAAAAGCAAGCCTATTTTCAATAGGTATGTTCTGACATATTTAAGAAATGGGCTTTGTGTGTGCCCACTTTATATAAAAGATGATCATGATGTTCTTTCCATCCTGTTCTCTCAACGGCCAGTGTTGGCAAACATTTCGTGCCTTAGCTTAGAAGACCATGTCCTTGGGCAGTGGTTTCAAACACAGTTATCCAGGGAACACTTTCAAATGATATATTCTGGGACTCGATTCCTGACGATTGAGTCTGTTGATCCGAAGTAACACTTACCATCTTGTGTTTTATTTATTTATTTTTATTTTTCTTTTATTTCAGCATATTATGGGGATACAGATGTTTAGGTTATGTATGTTGCCCTTGGTCCCCCCCCCAAGTCCGTGTTTCAAATATGTCCATCCTTCGGGTGGTGCACATTGCACTCCTTGTGTATACAAATACCCATCCCCTCCT
>NW_012150952.1:4908059-4917231 GCF_000956105.1 Propithecus coquereli
GCTAGATCACTGTCGTTTCTTATGATTGAGTAATATTCCATTGTAAACATATACCAAATTTTGATAATCCACTCATGGATTGACGCGCACTTGGGTTGTTTCCACTTTCTTGCAATAGTGAATTGTGCTGCCATAAACATTCGGGTGCAGATGTCTTTATTGTAGAATGTTTTGTGCTCTTTTGGGATGTGGAGAGACAGGAACACTTTTACACTGCTGGTGGGACTGCAAATTAGTGCAACCTCTATGGAAAAGAATTTGGAGATACCTCAGAGAGCTAAAAATAGAAATACCATTCGATCCAGCAATAGCACTATTAGCCATCTTGTGTTTTAAATCTTCCAGGTGAGGCTCGCACATCTGAGAACCATCGCTCTGTGGTTTAGCCCAGGACAATTGGAGTTGCATTGCTGTTCCCCTGCCGTTTCCCTTCTAGATAACAATTGCTTTTGAACACTTCTTAATATGTCTCGGATTTTCTCTCTAGTTCAAAACTAGAACATGTTCTGCTGGACACTTAAACAATTCCTTCCCTCTCTGAGTTAGCCTATTCCCATCCATCAAACCCCTTCCTAGAGTAACATTTTAGAGGCAAAAGTTGGTGTCAGTTTGGTAGTAACAACAATATAACAGCAATATAAAAGCCATCACTTACTGAGCATGCATTGTGTGACAGATGTGTTCTTAGTGTTTTGGCCATATTTTCTGAGGATATAGACTTTTATTCACAACTGCTTACTCAGTATTTCAAACAGAACTCCTGATTACTCTTTTCCCTGATATATGTTCCTCCTCTGGTCTTCCCTTGTCTCAGTATGTTTCCAGCAGTCAACGAGTTGCTGATTGGGTGTTATTCTTGTCTCCCATTTCCCTTGACACCTCATAACCAGTCCATCAGTGAATTCTCTCAGCTGTGCCCTCAAAATATATCCCAGTCTAACCACTTCTCACCTGTCCCACCAAGAGCCATTGAATCCAAGTCACTCTTACTTCTTGTCGATATTATTTTGGCAGTGGGATGACTAGACTCCCTGCCTCTACTTCTGATTCCCATGGATAGTCCTTCAGAAATGAAGGAAGAATAATCATATAAAAGTACAAATCAGAGATAATGTCATTGATCAGCTAAAACCTTCCGTCACATCCTATTTTACTTAGGTTAAAACTCAGTGACCTTACCAAGCATTACCTGTAAGTCTTACATGATCGGACATAGTCTTCTCTCTCCAGCCTGATTTCATACATTTTATTCCTTGCCTTTCTTGCCATTACTTCACCGCTGTTCCCTCAGATAAGCCAAGCTTTTTCCCATCCTGGGACCTTTGCACTTGCTGTTTCCCCAGCCTGGAACATTCTTCCTCCAGAATTTTCCATGGCATACTCTCTCACTTCACACAGGTCTCTGTTCACATATCATCCTCAGTGAGGTTTTCCCTACTCGTTCTGTCTAATATAGCACCGCTGTCCCTCTCTGTTTCCTGCTTTACTTTTCCTCATAGCCTTTATTACTAGCTGACATTGTAGCATACATTCTTTTGTCTGTTTATTGTTCCTCTCCCCCACTAGAATGTAAGGTCCACCAGGGAAGGATTTTATCTGTCTTGTTCATTTTTCTATCTCTAGCACCTGCCTCATAGTGCTCATTAAGTATTTGATGAATGAACGAATGAATGAGTTTAGAAGGTGCCACCCTTCTGAATTCTTCTCTAGCGATGCCTTTTATTCCTGCTCCTTGGATGTACATGAAATTCCTGTAAATTTACATGGCATATCTTGATCTCCGTCAGTCATTTTATTCATGATCTTGTTTGCCTTTTGATATTGTACTTTAATATATATAAAGAACAGAGCCATTCCTAGAGAAGTTTGTCCTTAAAATACTTCACTATTATCCCTCTATTCTAAAGTCCCTGGGCTTTACATCCCATCCGTAGCTTTGGTGCTTTCAGATTTAGATTGAAAGAGAGCTATAAAGAGGGCACGCTATATCGGGTCAACAGTGCCGCCAAAGACAGGGAAATACTCCGTGTCCACTTATTATCTCTCCCAGACCTCTATAGAACCACAGGAGAGAGGGAAATGTACTTTTGTGCAGGAGGATAAAATGCTCACACTGGGACTTTCAGGCTAATATTACTTCTTACTTCTCACACTAATAATAGCTAAATGGATCATTTTTCTCCCCTTTTGTCCATGACCTCCTTGTCTGCCCTGAGCCTTCCTACAGGAAGTTTTGCATGTGTTCTATGTTTGCTGATGCCTGAAATATTAGTGCAGCTCTGCCCTCTTCTTATTCACATTAGGAGCATTTGTTTTATGACACATCAGAGCCAACAAGTGTGGTCAAGTGCAAACAGACCCATATGTAGGTTGGGTGGAGGGGATCCTCGCAGAAAGCTAGCTCTCACCACAGCGTACCCACTCACAGACCCTTGGAAGGCTGGCAGCTCTACTGAAGTAAAATGGGCCAGCTTGCCAGTGGGCACTTTGCCATCAGAGCAGATGGGCCCACGCAGGGACGGGCAGCAAGGCACGCATGTCCGTTCTGGACGCATGCATATCTATCATTTGTGTCTTTCATTTACAGGAGACAAATTCTTGAACAGAAAGGCTGAGTTTATACACTAAGAGTCAGGAAGGATGAGCTCTCAGCCCTTAATTAAAACATTCCTGCAGAGAAATCAACATTTTGATCCTATTTAAGAAAGCTTATGAGGTAACTTGTTACAGAGCCTCTTCAATCTCAAATTATTCATCACTAAGGGTGATGCTGTGTCTTGCTCAAGCAGTTTTTCACTTGCGAACTCACAAGATAGCCTAATGTTTTTTCAAAAAAAAAAAAAAAAGAAGCTGAGATGTGGGAGAATCACTGAATTCAATGAAATTATTTTTACCAACATACTCCTGTTTTGAAAATATCATTAGAATTGCTTTCCATAACTATTTTTCTCTTTTTAATTTTCTTGTTTTAATAAAACAAGAACTAAATTTCATCTCTTTGCCTGCTAACTGCAGAAGGTGACTATATGGAGATAGGACTCAGCTTATAGCACAAGCTGATTTACATGTTGAAAGTCTACTTTAATATTATACCTGTGTAGTGTTCCATTTGTCCAAGTGGAAAACTGGAAGAAGATAAGAATAATTATAATTACTAAAATGCATGTAAATCACTTTAGATAATTTATAAGCATTGTGTCCATGTAAATTAATAAAGAAAACCTCCCCCAGACCCTACATAAGATTTGTGGGTGTTTCATACTAATACTTGACATGTATGCATCACCTTAGCCTTCCTACACGGTTTTCACACATATTATCTTCTTCGAGCCTCTCAATAACCTTATGAGGTAAGTAACCCAGGCCTATTAGTCTCACTTTGCAGTTGAGGGAACTAAAAATCATTCAGGTACAATGAATCAAGCTCAAACTTCAAGTCATTTGTATTTTATCACGTTAACTCTGGTTTGGAGGCTATTTTATAATGAGAAATTATCTAGTGATGGCTCCTAAAAGATCATGGTCTTTTACAATCTTGCTTTTATTTTTGATTTTACTAATTAAATCTGGCAATTCAAACTTACAGGGAACCCTGTGTTTCAAGTGTCTAGGTGACTGATTGCAAAGTCAGCATTTTGGAGCAGCTGGTTGACTTCTGTTTATGTTTCTGACAACAGTACCGTCCTCTAGGGCCTTGAACTTAGGCAATGTGTTGCATAGCATGTGTTAAATTATTGAATAAACATGAAAATGGTTGTTCCTGATCTTTGGTTTACTATTTTCTCTATAGTTCCTCTTGGAGATATTAAAACAATATCACTGCTCTAAAAAACTGTGAGTATTTTGCATTTTGTTTTACAAATACAAATGGTGACTTTTGTGCAAAATAACAGCAGGAATTATAACTCTGTACTATATTGTTGTGTTCTGTGTTCACAGAACACAGTAAGATGAAAATATCTTTGCAAAAAAATATATAAATTTTCATTTTTTACTACTTTGTGATTTTTTTTCCCAAGTGGAAATACTATGTTCTTATTTTGACATGCTACAAATAACATGACATAATTACTATTTCCACTTATCACTAAAAATTACAGATTTTTGCTTTTGGACATGAGGCTGATAATGCAATTTTCTAGTTTTGAGAACCAATCAAAAAATCTTTTGAAAGTCAGCTCACTTAAACACAGAAAACCACTCTCCTCATGAAGCTTGTTAGGATATCATCTGACTCCTATTATAAATAGCCTACTTGAAGAGATAACAGTAAGTTAAATCACAAACTGTTTTCCAAGTAATTGATACCCATTACTGGATTTGAGCAGAGCAAAGTTATTTTTTCCGGTGGTTGGTGCTCTGGTATGCAAAGACAGAGTGCCTGTTCTGTCATCAGTGGCTTGCAGAAAAATTATATTTAAAAAAAAACTTTGTAGAGACTTTTAAAAAGGTTTGTACATTTCTTAGAACCTAAAAGAAAAACAATCCAGGAAGCTGTGACAGCCCAACCATTTGTGTATGACAGAGAACCAGATTCAATCACTTGTGCAGAGAGTAGAGCACTCAAGAGCAAGTGAGTTTGGGGCATCCTGGAGCAGTACATGAAAGATGAATTATAGCATGGGTCGGATGACAGCTAAAATTCTAAAACCCACTAATTCCTTAATTCTGCCTCGAGGCCATATAAAGGGAACGATTAAATGCAAAACATACTCAAGGTGACAAATTTCTGAAAGAAATCAGATTTGATGTCAGCTTTATAGTACATGTGGAAGTAGCCGTTCTTGTGGGTACTGATGTAGAGCTCTGTGTTGTTCGGTTCTATGAAGTCTGCATGACTATTCCCCGAGGAACAATGAGCAAAGTGGGAGTGAATAAGCACTCCACTCTCTAGGGCGTCAGGGGGTCCAGTGATTCAGGCAGACCCACAGCATTTGCTTCTATCCTCCAAAAACACAGTAAAATATGCTGAATAACCGGGGCAGAAATGCCACGTCTCTGCTACTGTTCCTTTCTCTACTACTCTTCAGACTCTTCCATCTTTCACCCTATTTCCACTCACTTTCTGCCTTTTATCCAGCTTTAGTTCTTCCCTTTGTCCTCTGCTGCTCTTCCAGCTCCTTCTGTGAGTCTCGCAATTCATCAGTACCTGCCTTACGCTATTCTGAACGTGATCTATCCCTGCTTCAGGGAATGTTTATACCTTTGGTTAGTAAGTTTTGAAAAAGGCATTGTAAGACCAGAGGTTCTTCTTTGTCCATCAGATCTTTTGTTAAAGGAAAGCACATTCAGCATCAGATTGTTTCATAGCAAGGAGTTTCAGTGTTCAGATAAAGCCACTCTCCTGACGCTGAGTGGTAAAACTAGAAATAAATAATTCCTCGACTATTTTATTGATCCAGAAAGAGCCAATAGGTTTTCCAAGAATCCAAAGAGATTGTGACCTACTTGGACATAATGAAAACAAAAAGGAAATAGATTGGTCAAGGTGTATTCCAAGAATTTTAAGTTATCCATGGATCTATTTCCCATTTAAGTATTTACCCTTTCTGTGAATAGATCGGCATCGTTTCCACATCACAAGACTGAAGCAGGGCTCAAGCTCCCTATTCCCTCACTCAGTGCTCTTTCCTGTAGGTTACTCAGTGTCATAGGATTTTAAGGGCAGGTCCGTCCTTGAACTCAGCACTCCCTTGGAACACTGAGTTATACTCTTTAGCAGAACGTTTGCTCGGCAAACATTAATAGAAAGGAGTGGTTGGTGATACATGATAAGACCATGGTCACAAATGTTCTGGTTAGAAATCGAAGATCCATTATTCACCTGGGCTTTTGCTGTTAGACTCTTGAAAGATTAGCAAAATTTTGTAAAATTTTGTTTCACACAAAGGAAGTGGGAGACTTAAAGAGAAATAATTGTGATTTAATGAATTTCGTCTTCTAGGTTGTACTGTCGCTAACACTCTTTAGGCTAAAATTATTTTTAAAATACAGTGAGTTGAAAACGCTTTTAGATGATATTACAGTGTCATGGTTTGGAGCAGGGACTCTAGACCCAAATTAATTGAGCTCATATCCTTGACTTAGACTCTTACTGGTTGTATGCTGTAGGGCAATTAGCTTCAAAATCTTCATCAGTAAAAATAAGAATAATAATGGTACCTATGTCAAGTGTTGTGCTGAGTATATGTATGTTGGCCAGGTGCGGTGGCTCACACCTGTAATCCTAGCACTCTTGGAGGCTGAGGCAGGAGGATCACTTGAGCCCAGGAGTTTGAGGTTGCTGTGAGCTAGGCTGACGCCATGGCACTCTAGCCCGGGCAACAGAGCGAGACTCTGTCTCAAAAATGAATAAAAAATAAAAAATAAAAAAAAAAAAGTGTTGCACTGAGTATAGGTATGTTAAATGTGAAATACTGAAAACAGTTCCTGGTGCATATTAAGCTAAGTATTACCTATTACTATTAACATTAATCAATAACAGAAAACTACCATATCCCTATATTTACATCATCAAAGAAATATTAATTCTAATAATAGAAATCTGTAAAATTATAGTTTGGTAGAACTGTACTTCATAGAATGGAGTCAATCCTATGCAAATAATATCTGCTTATCCCTAGCATGAGAAGTTGGCCCCCTACTTATTTAAGACTGTGTAATTTGTGGTTTTTGCCCATTCTTGAAATTTTGATGTTTTCTCAATGACCAAGAGAAGAGAAGCCATTTCTGTGGAAGCTACTTATTTTTCCTTGGTGTGCTTTTTTGATTTAAATTTTTAATACATCATTTCACATGTGTATTTTGTTTTCATCTGTAAGAGGCTCAGGGAAAAATTTTCAATGCTGGGATGATCTGTTGGTGCCACTAATAAGGAACAGACACTGAAATCTTAGGCAGATCCTCATGAGAAGCTCTCCCTGTTTTCATGTTATTTTTCTCAGGCTTGCTATTTTTTAAACACTTGGCCGTCATTTTTTCTCACTCTCCTTTCTCTCTCCACCTGTCCTTCCTGCAATTCCTTGAACTTCCTTTTTCTCGTATGCAGATGATTGGATGTATGTGTACATGGAAATGTTGTGTGTACATGTGTGCATGTGTTTTGCTACTCTTTGATCTAGTAGGTACGATCTTTCTGCTGCAGGAGTCCAGCAGTAAGACAGATTAGACAGGAGCTCAAAAGGTCATTTAGTCAAATCATTTTATCTCAAGTCACGTTTCCCACAAACCAAAAAGAATTGTCTACTCATCAAGAAACAGATTTCCTATCTTCCCTTAGTCCCATACAAAAGGGTATTTTTAGTGGTTTACCAGATGCTGCCAAAAGTTAATAAAGAATGGTATTTTAATAGTAGACATTCTAGATATAGGCAGAAACCTCAGCAAAATAAGACAGTGTTTCATTTTGTTTGTATTCAAGGCCCTGTGCTTCCTACACAAAAGGTGAGATCATTTAAGTGGCAAAACAAACCTGTATTTAGAGTTACAAAATATGTTGAAATATCCATGAAGATACATTGTTACTAGTTTAATTTTTTCCAGTTTTGTTACTTGTATATTTGATCAAACATTTTTTTAAAAGTTATTTTTGTTCTATGGGAACAAAAATAAAAGCCAGAAAAGCAATTCTGTAGAGCCAAGGGCCAAGTCCAAGGTCAGAAAAAATCATTGGAAAGACAGATATTGGAACACCCAATTTTCAGTTATTAAACTGTTACTTAAACCACTAAGTTGTGATAAATGAGTCCAGATTCTGCAGTTAAACAAAATCCCAAGCTTTACTTGAACCTGCATTAAGCTCAACAAAGTCACCTATTTGGGGAAATTCTCTGTGAATTTCTTCTTAAAGTGATGTTACTTAGGCCTCTACTGTTCGTTGAAAGTGCTTGGATGCCCAGCCTTTAGCCGAATATTGCAGAGGAGTGTTATCTCCTTTTGGATTACACAGGAATGTTAATATACCTGCTACTGTGGTTGATTTATTATTTAATTCTATTTTTATTTCTCATTTTAATGAGTTATAGTCCCCATGCTTCTGTCTTAAAGACCCATCTGTTTCTAATACATGGTTGCTATGAAAGCATGCCCTTGAAACCTGGATTTCCTCTACAACTGTTGTGCGTTGTGCAAGACCTTGAAATTAGACAATTGACTGAGCTCAGGGAACTTCTGCCAAATCTATTAGAATTGATTGTCAGAGTTACTTGGAACTGAAGAAGAGCATTAACTTCATGGTTTGTAGTTCGTTCCATTAAAAATTCTAGAATTGCCACTCCGAATGGTAGTGCCTACCCCAAACCGATAGTTCTGAGTTATGCGTATTAGCTCATATAAACAGAGTGTGACTACACAACAGAACACGGGAGTTATAGTAAAAACAAGTCATAGAAGTAGTGCCCTATTAGTTTTACCTTCAGGAGTACCAAATATATTCATATATTCTTTCTGATTTAAATAAAGCTAAGTAAATGATTCCTTATACTTTGGGTAACTACAAGCATTTTAGATTGAAATGCTTTCTAAAAGAAAAGCACTACCCAGAACTAATGCATTAGTGCCACATTTCATAATGAGATTAGTCTTCTGGGGTGCAGGGCCTGCTATGCTGTCTGGAAAAAAAACGTTCCATCATCATGTATCCCTAAATCAAACCACCAGTTGTGTAGGTGCTTTTGTTTTTTTATTTTTTCCTTGAATATGCCTATATTTTCCTTGAAAATGAGAAAAGAGAGAATATGACTCAAACTTGGACTGATGGTTGAAAGTTTGCCATATTGCCATCGTTGATATCTGTGGCACCATTTATGTTGTCACGTCCAGTACCTAATTCCAACCCTACTCACTCACCTGCCCCTTCTCTATAGGTTATAGGCATCATAGATTGTCTTTTCTTACCTCCCTCATAAGTATGAGTGACAATGTGACACAGGTCTAGACACTGAGATGTAAGTGGCTGTCCACTGGCGCTGCCTGTGCTCCTGTTCCTTTCATCCTACTCTGATGAACTGCAGAATCAGGAGAGCTGCAGCAGCCATCATGTCACTATGAGGATAAGACCTAAAGGATCTGAGAGACATTAAGTCCAACATATTTGAGCAGCTAAACCCATAATAGTGATTGCCTACTTCTACAATTCTTGTTATATGCTTTTTTAGAACTTTATATATTTATA
>NW_012150952.1:4931011-4932265 GCF_000956105.1 Propithecus coquereli
AGGTAGTCTGGTACCATTCTTGTGTTTTCAACTATTAATATTGTTCTGTATTATTGAGACTTATTCCAGTCTCTTAAATAGTATTTTAAAATAATGATATTTTTTCTGAGTAACTTAGTTTTACTGTTATAATGCTTTGAAAGGTTCAAAATAATGTGATTGAGAGCATGAAAAGTCAGGGCAGTTCTCAGTTGTGAAACATTATCCCAAGCACATGGGCAGGACGTCAAAAATCTCTGATCCCTAACCACTAAACCCAGAATTCAGTATTTTAAGTACAAGTAGCACAAGATTGTGTTCTCATGATAAAGATTTAAAAAATGGACGTTTAGAGAGTAAAATGATCTTCCTTCACTCTTCTAACAGTTCCTCTCTCTTCCTCAAAAATTAGTTTGCTTTTCCTTCTTTCTGCATTTCAAACTTTCTGCTTCTTTTTCTAAGAATTTATGAATAAACACACATATACATAATTTTATAACAAAATGGGCTGTGAAATACATACATTTTTCCATTTATTTACTAGATTTATTGGCAATTTTTTCATACTCCAATATATGGACCCTTCCCATTTTTAATGGTTGCCTAATAAACCGTAAGTACATGCTTATAATTTGTAAAATCCTTCTCCTGTTGATTTATATATTATTCAATTCTAAGTATTTAAACAAAAAAATGTGTATTTGTTTTCCTTGAACAAACATATTCATGTTTATTGCCAACTTTTTTTTATGGGTTTCTGGAAGTAGAATTTTACTTATACTACCAACCTTTCCTCTAAAATGATTTTCCAAGTAAACTTGCATTAAGAAATGAGTGTGCAACGTTCTTATTCCTGAACCATCAATGCATATATTGATCCTTTTAAGTATTTTGCCAGTATGATCTGTGAAAAGTGATAGATCATTGTGTCAAATTCCATTTACTAGTAATATTTAATATCTTTTCATTTCTTTATTGGACATTCATATTTCCCTTTACAAATCTTCCTTTTGTCATATTGAGTTACTTTTCTCTCATTGTGGTATTTGTTTTACTTTACTACAAGCACATCCTCTGTGTGTAGTCTTATATCTAGAAAACAATTCAATTTTCTATCATAATAAAGTATGGCTATTGTCTAATTTGGGTTTCTTTTTTAATTGCATATGACAAATACGTACTACCCATTTTCTAAATTAAATAAATAAAAACCTGTATAACAAATTACCCTCTTCTCTTTGCTAGAACAATAGTATTTGTAATGTTTATGAAAAA
>NW_012150952.1:4932315-4934031 GCF_000956105.1 Propithecus coquereli
TCAGAAAAAAGTTTGGCTCAAGCTTTCCAGCATCCAGTGCAAAGGAGTACACATGAGGAATTATACAATTCACAGTGTCCATAAGAGAATAACAAACCAGTTGCTTAGCAGAAGGCCAGCTGCTACTGACTAGGAAATGATAGAGACGTTTTCCTCATGGACAGTCACAAAGCGGTCCTTGTGTACTAGAATGAAGAAGAACTTCAGACAGTTACATTTTTATAGGCTTTTTTGTTCTTAGACTGCCTCTTAACATAAGCTGATATATAGCCAAATCGCACGTTAGTAAAAGCAACTTTGTAAGTCACCAGTATGATGCAATATAAATTCACAATTCTATGAAAGTCTGATTTAATCCAGGTTAGCGCTAAGTGTATTTAGAAAAACGGAATGTGAGAATATGCTTCAGATGTGTTTCAGTTCTCTCAACCAAAGTTTTGATAATTATTAAGAAACACTGAGTGACAACATACGTTTCATAAATGTAATTGTGAGAGGCTTTCCTGACTTCTCTGAGTAGATAGATGAGACAGTGTGTTCCTTTAACTCTGTGAGATTGTATAGGAAGGCAAGAGCTGTGTAGACCGCCCTAAGCCACTTTACCTTTGAGCAAACACTTGCTGATGGTGGTGTTGTGCCCTCCTGCTCGTGGATGACGGGGTGGAGCTGGCCGGCCAGCCCCCGTCTGCCAGGGCAGAGCAAGTCCCACAATAGTCAGTCAAGGTTGATTCTCAGAATGAGGATGTAAACATCTTCATCAAGGCTGATTTATCCTAGTTTGGGACATTAACGAATGTGACACTTTAATAAAAGCGTTAAGTCTTTTAAATGGTCCCTTTACTGTTAGTCCTCTCAGTTCATGCTTCGTTATTCTAGATTCCTCTGATATTTACCCCAGTTCTTTTTCTTTCTTCTTCAAGGAAAAACGAAATCATTCTGACATCATAAAATTATAGTGTATTTATCACTTGGAAATCTGTCTCCAAATCATTGTTAGTCTCTTTTCACAAATACTCTTTTCTTTCTTCGGTTACCCTATATCCATCCCCACCAAACCCCTGTTTCTCCCTTTTATAATATTATCATACGTGGAAAAGCAAAATTAATAATTCTATATGACCACTAACAGAAATAGCTAAATTGCTGGGAACTTATCAAGTCCCAAAATCTATGCTAAGCACTTTGGCGTATATTAATATTATATCATTTAAGCCAGTTAACGATGCTTTTAAAAAGAGAACTATTTTTATCCCAGTTTTACTGAGAAGGGAAGACTGCTTGAGGTTACACTGCAGAGTAGAGCCAGAATTCAAACCTAAGCTGTCTGATCCACACGGCCTTTGCACCCTTCCTTCTGGAAGCCCAGCTGACACCAAAGTATAAAACAAATGTTCTTTGTCACTGTTACCAAGGACTCAGCAGGGCAATGCCTTCTCCTAATATATCAGCAGCCCCTGGTCTCCTTCCACTCTCTCCCCTGACCTCCACTCCCAGTTACAATCTACAGCGTTTTTCAAGTGTCAAATTGGATGTTTCTGTGCGATCATACAGTAGCTGGAACTTAAGGAAGTTATTTTTCTGGAAAGCCACTGATGTGAGGTAGAGGTGATTACACAGTCACTTGGATCAAGAGATTAGTCTGAATGGAACACATTATTAATTAAAAGTAAAGAAGGCCACATGGGGAACACAGGTTTGCTGAAAACCTCTTACCTC
>NW_012150952.1:4947367-4948368 GCF_000956105.1 Propithecus coquereli
CATATAAGAGCTCAGACCTCACTACAGAAAAATAAAATATTAAGGTGCTTGCACCTGGTCATAGACTCACCATGGATGTGACAGCCACAAGTACAGATTGTGATGTGTCTGTGTTAATACAAACACATTAGATTGATGACTTAAATAGCACTAATGGATTTCTGTTGATATGGTTTTCCAGAATGGTGAAAAAGACTTAGTAAATTTCCAAAAAAAGTAGTCTTTCCTCAAATCCCATGAACTATATTTCTGCAATTTTTAGTGTATATTGAAATTTTGTGGGGAAAAAACCTACTTTGTATATATATATATTTTTTTAGGTTACAGCCTGAGAAAATGGTAAACAGGTATTTCACTTATATAAATGTCCCAAGGGAGATTTAAAGAGCTTGCAAAACTTAGGGCAATTTTTCCTGGAAGGAGCTGAGCCAAGTGTGTTGAACATCCTTGATGTCTGCTTACCCAACAGTAAGGGGAGCTACCACCTGTGCTGAAAAACACTGGAGTAGATGAACATAATCACTATTTTTTTTTCAAATTAGAGCAAAAGTTTTATTTGGTTTAAAGGACTTTTCATTATATTGAACTGAATATTTGTTTTACTTAGATTTGTCATTAGTTTGCTTTGAACCATCTAAGCAGACAGGAATTTGGTCTATCTTTTGAGCCGTTGTGTCTTCAATGTCTAACATATTAGAAGATTAAACGTATTTAATGATAAAAAATAAAGAAGGGATCTTTTAGCCTTTATATATATGTTCCCTTTATATATGTTCCCTATTAAGACAAAAATAATCAGCATGAACAAAAAGTTTTTGAATTACAATTGTATGGACTAAAACATTGTTGTAAAATAAAAGGGGGCTGGGCACAGTGGCTCTTGCCTGTAATCCCAGTGCTTTGGGAGGCCAAGGCGGGAGGACTGCTTGGGGCCAGTAGTTTGAGACCAGCCTGGGCAACATAGCAAAACCCTGTCTCTGGCCGGGCGCGGTGGCTCACGC
>NW_012150952.1:4948418-4950866 GCF_000956105.1 Propithecus coquereli
ACCATTTAATTTAATTTAATTCAAACAGCGTGCAGGAAACACCCCCTAGGTGCTGCCTGTTATTGTGAAAGCCCCTCTGGGGACTGCAAAGGTGACTGAGACAGGGCACCCCCCTCCTCTTGGTGCACGGTGCAGTGGGAGAGAAAGATGCATGCATAGGTGATCCGCTACAGCGGACGCGACGCTGGCTGAGGGAAGAAAGAAGACTTAAATTAATTCTCACTGGGGCATTTTAACAGGCTTCACTGAGGAGGTGAGAGCATTTAACCTGTTTCTTGGAAAATGATAAAGGGGAAGAAAGACACACACAAAAAAAGAGTGCTAGTGTTTGGGTGCTTTTGAGGAACTGTAAAAAGACAAGTCAACAGGATTGTAGTTAGAACTAGCCGCTGAGGGCTCAGATTGACAGTAGAATTCAGAATTTGGAATCCACTGCTTGCAGCAGGAAGGGTTGTGTTTTGTTTTGTTTTGTTTTCACAGTTAACTTCTGGAAACGAAGCTTTGTTTTTATATCCAGTCCCTAGTCAGTGTTACTGCCCCTTCTCTAATCTCATAGAACCTTTTGCGTATCAACAAAAATAGTATGGAAACCCTCTGACAGCCAGAACTGTCTGTTTCTGTATTAGCAGCATCTAGCTAGTATGCTAGGAGGTAGGGGGTTTTTACTTTATATACATTGATGGAATTAATGCATTTAAAAAATTAGAAGCTATGTAGTCAAGGTTGTGTTTTAGGAAGAGAAATTGGGGGACCATACATAGATGGAATGGAAGGTGGAGAGGTCAAGAATGGTTGAACACAGGGAGAATTTCTGTAGCCTTCTTGGGAGGAAGGAAGAAAAGCCTGAAGCAGGATATTGAGGATGGCATTTGGATAAGATTTGGTGATTTCTTGGGTTTGCAATCAAGGAGAAATGATAGGGGGAATGAAGATTTCTTGAAGCTTTCTGGCTTATGTAACTGGACCTGACTCTGCCATTAGCTAGATAGATAACAGAATAGAAGGAGCAGGTTTGGGGAAGACGTATGACAGAGGGAGAGGATGAATGCTATTTTGGATATGGCGAATCTGGGGTTAGCACATCAATGGCTACCACAGTATCAATTCTCTATCACTTGTATAAAGTGAAATAATAAATAAGTAATAGAATTCAACCACCAAAATACATGTTGCTTATTTACCTATAATATATGCCAGATGCTTTCCTAAGCATTTTGTACATATATATATGTTCATTTGATCCTTAAATAACGCAATAAATCGAGCATTACAATTTCAACTCTTTTATGATGCGGATATGGAGGCCAGCAGAGGTTATATAATTTGCCCAAGTTCATGTAGCTGCTAAGTGCTGGAGCCAGGATTAAAACTCACATAGACTAACCAAAGGGCTTGGGCTCTCCACCTCTGTATAGTACCATAATGCAGGAATGCAGGATGCTTACATTGGTGAAATAATTTGGGAGACTTTGAGAGATGTCAAAAATAGACTTACAATCTCATTGATCGAAATGCACAGAGTGGGAGATGAAGATGCCTACCAAGTGTAATAACCCCCGTGTCTACCATCTTCCACACTGATTAAGTATCAGCAATTAACCTCTGCTAAGTCTAGCTGCTAGCTCTTGAATCTGTGTAACTGGGACCAGAGGGCAACCATCCAACAATAAAAATGGCTAAAACAACTTTTTAGTACACCTCTCTGTAGAAAGGTCACCAAAGGCTTGAGTTGAAGTGTTATAATTTATTGACTCATTTGCAGCACTTGTTTTCTGAAAATTTAGTCTTTTTTTCTCAAGGGAAAAAATATGCACAGGAAGCATTATAGTGAGAGAGAAAGAGAAATCTGAAAATGTACATGGCATATACCTAAACCATACAATAAAGAAAATACATGTTCAATATGTATCTGATCCTGTTCTGGATATTATCTCAAAAGATCTTGATTGAAGCACTCCGTGGTACAGATGAAAATCTGATGACAATTGTTCTAAAAATAGGCCAGGGCTTCAGCTTTTCTGTGTTCCTTAAACTTGGTGAGGCATTTTTGTTTGGATTCTGCAGGAGCAATGTGAACGGCTTTGAGAAATCAATACATTTTAAGGAGAATAAAGATTTTGCTTGGCTATTAGTTTTCTAAGACCTTAACCATTTTGAAACTCAGTTTCCATAGGACAGAGTGGCAACAGAAGGGACTTAAAAAACACACTTTCTATTAAGAGAGTTAATTATTAATAAATATTGCTTTAAGAGAATATTTTTCTTTTTGAGAAGGACTTTAAATATCACAAAAATACATATCCTAGGTAAAGAAGGAAAATAGAAGTGGGTCTCATCAGTTCAGCACTTGCCTTGCCATCATGCCAAGAACTGTATGATCTGTTAGATGTATGGATACAGAAGCGCTGGAAAAATATATTATCCATTTGAAAGGGTATTTGAATGTTA
>NW_012150952.1:4963111-4965052 GCF_000956105.1 Propithecus coquereli
ATACTTTTAAAAAAAAGAAAAAAGGCAAATAATTGTATGGAAAGTGACCACAGGCACTATTTAGATAAAATAGTCAAGAAATGCCTTGTGAATAAATCATCTGGCCTTATGGGAGAAGAGTATTCACCAGAATCTGTATTTGCAAGAGTTCTTGAATCAAGAAGATGTTCAAATTTTTCAAGAAACAGAAATGCTTGTGTCAGCACAGCAGGGTAAAACGGAGGAAAAGGCTAAAAGGAATTGAGCGAGAAGTAAGGACAGGAGCGAGTTCAGGTATCGAGAGCCAATGGCAAGACATTTGGATATTTTTCTAAACTGATGGGAAGCCCTTGAAGAGAAAACAAGTGGTGTTGAAAGCCGACTTACAGTTATAAATATAGAAAGAGAATAAGCCAAGGCTAAAATCTTTAGCAAGCGAAGGAAATGACCAAAGCCAGAGATAATTGTGCCAGGAAATGTGTTTGGTGCTAAAATCTGATGGCACATGCTGCAAAGGAGATGAGTTGTTTGTTTTTAAGAAGGGAAGGAAAAGGGCCTGGGAGAGGCAAGTGAGGGATACATTGAATATTTATGGCAGTCTCGGCCCAGGGTTGCGGGATATGTTCTCAAAGGATAATCATTTCAGCTAGAGCAAGAAGGTGATGGGAACATTCAAGAAGGAGGTTAAAATATAAAGGATTTTGCTGATGATGGACACTAAGGAAGTGTCTAGGGCTCACTGAATGGTAGGAAAGCAGGCAAGATTAGAAGATGTCCAGAGAAATGTGGAGAAAATTGTCCCAGAGAAGAGAACGACTTGGGAGCCATGGACCTCTGATAGTGACTAAAGTAAAAGAGCTGCAAAGTGTGATTGATGTATTCCTGCTGGTGGATTAGGGACAGAAGGCTGGCAATCCTAATTAATGCCTCCTTGGGAATAAGCACATCATGAGAAGTGTGCGGCATGGGGACTAGGGAGCGTCCAGGTACAATGGCGTGGGGACAGAGAGTAGTGGTCTCATGGGAACACACAGAATTTTCTTGGCCTCCTCTTAGTCTAGCTGTGAACAGTGCCCTAGTGAGGCTAGGGAAGGTGGGGAGAGAGAACTTACCAGGAACATGTAGTAAACTGTGACTACATTTTTACTACTATTGATTTCTATTCATTCTCTTGCCTTATATTTTAGAAAATGTCTTCTGAGAGTCCAAATTGAAAACTCTACAAATTCACTTTTATCATTGTAATTTATCACTGAGAACCCACAATTCAGGACAATAGTCCAATTTCAAATTGCCTCAGTGATTATATTGTTAACATTTCCCAGCTCCCTGAATTGAATCTCATGAAATTCATGAAAATTGGATAGGCAGACATCTGTACTGTGGTGACCCAATTCCCTCCCATGGACTATTTCTCGTCTTTCTGAATTGAATACTTTGGTTTTATGTATGCTTATTAATGCCTACACAGTAACTCACTTCTGACAAAGATCAGTCTACATTGCCAAAGTGGTTCACTTAACATGCCCCCCTGTTGAGGCAGAGGTAGAATCCAAGATGCTCAATGTGTGTTGCTGAGTCTTTCAAGTTGCTAAAGAAGTATCCAGAGAAATTCTGTTTCTGTTCCAAAAAAGGGGCAAAATTAAGAATTAAGCGTGGGAAAGTATTGTCACTTAGATGAGTATTGCCAGACTTTTGGGTTTCTTATACCTATATAATTTTTAAAATTTAAAAATGGTCAAATGGGCACAGAGTAACCAACCATTAAAAAACAACAATAAGAACAATAACTAACACCTATTTTCACACCAGCATTTCATTAAATAATTGGTATTTTCACACTCTAAATAGTGGCTGCATTTCACATTTTGAGAAACATTATATGTCCTCATTTTTCAAAAGTTCTGTGTCATACTAATGAAAACTCCAGCATGAATCTATAACAAGCTGCAGCCCTGAGTT
>NW_012150952.1:4967430-4969102 GCF_000956105.1 Propithecus coquereli
TAAAAAAGATCAGCAATATGCACTCTTGGGAAAAACCATTTTAGAGGAAATGTGGGGAGTATCAGTGAAATTTCACTTCCAGGATTCCATTTTTAAAAAAAGTTGGCAATGAACATGAAGATGTTTGTCCAAGGAAGACAAGTTTACTTTTCGAATTCTAAATTTGGGTTCTAAAAATTTGATTCAGTTTCTTAAAGTTAATTTGAAAACAAAGAAGACTACTGTCAGCTGTGCACTGGAATTTTATGAGCTATCAAGGCATGGTGGTTGACTGATTTGTTAATTTAGAAAAATTGGAGGCAATCTACATTTATAAGTTTCTTTCAAGTAATCTAATGAAAGGTCAGGAATCAGAGGTTCCAGTGTGATTAAGGCTGTCACTGTGGCAGGGATTTCATTTCTGTTAATGTGGCTACTGTTGCTTTTGGCCTACGGAAGTAGTCACGTTATTTGCTGCATTGATCTCGGATCCTACAATTCCTAGATTTAGGAATCCCGTGAATTGGAATATATTGTCTATATTTTTTAAGTTATATAAAGTCTCAAAAATGTTGCATCTACTTTATATCCTCTTCAAAAATATTTTTTTCTTTTTAAATTACTCTTTTGCCTGGTAAAATTAATTTATGATGCTATATGTTTTTAGGACCACTTAGAACACAAACACTCAAGCCACAAGATTCTGTGTAGCTTCTAATGATTGAAATTAACGTTTGTTTCTGATTCCTCTTGGCTACAGTAGAAAAAGAAACATTATCATTTATATGATTTTCATTGTGCGAAGCATATAAAACATACTGAATCTGTATAGGAAGAAAAATTTATCATGAAATATCTTACCAAAGACTTTATATAATGGACACTCATGCACTGAATGAACAGTGACCTTCTTAACATCCCTAAAATGTAAACAGTATCAGGGTCTATAAAACAATATCAAGTATCATCTTTAAACAATATTTAAGATTGTAGCACCTTAAATATTAAAGCATATAACTAAATAAAAGAGGACCTATGGAAAGCCAAGATTATATGGCCTAAGGATACCCTTTATGATAGTCTAGTTTAATCCATGGGGAAAATCTAGATTATTCAGGCAAAACATAAACAATCAGGAAGAAAAAATAGACTATGTTCTATAAATACTGCTTCTCTACATCAGACTTATGAAAGTTCGAGGTTATATTATGGCCATTGTGCATGTTTAACACATTGAACAGTTTAGTTAGCCAGATTGCTCCTTGAAGTTAGAGTCTTAGTCTTTACAGAAGCTCTTCCACATTTATAACTGACCTGAAGACCTGCTAAGCCAACTTAAAACTCGTTACTGGATTCAATGAAATTAATATTTTTATGAGTTGTGAAAAGTAGATTATACAGTAAGACATAATATTGTTCAGTGCTGAGAACCAAATGGGACTTTAAAGGCATTGTAAAATGTTAATCCTTTTTCTGTCTCAAAACACCATAAAACTACCTCCATAAAAAGCTCAGTTGTGAAAACAAAATTTTACATATGACAAAAGTAAGACCATTTTACAGGTTGAGTAATGAAACCAATGTAGTAAACATCACTTTGATTTTGCTTTAAACTCTTTTGTTTCATGACTTTTTATAATGTCCCTCAAATTTAAATCCTGTAAAGAAAGGACAAATTATTATATTAACTATA
>NW_012150952.1:4982442-4984645 GCF_000956105.1 Propithecus coquereli
ATTTCTAATTATTTATGCCAGGAAGCCTGAGTCAACCTACCACCTTCTTGCTTTCACTCCCCCTCCCACCTCCATCAAAAAGAGAGCTATAAGCAGCAAAAATTGATCTTTCCATGGATTTTGCTCTGAGCTGCAACCAGCCAAGGAATTAGTCTATTATATATGTCACTGTGAGACGTCCTGAAAGCAATCTTACAAGGTGAGTACTGCTCTGTGCTCTGACCTGTGTACATAAGGCCTAACTCAATGAAAATTACCAGCTGCCTTTATTTTTAATCTACATTGAATTCTTAGAAATGTACCTTACTATTTACCTTGAGTGAGTTGTTTTCTCTTTTTCTTTGTCAGAAAACAAAGCATTCCCATTTACATAAACTGCATCATATGAGGACAAATTCATCATTTGAAAATCACTTCTAAAAAGACAAAGGACTGAGCTTAAAAGACAAAATTTGGAACAGATTCTTCAGGAGGCTATTGGGTATTATTATGCCTTGACTTTGTGAATATGAATTCTAATATATCCCAGGTGCAATCTCTGTCCAAATGTACCAGCTAAATTGTAATCACAGCAAACCCAGTCAGACCCTTTCTTGGATGATTTCGAGATAAATCTAAAAGAAATGAGACTAAGTAAGGATTAATGGAAGATTAAAAGAGTCACATAAACATAGCTAAATTTTAATGGTTGAAGAGTGAATATTTCTGGAAGTCAGGGAAATCTTTTACCTCCTGTTTCTTGATGCTTAAGGGATTTATTCTTGGTTTGCAATTTGGTAGTTAGAGACTTCGATATTCCTCTTTTAAAGAATGACCTCCTCCTCTTACATGTTGCCTTATCTGCATTTCTGTGCTATAAATTTAGCAATTGCACATTTAATTGAAAAACAGGTGACCTATCCTGCCTGAAAAGACAGGGCTGTGCACTCTGAACCCACAGTCTTGTCTGAAGGGGTCCCTGTACTCTGGTTATCCATACAGGTTAAAGGTGTTGACCAGACAGGGAACTAGAGCTGTGAGGGCAAAGGGTCACTAGAAAGTCCAAAGACAGAAGACTATCTCTTTTGGGCTCAATTATTTTCACTATTTTATTTTCAATAGAAACAATCTAACTTGAAGAAGTTTTGATGATAATTAACATAACAGAGCATTTTATAATTGAAGCATTTCTTTCAGCATTTAAAGAATACTGAAGATATCAAGTGATTAAAAAGGAAATCAAACCAAGAGCTTCGATTTAAAGGAATGTTTAAAAATATTCATCATTTGATAATCTTTGCACACCCCTTTCCTGACACCAAGATTCCTAGTAGGCCTTGGTTAGCCTCCTAAGTGCCTCAAGCCAAGAGCCAAAACTCCTAAGTGTCTGGCTCTACCTCTTTGTTCTTTGAGGGCTTTAACTGCCCCCTGAGCCAAAATACCTTAAGACCTTAACAGAGGTATGTCAACAGGGGGAAACTGCATAATGGCATTATAAGTGCACCTTTGTTCTTTTTAAAGCCTGGCCAATCAAAAACTTTTTGCCTTGGAGGAGATAATGCCACTAGCTAGAAAATAAGAAACAAGACTAAAAGTGTTCTAGCCCACATAGATTTTTATATGGAAACCCATGATTCAAACTGTCTCTAGAATGATTGTGATGATAATGCTAATGATGGTTCTTCAACAATCTTATCACACCGTGGTGTTTCTTCCCCTTATCCCCACTTTAGTAAGTGGTACTGCCTTCCAACACATTCCTCTCTAACCACAGACAAATGTTATCTAGACCCCCTCCTTCTCACTCCCTATAGACTTTCCTCCTGGAGTTTTCTTCAGCCTCTTTCTCTCTCTGCTCCCACTACTGATACAGTCACCAGGACTCTGTCACTTCTCTCTTAGAAGTGCTAATATCTAACTGGCTTCCTGCCCTTCTGATCTGTCCACCCTAGAGCCATAGTGATCTCTCAAGAACATAAATCTTATACTAGCATTTTCTTTAAATCCAACCATACAGGGATTTCCCATGGTTTACAGGGTAACATTAAAAAGCCTCAGTCCAATTCACAAAGCCCCTGGATTCCCTTCTAACTCTCTCACTTTTCCAACTCTCCCTTTATCCTAGTTTTTGCAAGAGTGCCTGGATTATCAGTGCTGTTTATGTTGCTTTGTCCTATAGTTACATTCTACTTGTAATTCAGACCCGACTCAGACAGTACAAAAG
>NW_012150952.1:4985290-4987474 GCF_000956105.1 Propithecus coquereli
TTTCTTAATTGAAATATGAAAATTGCACTTAGTGCATATATGTGCAGTATTATATTCTCATTTTGTAGATAAGGGATAAGAACTAAATGTCATCTCTAATACTACAAAAAGAACAAGTTGCTCTTCTGGACAGGAAATTCAAAAGGAAAGAAGTGCCTGGCTTCTTCTTTGGTATAATTATCAATTTCATTTTTCTCTCTGGGCTCATCTAATGAAGACTTTTAAATCTGACAATGACTATGTCTGATTGAAACAGAAAATAAAGGTTTCATCTTCATTTTTTCTTGTTATAAATCTTCCTAAAATCAGAACTAAAGAAAGCCAATTTCCAGTGGTCTTTAGTAAACATAGACTAACTACTTCCTTTTCTCTTTTGCCACTCATTTCTTCCCTAGTAAGGTAGGATTAATGTTGCATCTCCTCTGTCATTCCACACATTGTACCACAAAATATGTACATAAAAATAAAAAACTATACAGTACTTGAAAAATATTACTTCCTCTTTTATAATTATTATAATTGTGAACTAGACCCCACTAACCTTAATCAACCACTAGAGTTTGTTTAATTTCACCTTTTTTTACTGTATTTGGTTTTGTCTTCACTTCTCCTGGTCACCACATTGATTTCTATGGCTCTTCAGTTAATTGTAGTTTTCACTGATGACTTGGCTTGTATTCTGTATTATTCAATAGAGCCCTTTTTTGGGCACTGCTTTTAGTCTCATATTAATTTCAATTCATTTTAATTCAGACTGCAATGAATCTTTTATTTACTTTGCTATGAAATATAAGGCCATCTGTTGAGCCTGAGCTGTTGTTATTTTTATCATCACTGTGACTAAACTGGACCCCATTCACGCTTTCTTGATGGATCTGTCCTGTCAACCTTCAAGACAAAAGAGTTTTTGTTTTAGCTCTCCTATCTTATGTCACAGAGATTGATAATTCCTCACTCAAAGTTTTACAGTTTGTGAGTGACTCATATGAGGGCCCTCCCCTCCACCCTGCCCGTGTGTAGGCGAAGAACAAGTCAGTGGTTCTTCCTCCAAACTACATTCCACAGGTGTCCACCTCTCTGCAGCCCTATCTGCAGTGATCACACAAATCAAGTCCCCGGTATCTCTTACCTGAACTATTGGAGCATCTTTTGCACCAGTCTAACATCCAACTAATGTACTCTCCATACGGTAGCCAGAATGCCTTTTGGTTTTACTCTGTATTGGAGCCTTTTTTGTCTGTGCTTGTTGGTATTTACAGGGTGTTGGCTTCTCCAATGTCCAAGCTGGGGTTTATAAGGCAAAAAGAAACCCCAAGGAACTCACTGCTGTGTTGTTCCTCAGGGCCTGAGGTGCCTACCAGTGTGCCATCATCTCTCCAACTTTCAGAGTATTCATGTGTTTGTTTTATATATATAAAGTCTAGGGTTTTAAGCTGCATTTAGCAGAAGGAATAGGAAAAAGCATTTCTATTACATCTGGTCTGGATCTGGAAGTACAGAATACCATTTAAAAACATATATCACATTGTATCACTGTCACAAGTTTAAAACAGTTTAGTAGCTTCCCATTGCTCTTAGTATACAACACAAATTTTCCTCAGTGATCCACAAAACCCAAGTAATGTGATCTTGGCCTGTCCCTTCAACACTTATCTTGTGGCAGTGGCTCTCATTCCATTCAGCTTGTTTTTTGTTTTCTTGAATATGCAAAGACTCTTCCCTATCAGAATCTTTCCCCATGTTATTCTCTTTGTATCAGCCATTTGTCATCGAAGCCCCTGATTGCTTGACTCGAGCTCAGCTGCTGTTTTAAATGCCACCTCCTCTATTAATATAATGTCCTTTCCCAGCCACCATATCTAATATTCTTCTTTTACTTTCCTTATATTTAAATTTTCTTCAGAAATGACTTTGAAGTCATTACTTTTCAGAGTTAGTTTATATGAACAGGTTTCCAGCATGGCCTTTTCACATTTTTATCTTTTGAAAGATGTATTTAATAGGCACCTCATTGGACAATGTTAGTATAAATTATAATCAACCATTTCATAAACAAACACCAAAGCCTCTGAGTTATAGGTTACTGTGTCATCATAGGCATGTTGCTAATTTTAGTTTTAGCTCATTTTTGATTCATGGATTAATTCAGCTAATATGTACTGAATGCCTATTATATATCGGACA
>NW_012150952.1:4988369-4990243 GCF_000956105.1 Propithecus coquereli
TTTCTTAATTGAAATATGAAAATTGCACTTAGTGCATATATGTGCAGTATTATATTCTCATTTTGTAGATAAGGGATAAGAACTAAATGTCATCTCTAATACTACAAAAAGAACAAGTTGCTCTTCTGGACAGGAAATTCAAAAGGAAAGAAGTGCCTGGCTTCTTCTTTGGTATAATTATCAATTTCATTTTTCTCTCTGGGCTCATCTAATGAAGACTTTTAAATCTGACAATGACTATGTCTGATTGAAACAGAAAATAAAGGTTTCATCTTCATTTTTTCTTGTTATAAATCTTCCTAAAATCAGAACTAAAGAAAGCCAATTTCCAGTGGTCTTTAGTAAACATAGACTAACTACTTCCTTTTCTCTTTTGCCACTCATTTCTTCCCTAGTAAGGTAGGATTAATGTTGCATCTCCTCTGTCATTCCACACATTGTACCACAAAATATGTACATAAAAATAAAAAACTATACAGTACTTGAAAAATATTACTTCCTCTTTTATAATTATTATAATTGTGAACTAGACCCCACTAACCTTAATCAACCACTAGAGTTTGTTTAATTTCACCTTGTTCTTTCTCATTCATACCCCTTTCCATAGACTTTTTCCCTTTATGTGGAATGCCTTACTTCCCTGAACAACTCTACTTTACCTGACAAAAACCTATTTATCATTCTGGACTGAGGTTTTAAGTGATCTTTCCCTGTAAACCTACCCTAATCATTCTCTGTAAGTTAAATAAATACCTCTTTGCACCTCAGCACTCTGTGTACCTATATTATATAATTTAACATGCTATGTTGATTTTTATTTTAGGTATGTCTTCTTTAAGAGACCACAAACTCTTAAGAGCAGGAACTGTATCTTCATTTTCCTTATATCTACAATAGGTAGCACAATGCCAGAAACATTCTAGGCATTCTAAATATTTGTGGAATAATTGAATGAACACAATCCCAAAGCAAACATTATGTTATTGAACTAAATATAGCAATGAAAAAGTCGTAATACATTCTAAGATCATGCAGATGTTTACTACTTGGAATTACTTTTGAAGTAAATGTACTCTAGCGTTGCCATAAATAATTAAAATAAGCCGATACATAGTTTACTCAAATATTTTGATGTTCATTCAGATAAGCCTTGATTTTACTGAATATACTGAACATACAATACATCTTACTTTTTCATGGTAGTCATTGAGAATCTATAGCAAATTAAAATAATCCATCATGACCAAGTGGGCTTCATTCCAGAGATGCAGGGATGGTTCACCATATGCAAATCTATAAATGTAATTCACCACATAAAGAGAAGTAAAAATAAAGACCATATGATCCTCTCAATAGTCACAGAAAAAGCATTTGTTAAAATTCAGCACCCTTTTATGATAGGAACGCTTAACAAAATAGACATAGATGGGACTTACCTTAAAATGATACAAGACATATATGACAAACCCACAGCCATCATCATACTGAACAGGGAAAAATTGAAAGCATTCAGCTTAGAACTGGAACCAGACAAGGTTGCCCTCAATTACCACTTCTATTCAGCATAGTGCTGGAAGTCCTAGCCAGAGCAATCAGACAAGAGAAGGAAATCAAGGGTATCCAAATGGGGGCAGAAGAGGTCAAACTATCGCTCTTTGCTGATGATATGATCTTATATCTAGAAAAACCCAAAGATTCTGCCATGAGACTACTGGAGTTGATAAATTCAGCAAAGTCTAAGGTTACAAAATCAATGTACAGAAATCAGTAGCATTCCTATACACCAAGAATAGTCAAACTGAGAACCAAATAAATGAATCAATAGCTTTCACAATAGCAACAAAGAAAATAAAATACCTAGGAATATATTTAAC
>NW_012150952.1:4990293-4991549 GCF_000956105.1 Propithecus coquereli
GAATGTAGTGAGTGAAGTTTTAGATATCGACCTATGCAGTGATGAGGAAGCAGTTTGTAGCATGTGTTTGGCCGTGGTAATGACTCTGACTCTCCTGGGCAGAAAGGGTGTGGGGCCCTCAGTGTTGAGAAGAAAGCCTGGAGACTTGCAATGAGTAAAACTTTCTGGACAATAAATGCCTGTTGCCTAAAAGAGCCTTTAGGATAGTGTCAGAAGCAGTTGGTATTGACTGGGTTAGCCAAGCTTGCAGGTGCAGCCTCAGGAAAACATGGCGTTGTTTGATACTGTGATTCTGACAGGTGGCAGATATATTTCAAGGGTAGCCATCTTTGTCCAGCAAGACTCCCTACAAAGTGAATCTCAACTTAATCTTCTGCCAAACTCTAGTATTACATAAATTACATTTAATTATGTAATGTTTTAAAAATAGTTTTATGATAGATGGCAATAGGTAGAGTTTAGTGAAATTTGTTCAATTCAGTATTTGCTTTGTTCTTTTTTTATAGGGAGATAGAAAGAGAAAATAATTCTCACAGCAGGTTGTAGAAAAGGTTAATAATTCATAGGGTCAGTTTCTTCTGTGTCAATACTCTCTGAGCATGAAACCAGGTCCCAAGTGCACACGGCTTTCTCAAAGCATAGTGCACAGTGCATTTAATCAGAGATCTTTAAAGATTTGCAGGATGTTCCCCTCTGTAGTACATACTGTGGGAAGAATTTTTAAAATACAACAATCCTATAAATTGGTACAAGAACATAAAAAATGTCCAAATGCTGTCCAAAATGAATTTACTGACCCCCAATAAGAAAAACATGAGTCTCCCTTCCCCTCTAGCAGTGGAAACATATTTTTTCTCATGTTGTCGTGCTCCCTCCTCTGGCCTCTGTCTAACCACAAGCATGAATTTCATTGCATCCCAAGTGAACACTTAGGTTCATTCTGCAACTATGGATCAGTGATGCTGGCTAATTTATGCAGAGATCTGCCTTACAAACTGAGCCCAATTAGTCCAGGATGAACTGTGTGCACTCTAAACCACGCATGGTTCATGTCACCCAACATTCTGCTTCAGTGATACTACAAGTAGTGTCCTAAAACACTCTGTTCGAGTAAATCAGGGAATATATTTTGTTATTATATTATCCAAAATGATATAGAGGGAATAATTATAAGTTACCATATACTGGTGATTTATTGCAAATATAGACAATTTTCACAAAGATTGGAAGTTTTTATAGTAATTTTGAGAGAAATC
>NW_012150952.1:4995406-4998238 GCF_000956105.1 Propithecus coquereli
ATGAGGTCATACTGGGTTAGAGTGGTCCCTAAATCCAATGCCTGGTTTCCAAATCAGCAGAAGGTCATGTAGAAGGACACACAGAGAGGAAGGTTGTGTGGAGATGAAGGCAGAAGTTGAAGTAATGCTGCCACAAGTCAAGGAGTGCAAGGATTGCTGGCAACCACCTTTGCTAGGAGAGAGGCACAGATGGCTTCTCCTCCAGAGCCTCCGGAAGGAACCAACCCTGCTGACACCTTGACTGTGGACTTCTGGCCTCCTGAACTATGAGAGAATACATTTCTGTTGTTTTAAGCCAACAAGTTTTTGCTTAAGTGTTATAGAAGCCCAGGGAAACTAACAGAGGTCTTCAGAGGGTTTATATTTTATGAGTATTCTTTGCCTTGCTCTTGGTCTATAAAGACCTTCTCTTTAAAATGTACTCTGTAAAGAAGTATGCCTCCACCCACCTCCCCACCTCATCAGTTCCACCTTCCTCCTCTGCCCCACTCACCCCAAGCTTTTTGTTTGTTTATTGTTTTTAAGTTTTATTGGGGTATAATTGACAAAAATTTCATGTATTCAAGGTGTACAAAATGATATGATTACCACAGTCAAGGTAATTAACATATCCGTCACCTCACATAGTTACGTGTGTGTGTGTGTGTGTGTGTGTGTGTGTGTGTGTGTTTGTGTGGTAAGGATAGTTGAGATCTACCCTCTTAGCAAATTTCAAGTATATAATACATTATTTGGGACTATAGTCCCCATGCTGTACATTAGGTCTCCAGAACTTATTCATCTGCTAATTGCAAGTTTGTGCCCTTTGACCAACATGTCCAGACTTTTGAAGGATTTTTGAAGAGTTTAGTTTTAGCGGGGAAAGTCATATTCTTATTTATTATTGGGGGGAAAATCTCCTAGGAGAATAGTAAATGTAAAATCATTCGCCTTGTGGAGAAATAAAGCATCTGTGTATTTTTAGTTCAAAATTATGCCTGTTATCTCCCATCCATCTGTCTTTCAATAAAATTTTCCATTGAAGCGGATTATGCTTTTTAAGCTGCTTTATACTCATTTGTTCAAATACATAGCAAGCCTTTTAATTAGACCATTTGACCATTTTATATCCAAGGAACTAATACTATTAAGAGTATCTGTGTCTCCTTCTGTTGCTGTTTTAGTGGTGTCGTGAATGCACTGACCCTCCACAAACAGGGTTAATTGGAGTGTGGGTGTGAGTGTGTGCCTGTGTGGTGGCTGCCGCTCTCGTTTTAAGGTAATGAAGAGAAGAGAGATAAAGCAAAGATTTTTGTGTTTTAAAAACAAAACATATGTAATTATGAATGATGTATTTATGGAATCTGCCTTGAGAAAATGGATTTGCATGCTTGGTGCCTTATATTAATAGTTTCACAAGTGCCTTTGCTATTTGTTTCCCACACCACTTAGCAAAGCATCTATATTTCAATATATAAATAGGTATTTTTAAAAGCCATGTGAATTGAAAGAAACGTTTAATAAGACAACTTTGCTAAAATAATTTAAGTTGCTTAAAAGATCTACCTTCAATATATGTAGAGTTATGCTATTTCTATAACCATTGTAACAAACAAACATATAAACAAAAAACCCTTTGTTTTATTCTTTCAGTGTATTTACTATATGCCAAGTACTAGGTATGAGGAATAGAGAAAAAATTCAGAGTCCTACTTTCAAGGAGTGGTAGTGGGAAGAGGAATAATAAACAGTTAGGAATCTGATTAAGTAGATAATTGGGGTCCTTGGGTTGGGAGAAATTAAGAAAGGGCACTGTATTGGCTTCCTAGGGCTGCCTTGGCAGATTACCACAAACTTGGTGGCTTACAGCAACAGACATTTATTCTGTCATAGTCAGGGAACTGGAAGTCCAAAATCAAAGTCCCAGCAAGGCCACGCTCCCTCTGAAGGCTGTTTGGGTAGATCCTCCCTTGCGTTTTCCAGTTTCTGATGGCTCCAGGCATTCCTTGGATTGCGGCCAAATAACTCCAATTTCTGCCTCCATCTTCATATGACCTTCTTCTCTGTGTCTTTCTTCTCTCTCTTATAAGCACACATGTCATTGGATTTAGAGCCCGTCCTAATCCAGGATGATCTTATCTGGAGATCTTTACTTCATTACATTTGCAAAGACCCTTTTTCCAAATAGTGTTATATTCACAGGTTCCAGTTGGACTTATATTTTGGGGGTCATCATTCAACCCACTACAGCTACCCAGAGAAGGTGACATTTCCATTGCGGAGCAGGTTTGAGGAGAGAGAGGAGACAAGTAGTGTGGCCTTATTTAGGCATGGACAGTGTGACATGCCCAAGTCTTGCCCACTAATAGCACAATGCCTGGCACACAGCAAGCACTCAGTGATGGTGAGATTATTAATGAAATATATTCAATGAAAATTGTTTACTGAGCAAGTGGACATACAAGTCTAGAGATCAGGAGAAAGACCTGGGTTGGACAGAGACTGGATAAAGTTGCCCAGGTAATCTGTGTGAAAAAAGAAAAGAGTAAAGAAAGTCCCATCTTTGAGAACACCTGAAGGAGAGGTTGAGAAGTTGCTGGAAAAATAAGAGGGAAATCAGGAGAGAAGGGTGGCATAGGAGAGGAGAAAAGAATGACTTTTATGAAAAACAAAACAAAAACAGGTGTCTCGTTAGCTTAAACTGATTAAATAGTATTATAGAAAGCCTAGATTTGGGAACTTTTATAAAAACAGTTTCAGAAGTTAGGAATCCAGTTTTCAATGGATTAAAAAATGGTAGAAAGTTTGACAAATATATAGAATTTGTTTTCCTAATGGACAATGAAACTAAGC
>NW_012150952.1:4999628-5000985 GCF_000956105.1 Propithecus coquereli
CCATATATGATCATAAAGAGCTTCATGTATTATTATTCCTTTTAAAAGTTTACCTCTAAAGCACTTGTCATTTCATAAGTGACAATTAATCAAGAGTATTCATAACTGTCAATCAAACCTCTTGATCAACCTGAGAAAACCCACCCGTTTTACTAAGCTGAATCCATGTCCTCTCCCGCACAAAACTTTGACTCTTAGCATGGAGGCCAGCAATGAAAAGTCAAGTAAAATGTGCCCGCACCTTCTTACAGGGCAGGATCTGAGCTCATTGGATCTAGCCCACCAGGGGATAGAGTCATGTTCAGGAAGGTACACACCCAGACATTCCTGTGTGTAGAAATGTGTGAGCAGGAAAGGCTTGAGCACAACTCAAGGGAGAGAAGAGAAGGAGAAGCAGCAGCTATGACAAAGGAGATCATTATGGACCAAACTCCAAAAGCTTAAGAAGGACCTGGAACGCAGGTGAAAGATTAGCTTTACGAAGGAAAGGGAGTACTTCTCCTTTGAAACAGAAGAGAATTCTGCAGAGAAACAGAACCGACAGCATGTGCATATGAGAGAGAGATTTATTTTAAGGAATTGGCGTTAGCGATTATGGAGGCTGGAAAGCCCAAAATCGCGGAGTGGGACAGCAGTCTGGGACCCAGGAAGAGTTGATGTTGCAGCTCAGGTGCAAAGGCTATCTTCTGCTGAATTCCTTCTCTCTCAGGAGAGGTCAGTCTTTGTTCTATTAAGGCCTTCAACCGACTGGATGAGACCAGCACGCATTATGAAAGGCGGTCTGCTTTAATCAAAGTTCGGCAATTTAAATGTAATTTCATCCAAAAAAATAACTGAAATCAGAACATCCTCACATAAACATTCAGAACGTTTGATCAATATCTGGCACCGTGGCCCAACCAGGTTAACACATAAAAGTAACCATGGCACATACGGTCCCAAATCTATGCCCCACTCAAGATCAGTTATATGAAAGTCTCTGGGTAAGAGTCCCAGGCATCAGTATTTAATTTTAAATCTCATCAGTGTTTCTAAAATGTTGACAGAGTTGAAAAGCACTACCACAAACACCAGAGATCCTCCCCCATTTTGCCAACTCACACTGTGGGCTTATGGGTGTTTTCACCCAGGAAAAGAGTTTTGACTCAATCAGTTTATTAACGGTCCTCCTTAAATTCTCTTAATAGGTGTCTGCTTTGATGTTAGCAAGAGTTTTATCCTGTTGTTACTTTGAATTAATGAAATGGATTACATCATGCCTTGCCTCTGACTTTCTGCAAAGGTGCTCAGCACCATTCTGCCTTTGTGAGTTTTACAGCACAGCTGATGCGTTTTCAACCTATCCCATTCCAAAATT
>NW_012150952.1:5001035-5022782 GCF_000956105.1 Propithecus coquereli
GGTCCCAAATCTATGCCCCACTCAAGATCAGTTATATGAAAGTCTCTGGGTAAGAGTCCCAGGCATCAGTATTTAATTTTAAATCTCATCAGTGTTTCTAAAATGTTGACAGAGTTGAAAAGCACTACCACAAACACCAGAGATCCTCCCCCATTTTGCCAACTCACACTGTGGGCTTATGGGTGTTTTCACCCAGGAAAAGAGTTTTGACTCAATCAGTTTATTAACGGTCCTCCTTAAATTCTCTTAATAGGTGTCTGCTTTGATGTTAGCAAGAGTTTTATCCTGTTGTTACTTTGAATTAATGAAATGGATTACATCATGCCTAGCCTCTGACTTTCTGCAAAGGTGCTCAGCACCATTCTGCCTTTGTGAGTTTTACAGCACAGCTGATGCGTTTTCAACCTATCCCATTCCAAAATTAGTTAGGTAATACTTGGGCCACACACACATTCACCACACACATGGAACAGGGTATATGGTAGGTATCATGAAGCAATTGTTAAGTTTAATATCAGAGTTCCTTCTATTAATTTTGGTAACATAGAGTTCATTCTTCTTTGTATTGTAAAACCTTGCAGCTACTGTCCAGGGTCACAAACTTCATGTGAAATATTAATAAAATGTATCTGTGAAAGTCCCTGAAATCACATCAAAATTTAGTCAGGTATTCTAATGCATGATATGTATGTAAAAGGTCAAACATACTAGTTTAATCTCAATCCCAATGAGAAATATTAGGGGGAAAATCATAGAAATATGAGTACAACAGTAAAAGTCCTCTACCCTGGCTGCACATTATAACTAGGAAGACTTTTAAGCAAACCAATGCTCAGAACCTTCCCCTAGAGGTTCTGATCCCATTGGCCCACATTGGGCCCAGCCATTGTTATTTTAAAGCTCCCTAGATGATTCAGATCTGCTGCTTTTCTTCCCTTACTCAGGCTTTCCACTGTTGTAGAAAGTGGGTATTAATTGAGAGTACTCTAATTTGTGTATTAATATTTACTGTCACCCAGGATAATGATGATTATAACTCTAATTGAGCTTGCTTTGTGCTAAGCAACTTTTCCAAGTGTTTTACATATAGTAAGGAGCTCCTTTAGTATTCGCAACTGCTATTTGGTGAGGGCAATATTATCACCTTTTTGCAGATAAGAAATAGGTTTAGAGAGATTAAGTAACTCACTGCAAGACACAGCAGAGGTGGGATGTGAATCGGAGAGTCTGACTCCAACATTCAGTATTCTCACAGCCTCCAGCGAGGCTATGAAATGAACTAGACTATATCTTCCCAGCTCTCCCATCAGATTCCCCTTCCCTCTGGATTTTTTCAGGGTCTAGGTACAGGCTCACGAATTCCACTACTAGGTGATAAGCAGATTCTTCCCTGCTGCCATCTAACTGCACTAACTGCTGTGCCCCACTGCATTTACCTTGCAGTGGAACAGTGCCAAGTCTTCAAGATTCAAGGAAGTACGGTTAGGTGGTTAATCTGCTTTGGAAAAGAGGCCTCAGTACAATAGAAAGAATGTAAGGCTTTGAAATCACATAGATAAAAGATCAAATTTATGTGCCTTCTCTTATGAATCCTGGGCCTGGGGCAAGTTACTTAATCTCACTGACACTCCACTTGTATTCTTATTCCATAAAATGGAAATAATAATTCCTAAATCATAGGATTTTAAAGAATAAAGTGGAATAACATGTATAAAGCTCCTTTGCACACACTAGGAGCTCAATACATACAAGTTGCCATCCCTTTTGACCTGCTCCCATGCCACATACACAACTGACTTTGCACCTAGCAACTCCTGTTCAGCTTCTACATTTCTTCTTCCCTTTATTCCTTTAACTTCTGTATTTAAAAGGTTGTACTGGGCAACCAAAGCTGTGTATGAGGAAGGCCTGCCAGGTAAAGCAGAGAGCTACACAATTTAACTTATGGCCCTAAAGAAATATTGGGAACAAAAATGCCTCTTAAAACCTATAGTCTTTCCCCACCCCCCGCTACTACCACCACCAATCTGTCCAAATGCCTAAAATCTCATTTTAAGATCTCTCCTAAGGAACTGTTGAAGAAAATGCATTTGTCTAAGTAGGCATATGTCACCTTATTTTGTTTACATATGCCTGCATGTCAGCACACTCTATGTGCCATTACCATTAATTGGCAGGAGAGCAGGTAAAGGGCCGGATAAAGATCAGACTCTTTTTATACTGTGTTTAACTGACAAATAAAAATTGTATATATTTGTTGTGTATAACACGATGTTTTGAAATACACATACATTGTGGAATGACTCAATTGAGCTAATTAACATATGTATTACCTCACATACTTAGCATTTTTTGTGGTGAGAACACTTAAAATCTACTCATTTAGTGATTTTCAGAATACACTACATTGTTATTGCCTACAGTCACCATGTTGTACATTAGATTTCTTGAATTTATTTCTCCTGCCTACCGAAAATTTTGCATCCTTTGACCAACATTTCCCCAGTGCCCACCCACACACCCCCTGGTAACCATCATTCTACTCTCTACTTCTGAGTTCAACATTTTAGACTCCACATATAAAGGGAAAGTTTCACTTTTTCAAAACAAATAAAATCTTATGTGAACACACTTCAACTATAATCTTAAACTGTAGGAAAAAAGTGTTGGCAAATAGATTTTAAAGTTTTAAATATGTCTTGTCACTGTATTGTTCATGAAAAATGCCTGTTTCTCTTAACGTTACCGTGGTCTGGTTAATGAAGTCATAATATAATACTTTTACTACCTAAAAAGGGACAATAAAATAGAAATAATTCTTTTCTATAGATATCCAGCTTTTGGGGGGCATGGCTGATATTTCTATAGGCTGTGAAACATTCCTCTTTCTAAACTCTGACTTTCTTATATGGTTAATTTCCTGCAAGGTTTTCTTTTATTTTCTTGATACAATTCCATCATTAGTTTCTTGTCAAGCTTTTAAACTTCACTTTCCATCTTTGCATTTTCTCCTTCTAAAGATGTACTCTGACTTTGGAGAGTTTTAATATAATGCATAAGCCCTTTTATCTTCTTTAGCGAATTTACTATATGTTTGATTAATTTTCAACAGTAGTAAGGAAGCATGTTCTTGATAGCATGATGTTTCTTCAAAGCTCCTCATGTAAGTGGTCTTCAATTTCTGATCCTTTTATTATATCCAACTCCCAGTGACTACCATTCATATCATCTGTAAGGACATTATACAAATCTGTCACCTTCAACAAGCATGCAGTCTGACTCTAAATCTAATGATCCTTCTCATATAGAGCTTTTCCCAAACATGCTCTTGAGATTTCAATCTTTTTTCCCCCTTATAAACTGAGTCCATTCAGTCTTTCTTTCCATCCTTTAAGCTCATAGGAAAGTAGTTTTCCATTTCCTAAAGATGGGAATTTTCATCCAAACTTTTCTTCAGTACTATCTATAGTTCTATTTTACTCTTCTGACATAAATATCAGGATTATTTTGGTTTAGGCCACTTGGAGTTGGATGGATTCTGATTTATCCTTCAGTGACAGTGTTGTATCCTTCTGGTAATGTCAACCTTCACTTCATCTTGTTCTGGATATTTAGATTTCTCTTCCCCAAGTTTTTCCCTAGAAAGTCTATTTCAACCTCAGTCAAGAATAAGACTATTCAGCTTTTAAATATCTGCCCCCAGACCCAGCATTTTAAATAACTTTGTTTCAAGTCTGCCCTCCAACAAAGAGTCTCTAGTGCTTCATAACCTTTCTTAAAATGCCAGTGCCTGTCATAAATTTTAGCCTTTTCTTCATCTGGGGCAGAAAACATTCTGTCATGCCCTTTCTCCCTACATTTATAAAGCAAGCTTTTAGCTATGTGAAACCCAGTGATAGCTGCTCATAGCACCATCTCCCAGGGAAAATTTCAGAGTCATGGGCCTGGGCTCACACCTGCAGGCACGATGCTCACAGTCTTGCACAGAGCCTCCGGGATAAGCCTGTAATAAAGCTGTGTGCTTGTTGAGTGGCCTCTGTGGCACAAGTGGCTGCCCAAGAACTGCCACAAAATGCCAGCATCCTCTTGGCTGCAGTACTTTTCAGGGAACCCAGAACTCAGAAAACAAGTCACCAATTTACAATCAAGATAAACCAGCAGAGAGGGAGTTATGGACATTTGCCCTCACCTTTTCCCATCATGAACACAAAGAAATTGGTGATATTCTTATGACCAGGGAAAATGGGTGAGACTATTTGTGACTCACCCCACCCAGAGGCTACAAGGGACAAACAAGTCATGTGTTGTCACACATGTGAATCTTCTAAGCTTGCTGGCTGTCAGAAAACTGGGTGCTGTTTCTCTTTTTTCTGTATCAGACTTCTAGGCTATAATCCTAGAGATGCATCTTGCCTTGACAGGTTCCAGAGACCTCTGTCCCCAAAACACACCATGCCCTAGTTTATTGTTGGTCAGTAATTTGTGTGTGTGTGTGTGTGTGTGTGTGTGTGTTAGGATAAAGGGGCTTAAGAGAGTTTCTGCTTGCCTTTAAATAATGATTATGGATTTGTCTATCCTCCCTTTAATTCTGTCCATTTTAGCTTCATGTATTTTGAAGCTCTGTTTTTAGTTGTATGTCTTCTTGATTAATTTATCCTTTTATCACCATAAAATGTTCTTCTTTATCTCTAATAATAATAAACCCTGTCTTGAAGTTTAATTTGGCTTGAAGTCTAACATGTCTAATGTGTCTTATGTAGAAACACTGACACTTTCATGCTATGTCTTTTCTTGTTCTTTTACTTTCAACTAATCTGTGTTTTTATATTTAAAGCATATTTCTTCAAGCATATAGTTTGGTCTTGGTTTTTTATGCAGTTTGATAATGGGGTGTTTAGTCCATTTATATTTAATGCCTTGTTTACTATTATTAGATTTTAGTCTACCATCTTTATATTTGTTTTCTGTTTGTCATCTCTTCTTTGTTCCTCTGTTTCTTATTTGTTTGCCTTATTTTGAGTTAATTAAATATTTTACTATTCCACTTTATTTCTTACATTGATTTTAGACACTATGCCTCAGTGAGGTTTTTTTCCCTAGTAGTTGTGCCTTGAGATTACATACATGCATCTTTATCATTGTCTACCTTTAAATAATGTTACTGAAATAAGTTTAAAAACCTTAAAAATGTATAATTCCATTTACTTATTTTCTGCCCTTTGTTTTCTTTTTCTCATATATTTTATTTGACAAGTAGTAAACACAAAATATGTGATTATTTTGCTTTAAATATTCATTATTTTTTAAATGCAGGCAAGTAGGTAGATAGATGATGATGGGTATATTGGTAGATAGATAAAGAGGTGATAACTTTTTTTTTTTATTTCAGCATATTATGGGGGTACAGATGTTTAGGTGAGGTGATAACTTTTTAAAAGGTCTTTTATACTTACCCAGATATGTATTCATTCTAATAATTTTCATTTCTTCATGCAGATACAGGTTTCCATCAAAAATTATTTCCCTTCACTTTGAAAAATTTCCTCCTCATCTCTTGTAGGACATGTCTGCTAGAAATGAACTCTCTCAACTTTAGCCTATCTTATTTCACCCTCATGTTGAAAGACAGATTTGCTGAACATAGAATTCTAGGCTAAGAGTTGCTTTCCTCAGTACTTTGCAGATATTATTGCATTGCCTTAAGGCATCCAGTGTTTCAGATGAAAAATCAGACATCATTGCTAAAGTTATTCCCTATGCATAATGTCTTTGTCCTCTGGCTGCTTTTAAGATTTACTCTTTATCTTTGTTTTTCAGCAGTTTAATCATAAAATGCCTCATTGTTGGTGATAGAGTTTTGTTTATTCAGTCTTTCTTTTTACGTTTATTCTGCTTGGGTTTCACTTCATTTTTTTTTTCACACATGAGTTAATATCCTTTATCAGTTGTGAAAACTATTCACCTGTAATTTCTTCAAATGTTTCTTCCGCCCCATTGTCTTTCTTGTACCCTCCTAGGGCTCCAATTACAGATTTGTTAGACCATTAGATGTTGTGTTATGATCACAGGTTTTCTGTCCCATTTTCATCCCTTTTTTTCTCTTGTGTTTCAATTTGGATGATTTTATTGACCTGTCTTAAATTTTACTGATCCTTTCTTCTGCTCTTCAGTCTGTTGTTCAACCCACTGAATGATTCCTTAATTTTTGACGTATAATTTTCATTTTTATCATTTCCATTTTTATAGTGCTTATATCTCTACTGAAATTGCCCAACTGTTAATGCATGCTTCCCACTTTTTCATTATATCTTTTTACTATATCTACCATAGTTTTTTTTTTTTTCAATGCTGTTTGCTAAGTCCAACATTTGGGCCATCTGTGGTTCTGTTTCTGTTGCTACTTTTTAATTTAGGAGTTGTTATTCTGTTTTTTCATGTGTTTTATAATTTTTTGTTGTATATCAGTCTTTGTGGGAAAAATGTAGTTTTTCATAGAAGTCTATGCTCAGCAAATATATCTTTCAACACTAGGGTGAAATAAGACAGGAAAAACTTGAGAGAGTTCATTCGTCTACCGCAAGGGATGAAAAGTAAATAATATTTACTCACAGAAAAGGGCTCACTCCTTTCTCTATTAGGCTGCTAATGTGTGTGTGGGAGATAAGGAGCCTGAATCAACCTAATATGCATTAGATCTGAATCTAAGCTTTGCTACAGCTTTAGTTGGATTTTATTCATTCATGGCTTTAAATGTATTTAAGGAGGATATAGAACTTTCCCTTTAGCAAGACTGGGATTGGCAATGCTACGGAGATTTCTGAACACTTAAAGCCTAGCTGCCAACATTTCTGAACCAGAGGACATCTTTCTGTCCTTCCTAAACCATAGGACATCTTTCTGTCTTTTACATCTTTACATCCCCCAGCTGCCCAAGCCTAAGAACAACTCTCTGCACCACTGGAGAACTGCTGCAATGCACGAGTCCAGGACTGTGCACCTTGAGGGGATCTCCATTAGCTCTCTCGCCCCGCCCCAGCCTGTATCAACCACTCCGAAATATTCAGTGAAGGCCTGTGGGAAAGAATCACCAGGCAGGAACAGATTTTTTCTGTGGCAGGTGCTTCAGGATCCTAATCTGTGACGCCAGCCCACATGCAGCTGCTAGAAGTTTGCTAACAGTTGGGCTGGTTGTCCTCACCCTGCTCCATGGTGAAGGCGTGTCCCCTCTTGCTGTGTCCCCAGAAGTGATGACAGCTGTAGAATTCTTCTCTCCAAGGAAGGGATAATCTCCTTTTGAAAATTAATCTGTTTCACTTTCTTTGGGTCTTCAGCTCACTGATGAGTTAAGAAATATGATTTTGAGACTTTGTTGTTCAGGACACATAAATTTGATAGAGAAGAGAATGTGTGGAAAGGCACTCAGTTACTTTTAGGACACAGCAGTGTAAACATTAGGGCGATATGGCAGTCAGGCCTGCCCCTAATATTTTGCAGGACCTGGCCCATGAATACAAATGGGGACACACAAATGATATGTCTGAATATTTGAAAGTTATAAATCAGACTTACAAACTATTGAATCAAATATGCTTTTTCCTACTTTGATAAGTGTGTCTTCATAATGACTTTTCAGTCCAAGTTCAAATTTAAATTCTCTTAAACGTGGCAGCTCAGACAACAATGGCACTCACTCTATCTACCCTCTCTTCCCATCCCTAGTTTTGTCTTATATTTGAAAGGGCCTTGCACAGATGTGTGTGTGTGAACATCTCAGCACATTGTTCCAAGCTTGTTTCATATACCCTGCACCCACCTCCCCACAACCACCCGTGAACTACCCCTAAGTCTTCAATGTGTGTATACTAAAGGTAAGTCTCCCTTGGGAAGACAGACCTGGAAGCAATCTCAGGGTCTTTTGGGCAGGGAACTCCATAGTCTCAAGTATTTAGAGTATAGTATAGAAGAGGGACACTTGTTCTTTTTCTAACTCATAGCTCTGTAGGGAAAGACATAGGCAGAGGAAGACTAGAGCAGCGAGGCCCTCTGAAGTGTGAGGCCCAGGGCAGGGCACTCCCACCTCCTCAACCTCTTTGGCTGGGTTGAAAGGCAGTGCTGATGGAGATAGATGAGTAGACTGCATAAAAAGAGGGCAAATGTGGAAGTACAGTAAAAATTGTTAAAGATGACCTTTAACTTTTTACCCATGGCCAGCCCTTATAGCTGTAGAAATAATATAATGTATACATCTCTCTAAGAGTAGAAGGCAGTTTCAATGTTGATGAGATACTCTTGAAGAAATAAGGTACAATATATCTTCTGGAAAACTGATGTCCCCAGATCGACATACTATAATGAGCAGAACTAGTGTATAAAATGATTGAAGACAAATCTTACTTCAAATAACAAAATACACACATGTGGTCCATATGCAGATGACCATGACAACTTAAAGGAGAAATAACTTCACTGTTGGAATTTATGTTGCCTTCCAACAAAAAGCAAATGCAAACTGACTGCTAAGGTAATTTTAAGATAATTTAACTTGTCTTGACTGAGTTATGGTTTAATTGATTGTTTAGACAAAACTTCAGTTACAAAAGACATGTATTTTCACTTTTTAAGATGTAGTTTTTGCATAAAGGAATTATTCATAATATATATGTTCAGACATTTAATTCCACAGATATATGATGAAAATTTTAATATAAGAAACCACAAGTAATTTCAGAATAAAAAGATCGCTATTTTAATTGAATGTTATACTTCACTGTGTCTGATATAGATGATTACATACCTTGCTAGGATTTAGCTTTCATTTTAACATTGGATGTACTTGTGGAGAAATATGAAATATTATGTTGTTACACACACACATACACACACACACAACTGCTGAATTTAGTGGGATCCATTTTGGAGAATGTTTGAGAACTTGTTCCTTATTAAAGCAGTGCTAAAGAGTGTAGACAGAGAATTACAGTTAAAGTGGTAGATGGAACACATGCTTAATTTAACCCTCTCCCTTGCAAAGCAACCCCTATACTGACAATTTAAAAGTATCATTGGAATAAAGAAAATGGGAGAGAATACAGCAGAGAACTATTGACATATTTTTGGTGGGGGTATAGCAAGGGAATGGATGAGTGGTACTTGATTTAGCTATGCAGAGTTGAAAAAACCAAGGGGCCGCAAAAGAAAAGCCAAGGAAAAACAAAGGAAAACCCAAAAGCAAACCCGGAAAAAACCAAAGAATGGAAACAAAAAAGAATGGTGAAACCAAAGGAAAAAACCCGGGCCGAAAAAAAAACCGAATAAAAATCCTGAAAAAAACAACCGGAACCCCAAAACCCCCCCCCAAACCCGGGGAACCCGAAAAACAAGCCTCCCCCCCCACGCCAAAAAAAAGGGGCAAGGGTAAGCCCCGGAAGAAACTAAACAAAAGGGCCAACAAACCAACAAAAATGGAAACAAGGACAAGGGAAGGGGAAGGGCAAGCACGAAAACCGAGAAAACAAAGAAAAAACCAAAACCCGAAAAAGAAAAAAACCCCCCCCTCCTCAAACCCTCCTCAGCAACTCAATTCCCAAGAAAACGGCAAACAAGCCGGGCCCCCCAAGGAAGAAAATGGAAGGGAAAACCTTCCGCAAGAACCGAACAACCAAAGGGACAAAAAACCAAATAACCCTGAAGGGGGTTCAACAAAAAAACTCAGCTTTGTCTAATGTTTTTATGGTAATGTCCTGTAGCCCATAATACATTGCTTGAGTGGACAACTAAGGAATACCAGATATGGAAGAAAGTCTCCAACATAAAAGAGACCAAAACAAACAAAGTAACTGACTAACAAGAAAGTTAATGAAAACAAAGATCTTGCAGGAAACAGGAAAGTTTATAAAAGCTGAAATGTATATTCTTTTAGATAATAGAAAAGAAATTATGTCCATGAAACTGAACATGGTACTATAAAAAAGGAGAAATTAGAGACAGAATTCTTAGAAATTAAAAATAGGTTACCAGAAATAAAATACTCAACAGAAGAGAGATGAGAAATTCTCCCAGAGAGGAGATGACAGAAAGAAGATGAAAAGAAGAGCAAAGATAATAAAATTAGAGTATCAGTAGGGATCCGATATTCAATTAAAAGGACCTCAGTTTCAGAATGAAAGAACAGAGAAAACAGAGGTCAGAAATTGCTAAAAATACATAATAAAATTTCCCAGAACTGAAAGAATGAAGAAAAGTCCCTTGAGTTTCAAACACAATCAGTGGGATTGTCAGGGGGGTAGCACACCAAGGTAAACTGTCATGAGACAGTAGAACCCTGGGGATAAAGAAGAAATAATAAGTGTTTCCAGAGAGAGGGAGAGAGAGGGAGAGAGAGGGAGGAGCAGAGAGAGGGAAGGAGGGAAAAAGGAAGGCAGGAATGAATGATCTAAGGAACAAAAGAAAGAAGAAGAGTGGAAAGTCAAAGAAAATGAATCAGGGAACAAAACGACTTCTTTATAACACCACAAACTATAGGACAGTGAAGAATTTGCTTGAAATTTCTGAGGGAAAAATATTTCGGAACAATGCATTCTGTATCTAGTTAACAATTAACAATTAATGTAGGAAGAAAATTTAAAAATATTTTCAAACATTTAAGTTCTCCTCCCCAAAAATGTATTTTTCCCAAGCATCTTTCCTAGGAAGCTACTACAGTATATGCCTCCCCACCCCCACCCCCATAGAGTGTCAGTCAAGAAAGAGGAAAAGGAAGAATTCTGGGGACAGAACCAAATACTAGAAAGAGGCAAAGCACAGTCCCAGGGTGCTGAAAAAAAAATAAATAACTGCTGCATTTGACTATATTAAGAGGAATGTTTGCATATTTATTGGAGAGTTTGGGAAAATGTCATGATGGGCAGATAGAATATTAAGCAAACAAAAATATGACAAAACTACTAATGTCAGGAAAAAGAAAAATGTGTAAAAGAAATGTAATCATAAATCCCCATGTGGCTTACATGTGAATAATATATACATAGCCAAAATAATGCAAACACTGATTACTGCTTCACCTAAAATTCTTGTGTAATTAAATTGGGAAGTTTAAGGAAAGGGGAGAGAGAGAGAGAGAGAGAGAGAGAGAGAGAGAGAGAGTGGGTGTGAGAATGAGAAAAAGAGACAGGGAGGCTGGAAAGAAGAAAGAGAGGGAGAGAGAGGCAGAGACAAAGGTACACACATCAGAGCAGTAAGTAATAGCTGAATCCTTATCTTCCATAGTAGGAGGCCAACAGATAATATCAGTATTTGAAAAACATCAAAAAATAGGTATACGAGAGTATCATTTGGGAATATGGAGTAATCAGTATAATTAACAGTTATGAGTTGAAAATTGTTGCCTCTGGGATTCAATGGTGGAGAGAGATGGATGGGACATTCTTTTAAGCTCTACAGTTCTATGTGGCTTTTAAAAATATGTGCATGAATTTTTATTAACTTATAAAAGCTAAATTTTTTTTTTAAGTGAATGCCATGAATGCTAGAGCTCTGAGGCTTCCAAGCCATGTTTCCCAGGTTCCTGGAGGGTTTCTGGAGTCACCACAGGGAATACTTCATGGAAGAAGGGGCTGAGTAGGTGGGACCACAGGTCTCACACCTGAGTTTCAGGTAAAGGAGCTGTGCCTTGCCTTTGTTAGGCTTCAGTGAACTATTTCCTTTAAACAAAGGATTTCATAGCAAACAACAAGTTTGAAAAACACTGATAGCTGTATGCTCATCTGGAGAAAAACTGCTTCCAAATTGCTATGATTGAGGCGTGGTCCCCAATGTGGGTGTGTTGGGAGGTAGTGCTTCCGAAAGGTGATTATGTCCATAAGAGGGAGCAATGCCTTTCTCTTGGGAGCAAGTTCTTTGGTTACTGGGAGGTTGTTACACAGTGAGGCTGCCTCTTCTGTTGGGTCTCTTTGTGTGTGCCAGCTTCCTCCTCTGCTCTTCCACCATGCCATGAAGCAGCATGAGGCACTCAACAGATTCAACTGTGTATCTTCAACTTCCCAGCCTCCAGAACACAAATGAATAAACCCCACCTGGTTTAGCTATCACCTGTCATTTTCTTTTTATCACATAAAACAGAATTATCCCATTTCTAATGCTGGATAAATCTCAAAGCACTTGGATTAGGACCAGTTCTTCACTTGGATTTCAAATATGGATTGGACATTTGCGTCTACCTCATCAAAGTAGCTGCTCCCCAATCTGGCTGACAGTCTAACCCCCACCTATACTGTGCCAGATTCTGTTGCCTACCCTCTCTTCTCTCATTCCCACATTTCCTTTAAGATTGTTCTTTTTCTTGGGTATTTCCCTCCCTTTGTTTTTTCTTTTTTTTAATGTAAATCATTTATTTTATTTTAATGTAAATCATGTGTTAACTTTTACATTTAGTTCATACTTAGTAACTTTTTTAAAAAAATTCAGAATATTATGGGGGTACACATGTTTTGGTTACATAATTTGCTTTTGTACAGTTTGAGTCAGAGTAATAAGAGTGCCCTTCACCCAGGTAATGTGCATTGTACCCGTTAGGTGTGAGTTTACCCATCCTCTCCTCTCCCCTCCTACTTGCTTGATTTCCATTGAGTTTTACTTCCATATGTGCACCTAAGTGTTGATCGATTAGTTCCAATTTAATAGTGAGTACATGTGGTGTTTGTTTCCATTCTTGGGATACTTCACTTAGAAAAATGGTCTCCAGTCCCATCCAGGTTGTTATAAAAGATACTAGATCACCAATTTTTTTAATGGCTGAGTAGTACCAGATGAGAAGGAATCAGCGAAAGAATGCTCTCCCTTTCTTAAGCCTCTTCTACATCTTTTTCCACATTAGAGAGCATCTCCATTCCCCTCTGCTCTCCTCCCCAAACTCTCCTGCAACAGAGACCCAGAGAAGAGAAATAGAGTTGCCTCTTCGAGGACAAGGAGGAGAGTGAGGAATTGAGGAAAGGCTACAATTACTCTCACATGAATATTTTTAAGGTGTGTGTATGTGTGTTTGTGTAAATTATAAAGGTAAAATAATCTCATTACAGAAAATCTACAAAAAATGGAATATGATTTTTTAAAAAGAGCCCACACATCATTTTGGTAGGATTTCTTCTAGCCTTTACCTTTCTCTCTGGTGCCTACAGATGTTCTAATATAGTTGAAATCATGGTGCACATACACTCATATACTGATTTTTAACCTAATCTTTAGCCTGTTGTCATCATTCTGTTGTCATCAAAACTGTTATTATTCCCCATTATTCTCTACCAAACAAATATATTATAATTGGTATATTTGTACATGTGGCTCTTTCCATGATGAAGGCTATTTCTATACAATAGGCATACAAAATGGGTGTTCATTTCATCCAATTTTTAAATTGATTACTTTTAATGGTATTACATATAGCATGCTGCTGTGGTTTTCCTTTTCATTTTTAAATGTATGTATTTAAGATATACAGCATGATGTTTTGATATATTAAAACATTTTGATATACACAGTGAAATGATTACTACAGTTAAACAAATTAATATGGCATCATCTCAAATAGTTACCTTCATGTGTGTGTGTTTGTGTGTGTGTATGGTAATTGTACCTAAAATCTACTCTCTTGGCAAATTACCAGTATACAACACAATATTAACTATAGTCCTCATGCTGTACACTTAATCTCCAGACTTATTCATACTACGTAATTATGACTTTTGTACCTTTTGACCTACATCTTCCCATTCTCACCCTGATAAGCACTGTTTTACTCTATGTATTGATTTTTTTTTAGATTCCACATAAAAATGAGATCATACAGTATTTTTCTTTCTTCATCTGGCTTATTTCACTTAGTATAATGTCCTCTGGATTTATCCATGTTGTCAAAAATGGCAGGGATCTTCTTTTTTAAGGCTGAACAATATTCCATTTTATGTGTGTATGTGTACCACAATTTCTTTATTCATCTTTTTGTCAATGAACACTTCAGTTGTTTCCACATATTGGCTATTGTGAATAACGCTGCAGTTGATATTGGAGTTCAGATATCTTTAGGAGGTGGTGATTTCATTTCCTTTGGATATATACCCAGCAGAGGGCTTGCTGGGCATATTTTTAAGTTGATTGGCATTTAATAGGATTACACACGCTGCTGTTTTGAATTTCTCCTATATGTGTTGTTAAGGCCCCTGTTTTCTAATGTTGTTTATATATAGTTTTTCTACTTTTTCTTGGGCTGTGTCTATTTTTTTAATTACTTTTCAAACAATTACTACTTGGATCTATTAATCTTTTCAGTTTTAACAACACCATGATACCCCCAAAAAATGTATTTTTGCATAAATAGTATTTGCTTTTAAAAATAAACAATATACAAAAGACCAAAACAAAAATCTGCTGCAAAACTATCACCCTGAAAATAACATCTGTGCTAGTCTCTTAAGGACAACAAGAAGGGGAAAAAATGACAAAGGTCATTTGCTTTTCAGTGACCAGGTTCTTCATATACATGGATGCCTCACAGATCTGCTAACACCTTGTTCACCCCTGTAAGGAGACTGCTACCAGCATTTGCCATCCACAGAACTGTGCTAATACAGCCTGTTTCTGGAGAATGGAGCAGAGATTAACTGCTTGTTCATGATAAATCAAGGGTATCCGATTTGCCTGTTACATGCCCAGTTTTCTTTGGAAGCAAGTCCTGGAAGCTATTTTTCTGATCAAATCCTAACTCTCATGTTAGTGCTTATGAAAGAGGAAAACAGCATTTACTCATGATAAAGACTGAGTTCTAGCCATTATAAATCTTATCAATTGCCTTGTGAAGGTTAGGGAGAAAAATTTCTTGCTCACTTAACCTTGTGTCTGGACTCATGCTCCTGTTACTGTTGTGAAGTGTTCTGAAATTTCTAAGATTGGCGCAGATGAAAATATAAGTGGAGATAAAGTTGGCAACTTAAGGAGACATCTGATTGATGAATGTTGCTCTGTAAGGAATGGCCAGTAACAATTCAATAAAGAAAATGGTTGTAGTTACTGGGAAATATTAGAGAATCTGACATTTCCTTTTCTATTTTTCTTACAATCCAGCAAGATCAGCAGAAGTGATCTTAACAAATAGTCGCCATGTTAGTATTGAGAGTCAATCACACATGCACATACACACACGGGTGTATAATGATTTTTTAGCTTCAGTAAAGGTGCTTGGTACATAATATACATTCCATATAACCTTTTGGTTAACTGCTTGAAAAGAGATATATTTTTTCCAAAGCAAATGCTAAGATATGGGCCAACAAATAACCATTTTCCATAGGTTAAAATACACACTTGTACACAAGCAATTTTTCAGTTTCAACCAGCATTTCTTGAGTGTCAGTTACGTGCTAGTGCTCACTCAGAGACAACAGCAGATGTGAGCAGTGTAGCTGATGGTGAACCATGAGGCCTGCCACCAACTCCCTCCCCCTCTTCTTAAGTCACTTATGTTTTGACACAATCTATTAGCCTTGTAGAGGAGTGTTTTTGACAGAGAGAAAAAGAAACGCCTGGACAAAGATGTGTGCTCTCTGGGCTATGGGGTTATTTCTTTCCATTTATTTATGAAGACATTTGAATGCGTTTATCTATTAGCATTGCAGATAGCCTGCAGGTTCCCCAAGATAATCAACTTTGGGGATAAGAATAAGGGAAGTTTCTTTCTCCCCTTTTCCCTTCTTTAAATCTTTTTTAAAAAGACATCTAGTAACGCCGTTAGATTAAAAGCTAGTATGCCACTAATCTATATGGGGCATCAAAATATCACCAAGATAAATTAGTAATATGATGCCAGTTAATCAAGTTTTTACTCCTTATTATGATCTTATTCTAGATGTGGTAAAAGACAACCTAAAACAGAAAATTTCAAACAAACGATAAACAAAACCAGAAAGCTTTCTTTCTGGAGTCAAACTTTTGTAGTGGAGTATTTTTGAGATGTCCGTATAAGTTCCAAGGAGCAGCTGCAGCCACACCGCTACCCTGAGCCCAGCCAGCTGACAGTTGCCCCTAGCTGGCAGCTACAGCCAGATGAACTTTGGAAACCCCAAACTGCTTGGGTTGAGCTATGTTCATTTACCAAAATTACAAATCCTTTATCAGGCCTTGGAAGAAGTTGTCTGATACATAGAATTGCATGTTTTGAACATAAAGAGGTAAATTATTTTTCAGAAGCAGGAGACTTTTTGGCCCCAGTAACCACTAAAGAAATGCTAAATACAAGTAAATTAGTGCTGATGTAAAGGGACCCCCATTATTAATTTTTTTCAGGCTCCATTTAATAAAATGTATCTTTTTCCTAGTTTCCATTCACTCAGTTTCTCTTTGTTCAAACACACACACACACACACACACACACACACACACACACACACACACACATTTTCTATCCCAGTCATCACTAAAGTTTTGCAAGACAGTCCTCTCCTACTGTTTGGAATATAAAATATAGGTCCATTGAAATCACTTTTCCCACAATTCCTACAAGCAAGTTTTTCTCTCACAGAAAATCCACAGATTCAACAGAAGACTGTCAAGCAGTGGCTATTTCTTCCTCTAATGAGTCCCAGCTCATTTACTAAGGCTCATTCAACTTCTAACACAAAATTTGCCATTTCACTTTTTTACTGAAGCCATAGCCATTCTGGGTAAAATTATATGTGGCTATTAATACATAAATGCTGTCCTACTACAAAACTATTTTAATGCCTCAAAATATTTGCTAGATTCTGCTCAAAGTTAAGAAAAAAAATCCAGGAACGTTACTTGTTTGTGTTATGTGTACCTGGGAAGTTATTCGTGCTGAGTAACAGTACAGAACTTGAGCTGCCTTGCTTTCTGCTTCCAGGAATGCCAATCAGAGAACATTCTTTTTCAGGCAGCCAAGTTTGGAAGTCAGTTGGTTTCTGGCAGTGAGCAGGGGGAGGGGATGGCAGGGGAAGCACATTGAGTCCACGGGCTGATGTTCAGCGTCCAAGTGTTTCCGTAATAGCCATCAATGAAAACATCTTTTACCCACGCAGAGACAGGTAAAGAGACAGCTGAGTAAATCAGCGTTAGATATAGCAGCGGAAGTTCAGTCCCAGGGAGGGGGTGGAGGGAGGGCGCGTGAGAGCCTGCCATTGGTGAGCTTACCAAAGGCATCTGCCAGTGGGACTTCAATGGAATGTGAAACCAAATCATTTTCAAGTTAAAGATAGACACAGTATACACCAGGATCTAGAAGCTGGATTTTAAACACATATCTCTCGCTAGAATTTCAGGGAGTTCTGTTATGATCCGCTATAACTAACGATTTGCTTGCAGTTTGTTCTTTAAGTGAACATGCTAAGAATTCAGATATGTTCTGGATGTACTGGGATTAAAAGGATTTAAGAGATCATGATGTGCATATTCTAGGGTAAGTGAAAGGATTGGTTTTAGGGTGCATCGCTTCTCTGGGAAGGTTAATGTCGAATTTTCCTTTTTTGTTTGTGTGAATGAAAATGTGATAATGAAGATATTTCAGTGTTGTAGCTTGCTTACTTTTCTTGAGATAGTGGCATTTTATATTTTGTGCAGCTGAAAGAAATAGAATATTTTAGCTTATTTTTGAAATTTACTTTGCAGACCTGTAACTTCAGTTTTGCCTTTATCCTTACTTGCTTTTTCTTCTATTAGCTCTTTCCTTGAGCGCCTAGAGTTTATTGAGTTACAGTATCAGTAGTTCTGTGTCACAACAGACTGAATGTTACTGTGTCCATTATGCTATGGGATAAAATTGTATTATTGTGTGACAGAGTTCAGGTTCCCTTGCATGGCACTGAGTCACTTCCTAATTTAAAAAACTAAAAAAAGGGAAAAAAAGGGAGGGGAAAGCTGGTGTAAGGTGGTCTAAAAGTGCATAAAGAGCCTTTCGAAGGTATTCTACTTTTTAAAAAGCAACTGAGAAAAAAACAGACCATTTTTATAGGAGAGAATAATTTATTAATAGAAATTATTTTTTGGTGTTACCTCATTAATTCCAAGCAGGTTCCCATCCTCCTAAAAAGCTGATATTTGCTAAGTGAATGGAAGCGTTATGATTATACAGAGCTTGAGAGAAGAGGAGGGAGAAGAAGTGTTGTCTAATTTGCTGTTGCCACACTGTTTTAAGGACTTAAAAACTTTTTTCCTTGAAAAGGAAGAATGACAAACTTTAGTCCTCAAGTTTTGCCCTTGTATAGATTTTGTTCCATGTTTTGTCTAAGAACCTCTCCCTCTGCTCTTAGAGACAGCTTTTCCAAACTTGCACAGCATTCCTTCTGAATAAATACTGTCCATAATAGTCACAGAGTACATGGTGTGAATTGGAAATTCTACTTTATATGGGGAAAATAAATCTGCTGACTCTCTTATTACAGAGTGTGAGGCTGAACAGTTGTTAAATGTAACTGGCCAGTTTTTGTTCTGTCAAATAGACAGATTCTGTTGTACCAAGTTGGCTAAACTAGGTATAAACAAGGAAGGGCTTAATATGAATCTTCCGCTCAGCTTTGATAAGAATAAGTAATATACCATGTTACTCTTCTAAAATGGAAAATGAGTATTTTATTGATAGGGTCACTTGATTTTACAACTACTGAATAATCTAGCGAGGTCAAACAAAATGTGAAGCTGGCAGAGCTTAGTTTGAATGTTCCTTCCCTCCGTTCTCTGCCCACTTTCCCCTCCCCCCTCAATCCTCCTCTTCCCTGGAGACCCCTGATGAATGTCACTGCTCACTGCTCTCCTTTGCTTGGCAGTCAAGACCTATCCTCAAGGAAGAATCTGATTCTAGAGGGTTTTAAAGTCAACGTACATCATAAGTATTTGCTAAGTACATCAGAAATATTTGCTTTTCAATATATAATCTTCAAACAGTTTGACAATTTGTTAAATCATAGTTAACCTTTGGTAATAATTATGATTAACCCTTAGGTTGTAAAATCTGCAGCTAATTTTCATTTCCTTATGAGCGGATGGTACCTTTGTAAATTTTCCCCTGGTCACATCGAACGTCTGGTGACATTGTGCTACCCAGCTGTGTCCTGAAGGGTCAACAAAGGAATGAACCTGGTAGAAATCACAGGTGCTTTTAAGAAGTTTGTGAATGCATACACCTGTGTGCTCACCACACACTATACTCGCACACAGACGTGTAGGCATTCATTCCATTGACTTTAATACATTTCTGATCAAACTATAAACATAAATTGAAATTGTATTAGACTTATCATTGTGGATTTTTTCTTTTCAATGTGTCAAAAGAAAAACAAACAAAAAATACAAAGTTAAATTTTAAAATGTAAAAATTTTAAACTATGCGGCCAAATAGTGTTGACAGGAAAAGAGACAAATATTTCTTTGCTACTATTATGTCACTTTTATAGTTTCTAGTTCTCTGAGGAAATTGTCAAGCTTGGCTTTTATTTCTTTGAACATAGTAAGAGCTGTTTCATAATATATTTCTGATAATTATAACATCTCAAGTGCTACTGGATGTGTTTCTATTATTACTGTTCCTGCCAGTTCTCACTCATGGTATCTTATTTTCTTGGTTGCTTGGATATCTTTGACTATACGCTGGAAATATATTTTTAAAATTACATTACAATTCATGTTGAGACTCAAATGATGATAATGTTTTCCTCCAGAGAAGACTTCGGTTTGCTTCTGCCAGACACCTGGGGATGATATCAGACCCCAGAATCGCCTTAAAGTACAACACCTAAGGTTCCCTGATCACCTCTGTGACAAGAAGCAAGGCTGCAAATCTATGTGAGGAATGGTAGGTTCACTCCTACCCTGAAGGAAGGTGTGGCCTGTCAGGATCCCAACTTAAAGTTGGGTTAGTTAATTAAAGCCCCACGTGGGGGCCAAGGAGTGTGACTTTTCCATGAAGTACATAAGGCTGCCTGGTTTCTCACATCTTTTTTCATTTTTTGCCCAAGGGCAAAAGCTTTTAAAAATGAGCTTACCTCTCTGACTCCTGATCTTCTCCTACATTATCAGGTGCTAAATCCTCACCATCCCATCCTATTAGCTCTTTGCTGTTTTTATACTTCAAATATCTTTACTTACCTCACTGGGTGTGTCAGTCCAAATTATCTCATTGCTGTTACCAGAAATGGAAATTCAGTCTACTGCTTTTATAGTATTTGTTTATACTTTTCATTCTAGAAAAGATATCAGATAGTCTGCTGATACCATTAATGATTTCAGGTAGTTTTTTGATTGTTTAATTTTATTTCATAATTGTGACCTTTAGATTTTCTGGAGAAAAATGCATATGCGTGTTGCTTTAAAGATTCATGTTTTCTGACTTTATTGGAACTGTCAGCAATACTTAACAGTTCTTTTACCTGGCCCTAGCTGGTCCCTTTCCTTGGTAATTAATCTCTTTAATCTCTAATCCACCCCACTACCATCCATCACTTTCAGCTGTTGACTTTGACTCTTTCTACTTTCTCTTGGCCGATGTCCAGTATCACCACATTTTTTTTAGAATATCTTAAATGAATCCCTTCCTTTCCATTCCCTTTCCCATTGCTCCACTTCAGGTCTTCATCATCTCACTTGGGTAGTACGTGGTCTCCCAGTTGTTCTCTTGTCTCTAGGTCCCATCCACACCCTTCCCTCTAACCCCCACATACATCCTCCATGCTGGGACCAACACACTTATCTTCTAAAAGTTATAGACATCAATGGATTGCCACCCTACTTAAAAATCTTTGGTGGCTCATTATACTCTTCAAAAATAAAGCTTAGTATCCTTAGTATATGCTACAAGGTCCATCAGTCCATCACAAAGCTTGAACCCATTTCTCAAACATTGTTACCACTGGTTATCATTGACACTTTAATCACACACAATTCACACAACTGTTGCCTTGAGGATATGCCATATACTCTCCTACTCTGTGCTAGTCCACCTACCAGTTTTGTTTTGTTTTTTTTTCTTGGAATGTCTATTACTCCTCTCCTTTGTGGGCAAACCCTATTTCCCTTCAAGGTTGACGTCTTAAGTCACCTTCACTGTTCTTTCTTTAACCGCATGGCTCACCCACTATTTTGGGGGCCCCTAATGACATGTCTTGTGTCTTACTCACTTTGTAGTCTCAGTAACTGATACATAGAAACCACTCAATACATGTTTAAAGAATGAATAAATGACTATTTTGAGGAAGTTTTTTTTCACCATAATTCCTTTTTTTACTCTATTCTTTTTCATTATGAACATCATTATTCTTTTGATTGTAGACTCTTAGTCTAGCATAGTGATCATTAATGATCCTATATATCAAGTAGAGTCAGTAAAATAAAACATGTTTGTTTGGTGGTTGTCTTTGTTTTGAGAAATGGGGGTTCTCTATTTCCTTTTTTGTCAAATGTGACATAGAACTTGATTGTGATGACAAGAAAGACAGTGGAAATTTAATTATGGTGAATTAGGTGTGTATAAATCAGAGAGGTTCATAATCAAAAGAGTCATAGAGTGGGAAAATTGACATAGTTCAACAAATCTAGTCCAGAATGTTGGAGAGCACATTAGGAAAAAGTCAATGAGGCACAACTAAATTAAAATTATCTCATTGCACACAACCTAAATTTCAACAATTAGAAAACACTGAGTGGTTTTTAGATCACAATGTGGTCCTGAAAAGAAAGCAGTTGATTACTTATGTAATA
>NW_012150952.1:5023858-5027309 GCF_000956105.1 Propithecus coquereli
ATCACGTAAGGATGACTCAGAGACACCCTGAATCATGAAAGCTGTGTAAACCTTTCTGTGTTTTAAAGAGAGCAATAGAGTTATTTTTATATTTCTCTTTTAAAGTCCCCTTTACTTTTTATATCTATTCCTATATAACGTAATAGTTCACAGATTTTCAGATGCTGAAACAATGAATTCACTGAATTAATAAGGGTTCAGAAATACTTTATCATAATATACAAATTTTGAATGAATTTTATCTTCTAATGCATATGAACTTCCCAGTCTGACTGTTCATTACTATACATTTGTAGAAACATGTTAACTCACCAAAAGATGTTTTTTGCCTCTCATCCGCACTGAGACTTACAGGCTCCTTAAATCTCTGGCCATTCCAGAGTGTCTGTGACCTTTCTGTCACAGCTTCTCCACCACTATGGAATTCTAGGATGTTTACCTATCCTCACACTTACTACTCAGCTGGAGACCTGCCCATAAACAGTTTGGGGAAGTGAAAGGAACCTCCTTCAGGGCAAGTCCTACAGAATGCAGGGAGCAACTGGGAAATGCTAACACTCTCCCATCACTAAGAATGGCTCATGCATAGTATAGAAATGCAGAAAAAGGGAATTGACAGCAATTGTAATTCCCAGCCCCCACTTTTCCCAGTGGGTAAAGTAAAACGATGAGGCTTAGGAAGAATGGCACGGAGGAATGCTGGTATGTATTAGATATTAGAAATGCATAGTCTTGAGCAGCATTTACATTACTGATATTCTATCTCTTGCTTAGCTTTTAGTTTGAAGCAAGAACAGGATAAAACTCAGGAATCCAAAGATTAATGACACACTTAAAAGTTGAAAAATTTTAAGCCAGTATTTTATGGTCCTTTGGATTTTAATTTAAATCAGCAAATCCAATTCGTGTTCTTGGGAGCAATAACTCTAGAAACTGGTATGTGGGGAGTGGGGTGGGACATGAATCCTGAATCAGCGCTGTTCAGCACTGCAGGGCTGCTCCTTTGCAACTCTTTGCATAGCCACACAGTAGTACTCTATTGTTTGTTTGCTGAATTATGAAGTCAATTATATCCACCTTCTGAAACTGCTTAGCACCAAAAACATTTGGAATGCTGAAAAATTTAGGTGAATATTAGTATTAGGAATTCATGAAAGTTCAATACTAAAGAAACATTTGACTTTTTTTTAGTAGAGAAACAGATGACATATATTTGGAAGAACAGAAAGGACCCCCTTGACAGTTTAGGCAGTTTCTTCTACTTTTTATCATAAACACTTTGCATAAGATCATCAGTCAGCCCATCAATAAGTACAGTTGACCCTTTGAACAACACAAGTATGAACTGTGAAGGTCCACTTATACACCGATTTTTTTCAATAAACATATTGGAAAATATTTTGGAGATTTGCAATAATTTGAAAAAAACTTGCAGATGAACCACATAGCCTAGAAATAGGGAGAAAATTAAGAAAAAGCTATGTCATGGGTGCATAAAATATATATAGATAATTGGCTATTTATGTATTAATCTACATCGAAAATGGTGATCTAGTATCTTGACTTTCTTTAATCCAGTGTTTTCTAATATATTTTGACCACACAACTTTAGATAGATAGATAGATGGATGGATGGATGGATGTAAATGTAGATATATCACATTTCACCAATACAAAACACACTTTGGTTAATTCTGGCTTAAATAACTCCTGGTACATTGCATTAATTAAAAGTGTGACATTATTGTAGTTCATGTAATAATTTTAGAACACAAAGCTAAGAATTTTAAAGGACTTTTATAAATATGCTTACTATTTCGTACTTTGTTTTCATTCCCTTGATAACAGGCATTGATTTTAAACACAAACAAAATTCAAATTTTAAACTGACAGGATCCAATAATAATATTTGTTTAACGCTATTCACACTGAATACTGTTAGTGATACGCCACAGATAAGGAGCTTGGCTATGTTCTTCAGAACCCAGAACTCAAAAGTGATTTGCTCTATTTTACCCATTTCAACCAAAATTCTAAAACTATTATTCCACCTTAGAATATGATTACACGTTATTAATATATTAGACTTAATTATAATTTCTTTATGAAGACCTTGTGAAGAGAAAGGTCATCTTCAACTTCAACATCTGTTTCTTGATATTGTTTTCTTGTTCACCTCCTTTAAGTTCAAAGATTTGAAAGCTTAAAAAGAAAAAAGAAATTGTAGGGTTTCAAAAGATACTCTACTAAACTTACCACCTGTGAGAATTTTTCTGTACAAGAAGAGTAAGAGACTAGCAAGAACAAAATGTCCACTCTTCTCTTTAGAATACATGTCATATTCACTAAGTGCTATGACCACTTAAAATGAATCAATCATTCTGTGAATTTTTATACTATCAGCAATGCCATTCGAAGAAAATTCTAAATATGAGGTCCACCAGTAGATGTTAGGGTGGCTTAGGTGTGACAAGGTGTGGGTGTCTATTCATCACTTTGTCCACGCTGATAACAGTATTCTGCTTTTCATTCATTAGCAGTTTAAGTTCCTCTCCCCTCATTTTAAAATAAGAGATAAGTCAATACTTTAAAAGATTATTTGGGAAATATGCTTACTTTCTGCACCATAGAAAGAGAATTCATTCAATCAAAATTGTGGGTAGCATAAATTCCTACCGTGCATTTTTTCCTCTGATTAATTTTTGTTTATATAATAAGATTCAGAAACTATAATGATGTCAGTAATGCCTCTACAGTTTTATTGCAAGAGGATCTGAAGATCTCTGTTCAGCACTGCAGGGCTGCTCCTTTGTGACGCTTTGAATAGCCACACAGCAGTACTCTATTTCTTGTTTGCCAAATTATGAAGTCAATTATATCCACATTCTGAAACTGCCTAGCACCTAAAACATTTGGAGTGCTGAAAAATATCCTGCGTAGCCATTTGTTGGATGCCAGAGCATAAATCTAAGTTACTTAGATTTACAGTATTACAATTTCTCCTTTAAAACGACATGAGGGAAGTGTTTAACTTAATGAGGCAGAGGATCCTGGTGCGCAAGTTACATTATATTTTTCATTGCACAAGGGTAAATTATTGCTTTGGTTTCCTATATGGTACCCCAGTGGCCTCAAAGACACAATGTAGCATCCAGAAATGCCCACTTTTGTCTTAGGCCATAACTTATTCTCAGATAGTATGCTTCCTGAGAATTAGCCATAACATTTCTTATAATGGGCTGAATTTCTTGAAGGTCATTTGTAGATACTAATTGAACTTGAATTTTTTTTTAACTTAGGAACATTGAAGTGGTAAGTCTGCATATATTACTATAAAAAACGAAAACTAACAGACACTTTCTTTGTCTAAAACATTTAGAAAACAAGGAAAAAATTCTGGGTAAAAAATTAAATTATAGGGCATAAAATTGTTTCTTGGCATTTCTCCACT
>NW_012150952.1:5027499-5040559 GCF_000956105.1 Propithecus coquereli
GAATATCAAATGTATTAACCCAAATGACCAAATGTGTGTGTGTTTTTTAAACAAGCTTTACTTTGTAGTAAGGTAATATAAGAATTTAAGTAAAACGGAACAAAGACCCCTCACCAAGCAGTGTTGCAGCATTTGGGTAAATTTTAGAGCTTGACAATTTTCGAGGCAGAAACATTACTCCAGGCTTTCTGCCAAACCATTACTAGTAATCTGATGACAAGGGATGAAGCAAATGAAAGTGCTGCTGCCTGGCTTAGTTAGATATGCATTTGCTAAAAGAGAAGCCAACACATTTCTTATGCGAACCATCAAAATCACAACTTGGGCAGACACACACACGCACACGCACACACACACATTGTACTTTTACAAGTCTAGGAATATACACATTAAAATACAACTCTACGCTTAAGAGGAACACAGAAGTAGCAGACACAGCTAGGGTTGACTGGATCCTTTCTTTACCTTGAGTGGTTTTGATATATAGCAATGTTTCTCTGAAAGCCACAGTAGAAGGAATTAAATTACTTATATCTGGACAAGATTTAACATTACCCTCACATGGTTAAATTCTAGCAACCGCCCCAAATCATTCATCGATAAGTCAATGTCAAGCTATTGTCTGTGGTTTATTTACATGAGTTAGATAAACATCTATTTTCTCTGTAGTGCTAAAAAACAATTTATGTAATATTATAATGTGATAAGAAAGTAATCACATTAGGCATTTTTGTAAAAGGAAGACTGTTTGAAATTTTGTAATTTCTTTGGAGGGGAAAAATATTGAGTAAATAACTGGGAGTATTTGCATATATTATTTCGACCACTGGAGGGCTCTCATATTTTTTAACTGTTTCTTTAGAAATCTACAGCTGTAACTTCAGTATAAGAAGTTTAAATCTTGGCATTATAAAGTTTATATTGTTCCCTAGTTCATAAGGTGGTATATATTTTCAAAATACAAAATAAAAGATGATGAGATTTAATTTACTATGTTCTTTATTTTACAACAAAAATAATGAGAAATTAACAATGTGCCTATATTTTTCTAATCATTTCATAACCAAGACTTGTCAGAATTATGTGAGCAATAACATGTATATTGGAGTGAGAAATTTCTAAATCTCGGAGTTATACCCTGTATTTGATGTCTTAAACAATCTATGCAGTGCCAAGTCCCTGCATTTGAGGAGTGCACTGCCCAAAGGGAAGACAGATGGATATGGTGATGATTTAGTTACGCTGTAGTAAGTGATAGAGTGTTAAGGTGCCCAGAGACAATGTCCTGAAGAAGGTGATGCCTATACTGGATCTTAACAGTTGAGTAGGAGCTACCTAGATAAAGAAAGGTGAGGAGGACATTTAGGACTAAAGGACTAGCATGGGTAAAGACATGAAACTTCATGGTGTGTAGAGGATGTAACCAACAGTTTGATGTTACTATAGGATGAACTATGAGGCTAAAGTGAAAGGAGGTGAATTTGGAGAGGTAAATAGGCACCCAGGAAGGTCTTTTTATGTCATTCCAAGGGGTTTGGTCTATATTCCTTAGAGGGCTTAGTGCTTCTGAAATCCAAACCCCATCCTCAAAGTAAATAAAGCAAAACTTAGAATGAATATATACTCACAGGAGGGCCTGGAGTTAGAGCTCAAAATGAGCTTTCATCTATATCGAGTTCTTTGAATTTTCATGTATTTTCATTTTACTTTATAATAAATCTTTGTTTAATTCAGCATAAAAATATTTTTCTCCAAATTTCCAGGAAAATGCACCATTTTCATCCAATAGCTCTTATTCCCTGACACACTGTTGGTGTCCTTAGAAATCTTTTTGATCGCAAGTCTCTTTTGATTGAGAAGTACACATGTAGGTAGCAAAGGTTATTTAAAGTAAGGGTTGCAAGAAATACATTTTAGATAAACTGATCACTCTGAATGATGCCTTTAAAGAAGGAGAGAATGGAGGCAGAGGAGAGACAGAATATTGCAATAGTCTACTCATAAACTGATTCCACAGTGCCTAATTCTATGGAATATTATTTTGACCACTGAGGGGAGCTCCCATAATTTTTTTCTTACTTTGATTCTGTAAAAATCTATTTGATATAGCTGAATATTCCCCAGTTTTGCTCCAAAATGGACATTCTAAGCAAAGCTGCTTATATAAAAAAATAGCATGCATGTTATAATTTTCTCATGGTTTCATCCTTTCACAATACTATGAATACCTACCAGGAGAAATGGAAGAAATATCTGTCACTGTCACCAGTGCCCATAATACAAAGAGAGGTGTTTGTCCTGAAGGGTCCCTTCTGTCTCTTCTCATGACCTCTTGGCATCTTGTGGTAGTCTCCCATAAACACTCAAAGTTCTGGGTTTTGCTCGACAGTGGTGGTACTTTGTTTCTTCAGGCACTCACTCGATTCACCTTATCCAGCATCAATAGATCAGAAGATACAAAATTGCATAGAACAACTAGGAGAAAGGCAAAAAACATAGCATTTTGATACTCAATGGGGAAGGCTTTTTCTACATGGCTCTGTTTAATAGATACCATCGTGAAATGCAAGATAGAGGATTATAACAGTGCTTGATCTGGAAGTGGCGAGGATCCAAATGACTATGATTTGAATTTTAAGTTGTTATGATCCCAATTAAGGGGAGCTCAGAAAGCTTCTCTAATCCCTGATGAAGCTACCCTTACATTATATTCTTTTTGGAAGATTCAAATAAAATTTTAAGTCTTATAAAAAGAACTGTACCATGTCCTCTTCACTTTCTATATGTAAATAACTGGATTGGTATTTAGATGAATTGGCAACATGCTTCTGTGCCCAAGTCCACATAAAGATAGGGAGCCTGAACTATGATAACATGGTTTTCCTGTCACAAACAAGAGTGGTCTTAATAAGCAGCTATGGCTGTTACTAATGGCTACCAGAAGAAAGACTTTACATGAGCAACACTGAAAATAAAAGACATGTCCTCTAGTATTCAAATACACAACACTGAACAATCCTATTAGGTCAGTTTGTTCATCTACTTGAAGCATTTAACACTCTGGAGCACCCATCAGTATGTCTTTCTACTCAGATATTCAGATATTTGGCAAAAGTCTTTGCTAGGCTCTTTTATGGATTCAGACAGTGTGATGGTGAGGACTGCCCATAAAAATTCCTAGGCCCAGATTTTTTCTTCCATGCCTTAAGGAACTTATGAAATTACAACAGCAGATTCAAAACTCTGTTTTGTTTGTTTGTTTGTTTGTTTGTTTGAGAAAAAAGTTTATCCAGCTCTTTGGATATTGGAGTGACCCATCTCTGTGTGAGAAGGAAAGTCAGGCTTCTTAATTATCCCATCAGAATGTCAACTATGCTGCCTTCTCACCTGCTATTTAAACATATAGATCTTTCTTCAATCAACCACATAGAATATTGGTACTTCTAGCAGCTGTCAACAAATTTAACCTTGGGTTGACTGTACTAAGAGTACAGACAAAATACCCTCTCTAAGTGTAATAGGACATTGGATCACAGAATTAGAGCCATTATCTTAATTCTTTCCCTTCCCCCACCAATACACATATAATGTCATTACTCAGTAACCATTTAATTTTGTGTTCTTGATTACTTTTGAAGTTTACCACAAGGCATGGCTCTTTGGGGAAATAAGGAAAGAATGACTTTGAACAACTGCGGTAACATAGTGCTAAATGCTATTTGATATCTTCAGAATAAGGAGCTAAGCCCCATCATTCTCATGGGAATTTGTTCCAGGCAAAAAGTTTCTCCCTCAAGATAAGCTTGTAAACTTTCTTTACTGTACAAGGAAAACTATATAATCTACCAGTTTCCCTTTTTGCTTTGACTGCCTCAACTGTTAGAGCTAAATTGTGAATGCTCAGTTGTTATTAATGGTCTGATATTTGGTACCTTACATAATTATTGTCTTCAAAAGTTGTTTTGTCCCATACCTTAGCAAAACCTTTATTATTTCCTCTTTCATAGCACTTAGCTCATGAGGGTAGAACTCCTGCCTTCTTTGCTTGTTTGTGATCATGGACTCAGGTGAAAACTGCCTAGTGCTCCACCGTTTCTTGTCACTGAGCAAACAACAGAAGTTTGTTGAATTAACATTACTTTGCACTGTCTTGTCTTGTAAGTTTTAACAATGCAGTACGCTACTTTGAATGTAGCAGTAGAATTTTAAGCCATCAGGAGTGACTAACAGAGATTGTTGAAATAAAAAATAAATAAAAACAACAGCAATTCTTAGGGACATTTTGAGACCAATTTTCTCCAAAGAGCTTGAGGATAGCCTTTTATCCTCCCTCCACTTTTTCCCAGACCTATATTTGTTATTATCAGTCAGATCAAGTTTTATTGTATTGAGTTTTGTTTTCAGCAAGTTTTAACTTTGTTGGAGTTTGCATCAGAGGACTCTAGACAGAATAGTTAAGTAATAAGGTCAGGCTTGATTACAATGTGTTTATGTCATCAGTTTGTCCTATTCTTGCAACCAAGGCCATTAGTCAAGTATGTGAGAAGACTTCTATCGGCCAAGGGAGATTTCGCCTGTGAGGCTATCTGTGTGAGAACTAAGATGGGTGAGACCAATCACTCATAGCAACTGGTGTTTCGCTCATGGAAATCTTGACATCTAAGGAGACTGAGGCCGGAGAGATTAAGTAATTGGCCAAGACCAGAAAAAATCAGTCTAAATGAACATTTAAAACACAGTTTTAAAATCCAGAACTCTCTCTAAGATGCTTCTCAGATGTATCTCATAAATTCTCTGAAACCATGTATTGAGGAGAAAAAAAAAGATGACTCAACAGGGCACTATTGGGGGGCATGGCAGGTGGTCATAAACTGTTTTGAGGTACACTTAAAAAATGAATAGGCTTAAGGGGAGGGAGTGGGAGAGAGGGAACTACATGAATAACAAAGCGCACTTAAAAAAGAAATAGTTAAGAACACTATGGTAAATCCACTCAACAAAATAATATATGGTCTTTTATACATTTAAGCTTGTTGTACACTTCTTTCATGAGCTATATGAAATGTCTTCCTGTAAACTGTGTGATGTTGGTTTAATTTCTTTAACTCTTTATTATCATCTGTTAAATTGGGACAATAGTAGGGCCACTGCCTGGGATTGTTGAAAGGATTCAGTAAGATAATCCACGTAAGGAACTTATGAACTCAGCATATTGCATGTAATAAAATAATGTCTATGAAAAGTTTTAATTATATGGGGAAATGCTGATGTCATAATGTAACAGTAACAATAGCCAGAAAACAAAATTGTGCAGTTGACCACAAGTATGTAGGTATATTGATAGAAAAAGCCAAGAAGGAAACATTATTTGCAATTGTCTTTAAATTTTGAGTTATAGGAGATTATTTTATTTTTGTACTCACCTGTATTGTACAAATTTCCAGAAAAAGCATACAAAATATGCCCAGGGAAATATAAAATTCATAAAGATAAATCAAAGCCCACTAATTTTTCTTCTCTTGGATCTTAATAATTCTTGGATTTTTGGAGGTAACTATTGTGGTTTCATTTGCTTAACAACCTTTACCTACTAGTGTACGTCTCATATACACTAAGGAAATAATACCATTCTATTCTAGTTCAAATCCTTTTTAGCCTTTTAGACCAATTCATTCACCTGTAATAAAAATTTAGCAGGTAGAGAGTGAGATGATCCTGTTCCTGGAAGTCTCCTCCAGTCTCAGGTATTGAGCTCTATAAATCTTGAATCGTAGGAACTCATTTCTTTCTTCAGAACTTGTGTCTGTCTTTTAGCAACGAAAAAGCTGAGAAGAATCATGCATTCTTGTAGAACATGGGGGTGTATAACTGTAATAAATTGGCACCCAAGACTCCAAGCATATTCTGTAGCACCTCATTGCTACAGAAATAAAAAAAAACAAAGCACCACAGAGAATCTTCTCTGCCCATGCTGTGATTAGCTATATTGAGGAGCAATAAACTATGAAAGGTGGTTATCATTAATTTTGCAGTGCTTACACTCATTGGTAAACATTATTACACTTTGACATTTTCAGTGGTGCTCAGCTTACCTGTAAACATTTCCCCACCAACGTGCCTTACTCTTGCCTTATAATTATGAAACACTATATGTATTAATCTAAATGCAAATATTATACCATGAGAATTAATCATGACTGGGATTTTCAGTTCTCAGTGCATAAATCAATTATAACTTGTCCATCTTCATGCTATACTCTTATTGCTTTTAAACACAAGTACAGGCATACCTCGTTTAACTGAACTTCATTTTATTGTGCTTTGCTGCTATGGTATTTTTTACAAATTGAAGGTTTGTGGCACCCCTGCATCGAGCAAGTCTATAGGTGCTGTTTTTCCAACAGCATGTGCTCACTTCATGTCTCTGTGTCACATTTCAGTAATTCTGGCAATATTTCAAAAATCTTCATTATTATTATATCTGTTATGGGGATCTTTGAACAGTGATCTTTGATGTCACTGTTGTAATTGTTTGGGGGTGCCAAGAACCATACCCATATAAGACAGCGAACTTAATTTTTAAGTGTTATGTGTGTCCTGACTGCTCCACTTACTGGCCATTCCCTCATCTCTTTCCCTCTCCTCTGGCCTGCCTTTTCCCTGAGACACAACGGTATTGAAATTAGGCCAATTAAAAACCCTACAATGGCTTCTAAGCGTCCAAGTGAAAGGAAGAGTCCCATATCTCTCGTTTTAAGTCAAAACCTAGAAATGATCTAGTTTAGTGAGAAAGGCATGTGGAAAACCAAAATAGACCAAAATCTAGGAGTTTTGCATCAAACAGTCAACCAAGTTTTGAATGCAGTGGAAAATTCCTTGAAGGAAATTAAAAGTTCTATTCCAGTGAACCACATGATAAATTGAAACAGCCTTACTGCTAATATGGAGAAAGTTTTAGTGGTCTAGGTAGAAATTTAAATCAGCCACAACATTCCCTTAAGCCAAAGCCTACTCCAGAAAAGACCCTAACTCTCCTCAATTCCATGAAGGCTGAGAGAGGTTGAGGAAGCTGCAGAAGAAAAATTTGAAACTAGCAGAGGTTGACTGATGAGGTTTAAGGAGAAAAGCTGTCTCCATAATTAACATAAAACTGCAATGTGAAACAGCAAGTGCTGATGTATAACAGAAACTGCAGCAAGTTATCCATAAGCTCTAGCTAAGATAATTGAGAAAGGTGGTTACACTAAACTATGGATTTTTGATGTAACAAAACAGAATTCTGTTGGAAGAAGATGCCATCTAAGCCTTCCATAGCTAGAGAGGAGCAGTCAATGCCTGGCTTGAAAGCTTCAGAGAGAAGGCTCGCTTGTTAAGGTCTAATGCAGCTGGTGAGTTTAAATTGGAGCCAATTGTCATTTACCACTCAAAAGTCCTAGGGATCTTAAGAATTGTGCTAAATCTACTCTTCCTGTGCTCCATAAATGGAACAACAAGCCTGGATGGTAGCACATCTACTTGTAGCATGGTGTACTTACTATTTTAAGCCCACTTTTGAGATCTACTGCTCAGAAAAAGAAGATTGCTTTCAAAATATTACTGTTCGTTGACAAAGCACCTGGTCACTGAAGACCTCTGACAGGGATATACAAGGAGATTAATGTTTTCATGCCAGCCAGTGCAATATCCATTCTGCAGCTATGGATCAGGAGTAATTTTAACTTCTGAATTTAATTATTTCAGAAATAAGATTCATAAGGCTATAGCTGCCATAGATAGTGATTCCTCTGGTGGATCTGGGCAAAGTCAACTGAAAACCTTCTGGAGAGGATTCAGCATTCTAGGTGCCATTAAGAATATTTGTGATTCATGGGAAGAAGTCAAAATATCACCATTAACAGGAATTTGGAAGAAGTTTATCCCAACCTTCATGGATGACTGGGGAGTTGAAGACTTCAGTGGAGGAAGTAACTGCAGATGTGGTGGAAATATTAATAGCAAAAAAACTATAATAATTGGTGTAGAATGAGAACTGGAGCCTGAAGATACCAACTGAATTGCTGCAAAATAATGATGAGACTTCGACTGATGAGGAGTTGCTTCTTATGGGTGAGCAAAGAAAGTGGTTTCTTGAGATGGAATTTACTCCTGGTGAAGATGCTGTGAACATTGTTGAAATGACAATAAAGGATTTAGAATATTTAATAAACATAGTTGATACAGTAGTGGCAGGTTTTGAGAGGATTGACTCCAGTTTTGAAAGAAGTTCTACTGTGGGTAAAATGCTCTCAAATAGCATCTCATGCTACAGAGAATTCTTTCATGAAAGGAAGAGTCAATTGATGTGGCCAACTTTATCATTGCCTTATTTTAGGAAATTGCCACAGCCACCCCAACCTTCAGCAACCAGTACCCTGCTTATTCAGCACTATAAAGATTAAAGCAAGAGCCTACATCAGCAAAAAGGTTATGACACATTGAAGGTTCAGATCATCATTAGAATATTTTAGCAATAAAGTATTTTTTGACTGAGGTACGTACATTGTTTTTTAGACATAATTCTATCACACACTTAATAGAGTACAGTATTGCATAAACATAACTTTTATATGTGCTGGGAAACCAAAACATTTATGTGACTCCCTTTATTGTGATTTACTTCAGTACAGTGGTCTAGAACTAAACCTGCACTGTTTCTGAGGTATGCGTGTATGCACATTTTTATAAGAACTTACTTCTCTGCATACCTTCATCAGCTCTCTGATAATGAAATTTTCAAATATTATACTGGATCAAAAGAAACTCATCTCTTGGCTGGGTCACCAAATGTTAGAGCTGAGAGCAGGCTTAGACATCATCTAGTGAATAGTTCAAACTGTTATTTTACAGAAGAGGAAACCACAGTCTAGAGAAATTAACTTTGTCTAAGAAGGCAAGGGCCAAGAGTAGAACACAATCCAGTTCTGCTGTGTTACATTTGGGGCCTTTAAAAATTCATGTCAACCATTTTTTGGCACTTATAATAATGATTTGCCAGCCAAGATACTTTATTTTATGGAATTCATTCTGCCTCATAATATTTGTAGACAATGCCATGAAATAATTTTGGTGAGGAAAATCTAAGAACAGAAGGATTAAGAATTAGTCTGGAAAGCATTTTAAATCAGTAGTGACTACAAATCACTATTTTATTCAGACACAGTGTCAGATAATTCTCTAAACAGAGAGCAGGCAAATGGAATCATGTCCTTCAAAGGTTGGAGCAGATAGTTCATAATTCTGTGACTGGCAGCACAGCCCTCTCAGTTTCTCAACCATATTTTATTGCTCCTTTGTGCCCATGCCACTTTGGGGGACTTATGCCAAACCATTCATTACTAGGAAGTAGGATTTTTTTATGTTTTTAAAGGTTTTGTGTTGCAGATGAAAGAACTTCAAACCACTGTCATGTTGAAACATAAGAAAACAATGACTTGCGATCTTAGCATTTTTTGCTTTCATAAAAGTATTGGTCAAATGAATGACCCTTGATAATGAGGACAGCCTATATTTTTCAAATTTCTTTCTCATTCATTCATCATCTACTTTGATCACCAGAGATACACCAATTATTCTGTGAGATCTGTGGATGCAATCTCTGCCCTCAGGGAGCTCACAGAGCAGAGAGGAAAAACACACACCAAGCAAATTGTCATGATTTTATGTGACAGACACAACAGAAGTCCAGAAAGGCATAATAGAAGTGACAGAGGATTAATTGAGGGAACAATAAGTGAACTGAAACTTGGAAGATAACTACAAGTTCGGCAGACAGATTTGGGAGGGGGTGGTACACAAAATGAGTGCAAAATAATATTCTAGAAAGATTATCACTTAAAAAGTATTGCAGTGGTAAGTGAGTATGATATCTTTAGGTAACTGTAAACGGGTTTAGCATTGCTAACTCTTAAACTGTGTTATACTGTGTGGTACAAAATAAGACTGGACAGATAGGCAGAAATATCATAAAAGGTCTTTAAGGAAGTTAAAATTTATACTGGGGGAATGGAAAACTATTCAAGAATTATAAGCAGGCAGTGGCATAACCAATCTGGATGTTAGAAAAACCACTGTTGCCACAATCTGTAAGAAGGACTGGAAGGCAGGGAGGCCCAAACCAGTAAGAACAGCAAAGAGGCAATAACACCACAAATTCCAAGCAAGAAACAATTAGAGCCTAATGTTCTAAGGGAACCACAATGATAATGGCAGTAAGATAGAAAGGGAGGATAAATATAAGAGATACTTCATAAATAGAAGCACGATTTAGAGATTGGGTGGGAAGCCAAGATGAAAAAAGAGATATCAAGGGTGGTTCCTAGGCTCTGGCTCTGACAACAGAATGGATGGTAATGTCATTGGCAGTGATACAGAATGTGGGGGAAAGTTCACAGATGTGAAGGATGAACACAATGGCTTTGGACATTTTCAGTTGGAAGCTTTAGTGAGATATCCATTTAAAAATGTCCAGTAGACAGTTGGATAAATGGGGTGAAATGTCTGGTGTAGAGACATTGATTTAAAAGTCATTGGTACCAAGAAGCATGTCACAAAAGGAAAAGAAAGTCATTTGTACCCAAGAGGCACGTACACCAAAAGGAAAAAAAGAAGACTGAGGAAGAACTGTAGTGAACATTAGTGATTTTGGTTGAGGAAGAGGAATTGTGTCATCAAGAGACATTGAGAAGAATTAGCCAAAGAGATTGGGGCTTGGGGGTGGGAGGAATCAGGATGGAATGGTTTTATAGAAACTGAGGGAGGAATTTTTTTTGAAGAGAGGACTGGTAAAGTAGTGTTATGTGAAACGAACAAGATTGGTGGAGATAGGTAAATGTCTATTGGCTTCCTCAGTTCTGAAGCCAGAGATGACCTTATCTGGAGCAGGTTCAGTGTAGGCGTGAGAAAAGTCCGCGTTGGGGTGAGGAGTGAAAAGGAGGTAGAGAAGTAAAGACACTCAACATAGACTGCTTGACGGTGTAGCAAGGGAAAAGAGGGAACCGAAGGAAGGACTCAAATCGAAGGACAGTTTTAAAAATACTCATTTTAAATAAGGCAGACTTGAAAATATTTGAATGCTAATATGAAAAAAGTTCATGGAAATGGATAACTTGAAGAGTCAGAAAAGAGAAACTGATTAAATTCTAGAGAAGACTAGAGAGGTTTGGAATCTGTAGAAGCTGTATTTGAAATATGGCTTACTTATTAGAAACTAAGATGAACATTCCAGTTGTGCCTGGTCTATGATTAAAATTTTGTTTAATTAATAAAAACTTATTTGGACTGGCTGGCTTTGGGAGATATTTTATTAAAATGCCATTAAAATAAATATTTATTGCAAATTTCAAATGCTATTGTTTCTTGATCAAGGGAAAATTTATCGATACAATGTTAGTCTTTGGTACAGAAAAATCTCCTGCCTTCACTTGTGCAAATGAGCACATAGTGTTTAAAATAATATTTCTTAAAGATCATCATACATTATAACTATATATATTATTTTACAGAAGAGGAAACCACAGTCTAGAGAAATTAACTTTGTCTAAGAAGGCAAGGGCCAAGAGTAGAACACAATCCAGTTCTGCTGTGTTACATTTGGGGCCTTTAAAAATTCATGTCAACCATTTTTTGGCACTTATAATAATGATTTGCCAGCCAAGATACTTTATTTTATGGAATTCATTCTGCCTCATAATATTTGTAGACAATGCCATGAAATAATTTTGGTGAGGAAAATCTAAGAACAGAAGGATTAAGAATTAGTCTGGAAAGCATTTTAAATCAGTAGTGACTACAAATCACTATTTTATTCAGACACAGTGTCAGATAATTCTCTAAACAGAGAGCAGGCAAATGGAATCATGTCCTTCAAAGGTTGGAGCAGATAGTTCATAATTCTGTGACTGGCAGCACAGCCCTCTCAGTTTCTCAACCATATTTTATTGCTCCTTTGTGCCCATGCCACTTTGGGGGACTTATGCCAAACCATTCATTACTAGGAAGTAGGATTTTTTTATGTTTTTAAAGGTTTTGTGTTGCAGATGAAAGAACTTCAAACCACTGTCATGTTGAAACATAAGAAAACAATGACTTGCGATCTTAGCATTTTTTGCTTTCATAAAAGTATTGGTCAAATGAATGACCCTTGATAATGAGGACAGCCTATATTTTTCAAATTTCTTTCTCATTCATTCATCATCTACTTTGATCACCAGAGATACACCAATTATTCTGTGAGATCTGTGGATGCAATCTCTGCCCTCAGGGAGCTCACAGAGCAGAGAGGAAAAACACACACCAAGCAAATTGTCATGATTTTATGTGACAGACACAACAGAAGTCCAGAAAGGCATAATAGAAGTGACAGAGGATTAATTGAGGGAACAATAAGTGAACTGAAACTTGGAAGATAACTACAAGTTCGGCAGACAGATTTGGGAGGGGGTGGTACACAAAATGAGTGCAAAATAATATTCTAGAAAGATTATCACTTAAAAAGTATTGCAGTGGTAAGTGAGTATGATATCTTTAGGTAACTGTAAACGGGTTTAGCATTGCTAACTCTTAAACTGTGTTATACTGTGTGGTACAAAATAAGACTGGACAGATAGGCAGAAATATCATAAAAGGTCTTTAAGGAAGTTAAAATTTATACTGGGGGAATGGAAAACTATTCAAGAATTATAAGCAGGCAGTGGCATAACCAATCTGGATGTTAGAAAAACCACTGTTGCCACAATCTGTAAGAAGGACTGGAAGGCAGGGAGGCCCAAACCAGTAAGAACAGCAAAGAGGCAATAACACCACAAATTCCAAGCAAGAAACAATTAGAGCCTAATGTTCTAAGGGAACCACAATGATAATGGCAGTAAGATAGAAAGGGAGGATAAATATAAGAGATACTTCATAAATAGAAGCACGATTTAGAGATTGGGTGGGAAGCCAAGATGAAAAAAGAGATATCAAGGGTGGTTCCTAGGCTCTGGCTCTGACAACAGAATGGATGGTAATGTCATTGGCAGTGATA
>NW_012150952.1:5040609-5080882 GCF_000956105.1 Propithecus coquereli
TTTTTAGAAAGGACTAAATTATGTGGGAACTGATACTGGTTTCTTTTCTTTTTTTTTGAGACGTAGTCTCGCTCTATTGCCCGGGCTAGAGTGCCATGGCATCAGCCTAGCTCACAGCAACCTCAAACTCCTGGGTTCAAGCGATCCTCCTGCCTCAGCGTCCTGAGTAGCTGGGACTACAAGCATGTGCCATCTATTTTTAGTTGCCCAGCTATTTTTTTTTTCTATTTTTTAGTAGAAATGGGGTCTTCCTCTTGCTCAGGCTGGTCTCGAACCCCTGACCTCAAGCAATCCCCCCCGCCTCAGCCTCCCAGAGTGCTAGGATTATAGGTGTGAGCCACTGCACCTGGCTTCCTAATACTGCTTTCTTAATAAAGGAATCAGAGCTAGCCCACTGCCATGATCATTTCAGCGTTCATTATGCACAATAGCTAAGATATGGAATCAACCTAAGTGTCCATCAATGGATTAATGGATAAAGAAAACGTGGTAGATATCTACAATGGAATCCTATTTAGCCTTTTAAAAGAAGGAATTCTTTTGCAACAACATGGATGAATTTCAAGGACGTTATGCTAAGTGAAATAAGCCAGGCACCAACTGCTTCATCTCATTTATATGTGGAGTCTACAAAAGTTGAATTCATAGAAGTTGAGAGTAGAATGGTGGCTACCAGGGGCTTAGGTTGGGAGTGGGGAAATGTTGGTCAAAGGATACAAAATTTCAGTTAGAAGGAGGAATAAGTTCAAGAGTTCTTTAGCACAACATGGTGACTATAGTTAATAACAATGTATTGTATTTTTGAAAATTGCAAAGAGAGTAGATTTTAAGTGTTCTCACTCCAAAGAAGTATTTAAGGTATGTTAATTTGCTTAATTTAGCCATTCTGTGAGGTATACATATTTCAAAACAACATGTTATACACAATATACAGTTTATATTTGTCAATTAAAAAAGATAAAGTTGAACTCATACAAGCAGAGAACAGGCCAGTGGTTGCCAGGGGCTGAGGCAGGAAAGAATGGGGAGATATTGGACAAAGAACCAAAATGTCAGTTAGGATGTGTAAGTTCTGGAGATCTGTTCTACAATATGGTGACTATAGTTAATAATAATGTGCACTTGAAAATTGCAGGACAGAAGGTCTTAAATGTTCTCGCCACAAAAAGATAAGTATATGAGGAGATGGATATGTTACTTAGCTTGATTTAATCATATCGCAGTGTATATATATATATCAAAACATCATGTTGTACACTATAAATACATGCAGTTTCTATTTGTCAATTATAAATGTGGGGAGAAAAAAATCAGAAGTGGCCTGCACATCTAACTCATGTTTTCAACTAGTGTGTTTTACCATCAAGAGAACAACTTGAATTGTTGAGCCACACTATTTTAATCAAAAATGTTAAAGTTAGGTATATATGATGGTGTGATGGTTAATTTTCAGTGTCAACTGCATTAAGAAATACCTAGAAACAGGATAAAGCATTCTTTTTAGTTGTGTCTGTAAGGGTGTTTCCAAAGATCAGCATGTGAGTCTGAGTGGATTAGGTCGGGAAGATCTGCCCTCAATGCAGTTGGGCACCGTCTTATCTGCTGGGGGCCCAGAGAGAACAAAAACAGAGAAAAGGCTAATGTGTTGTTGTATCTGCTGGAGCTAGATTATGCTCTTCCCCTCCTGTCCTTGAACAACAACTCCAGGCTCCCCAGCCTTGCCTTTGGATTCCAGGACTTATACCCTCCACCAGCACCCCCAGTTCTCAGGTCTTTGGTCTCAGATTGAGGGTTACACCATTGGCTCCCCTGGTTCTAAGACCTCAGACTTGGACTGAACTATGCTGCCAGCATCCCTGGTTCTCCAGTCTGTAGACAGCCTGTCATGGACTCCTTAGCCTCCATAGTCACATGAGCCAATTCCTCTAATAAATCTCCTCTCATATATCTATATTTATATTATAGCAATCTATGTGAATCCTGTTGGTTCTATTTCTCTGGACAACCCTGACTAGTACAGATGGATAACATTAGACTCTCCTGAAAACATGAGATTTTTCTTCTAAAAATACCATGGGATAGCAAACATGGCTGTGTGTTCAGGACCATGACACGACCACCAAGGGTCAGAAATCCAGGGCATCATTTACATGGAACACGTTGGAGCTGCAACATGATAACCCTGACAGTGTAGGGTCAAGGTCTGAAAAATGCAGGCTTCTCCTAAACACAGAACAAAAATCCAATTCACGAACCCAGATCTCAGGCTCGAGTAAGAACAGACAGACTTTACAGGGCTTTCATTTGGTTATTGAGGGCTATCGTAAACACCAGAATCAAATGAAGGGGAACTCCATTCCTACTTTAGATTCCTTAGAGTTGGGTTTTTAGAGAATTTTCTGACAGGTGGAAGTGCCTTTTCTATTAAAAATTACAGTACAGAATTTTTCTTTTTTTGTTTGCACAGGCACTTTTTCTTTCTGGATCCTCTGCTTCTCTATTTAGTTTTCACCAATTAGTCTCAGGAGCTTAAGGGCATTGTCATATTGGGAGAACATTCTAGGCTATAACCAGTAACTACAGTTAGTACAGTTAGAAGAAATAAATAAACGAAGGCAGAGCTTTTATATCCTTGAGTTAATTCATTCATCTACTTATTCAACAAATTGTGCAGCTCTTATGTGGCTAGCAGTGTGCCATGTCCTGGCCATGGGCCAGACAAAGAAACTAAGAGTAGGCTAATGGTTCAAGGAATTAAGCACATGCTGAGAGAGAAGGCATCATGTGTAGCAAGAGATGCGGCCACATCATTGAGTGAGGCATCAGTGTTGTTTTCGAAGTTGCATTTTTACAACCATAATTTGGAAGATCCAAATGTGTTGAAAATTGTCCTCAGAAGCTATTTTAACTTTACACAGACGCAGTGCTTTTATAACAGGAAAATGCTCATATTTTCAGCTCAAGTTCTTAAGTGGGGAAAACATGGCAGATGCTTTTGCTAAGCATAAGAGATTAACTTGAACTGAATTTTAATTAAAATTGTTCAAAGTCCTAGTGAAAAGATTTTCCATGACTGAGTCCATGAAAAGTTCTTCTCACCTCTAAAGAGAGTGTCACACTTGAATCAAAAGAACAAGAAAAATACAAGGTAATCAGTTATTGATGGGTTATATCATAAGATTTTCTTGAATGTTATAATGGAAAGACAATTTTCATTTTACCTTTGCCAGTTACAGATATATTCATTTATAAAGACATTGAGGTCAAGAAATTAACAAGGTTATAAAATTGTATGCTGAAAACTGCATAACACTGTGATATATTAACATTTCTATAAAAAGTACTTACTATGTTTAATGTTCTATTTCTGCATTTCTGATATAACAACTGCCTCTTAAATAAATGGTCTGACAACATACCTAATTAATTTATATTTGAATCTAGACTTTTATTTTTGAGTAAACAAATTAGGAAAACATCAAACTTATTTCTTTCTTACATGGCAAATACCGATATAATTTCAAGTATAATCATTTTAACTGTGGAAATGCTTGTTCCTCAAAAAGAGGACTGTAGAGAATGCTGATATGTTAAACAAAGTTGACATTTAATAGACACTTAATTAGCAAGTATTGTTAAATTCTTTTTATAAATACTGCCATCTTAGGAACTTTGAGAGATAAAAAGATGAATTAGATAGGACGGTAGCTCAACCAGAGCTCACAATACATAGTGGGAACAGATGTGATAAGTGCTTTACTAGCTGAATAAACAACATTCAGGCTGAAAGTACTACAGGGAATGAGGAAATTAATTACAGGTGGAGCTACCATTTAAATGATGCACACCAGGTGAGCACAGTACAGAGAACAATAGTACAAACATATGACATGGCCTTTTCCTTCAGGGAACTTATCTTCTTGGGAAGATAAGACTTATACATGAAATAGAGAACTCTATAAATAGACAAAAGATTATAAAATGTACAATGCATACAAAGGAACAAAAAGTCTTTAATTAGAAAGTAAAGGCTCTGAGGGTTCAGCAGAAGGAGAAGTTGGTATCAAATGGAGAGATTAAAAGATATCTTGGAGAAGGTGGGCCATGAGATGGGCAGGGAAGTCCTGGAAGTGTTTGCAGAAGAAGCAGAAGGGAAAACCTGAAATGATTAAAACAATGAACAAAGACAGAACTGACTGTATCCTGTTCCATGAAATTCAGAGTCTGACTTAGCTGAAGCAGAAGGTCTTCTTTAGGGAGCAATGGAAGAACAGATTGGTTGCATTAAGGAAGGGTGGTAGGATGGGGCTTTGCCATAAATGCCAAGATGCGGCAGCCGGACTTGATCTGATAGGAACAGGAAATTCCTGTAGTTTGTCAAGTAGTGTAGTGACACATGAAAGCAACTAGAAAGATTAGTCTGGCAGTTACTGCTTTTCTGAATAATTGTTTTATATAAAATTCCTCTAAACAATTTGGACTCTGTAAAGCATTAGACAGATTTATTATACAATGTTATTATTGCATTAGACACAGACAGAGAACTGAGTATATAGCAACCCTAGCACTTGCGGGAGGTGTTCTGTAGAATCTTGTAACTGTGACTTAGGAAACATCGTTGAGTTGGTCTGCTGTACTGTAAAGGGATAGATGAAAAACAGATACAATGGATTAACATTTGTTAAAACAATGTGAGAGAAACCATAGTGGAAAGGCTCCTTGAAAAGAAAGAATTTACATCCAAAAAGGGCCTATCTCAGATATTTTGATAACCTTTAGGAGGTATCCTGAACTAGAAAAACAAAAGGACATTTCCTTTTATAAGATTTTTTTAAAAAAGAGAAATACTATGAGAATTACAAACTGGTCATTTCAACTTTAATACCTGAGAAGAGACAGGTTGCCACAACCAGCAGAGCATTAAATGTAGGTAGTAATCAACAAGACCCTATGAAGGGAAAATCAGGGCAGATCAGTTCAATTTCTGCCCACTAAGATCTAAGTAATAGATCTTAGTGATAAGGAGGTTATAATGTGGCTGAATTTTTGTAAGACTTTGGGGACTGCTTTGCTTGCCATTCTTTTTAATAAGCTACAGAGATACAGTCTGTGAGTGTTGTATGTGGGCATAGATGATGAGGATTTATATCCAGATATTATTTATTGATTAAAAATGCCTCACCATTACCATGGAAACATTTGTTTGCAACTGATGCTCTCAGGGTCAAAGATGTATGCTTATGGTGTCAAAGTAATGGAAATGCCTTCTAAGTGGACTCACTTTGTCCTGGAGTCACATTGCCAGCTGGGCTCACCCCTTCCCACTGACTCACAATGCATGTTGTTGTCATTAGAGGAACCAGACAAGAACGATAAAATGAAATAAATCTATCATCATTACTAGAAGAAAAAAAGTCCCCATAAATTCTGCTTAGGTAAAAGTCTACACCCACGGTTGAGTCTGAGAGTCAAAAAAAAAAAAAAATCAGCTCATTCAAAATATCTACCACATCAAGAAAGTTTGATGATTTAACCGATTTGAACTGTTCTTTTTTTCCACTCAATTGATCAAAACAAACAAATTCACCCTTAAGACCAAGAATATTTGTGAGAACATATGACAGTTGGGGAATCAACAATCATTACAAGTGTAAAGTGTGTTCACTTTCTCAAATTCCACTGCTGAAATCACTGCTCTCTTCAGCCCAGGAGAGCAAATTCTTCCCAGCTCCCCATGGCTCCTTCCCAATCCACTTTTTTCAGAACCCTATCTGTTTCCGTAGCATCTTCATGCCCTGTTGCCTCCTCCTAGTTAATATCCATATGTCCAATCAAGACATTAAGTGTAAATCCACCAGTATCAATAAGCCTTGGAGATCATAGAAGGACACGCTACCTGAAATGTCCTCTTCAATATCTGCAAATGCAGTTATTCCCAGGGCTCATCTTAACATGCCCAGTCCTGTGTTCTTTGTCCTGTGCCTCTTTGAAGCAGATGCTCAAGCTTGACTTCCCGAGTCAGGAAAGGATGTTGTGTATTTAACCTGTACACCAGTGCAGCTATACTTATTGAGAATTCTATCCACAGTCCAGCCTCTCTTTTGCTCAGTCTGTGCAAACTATGAAAGATTTTCTTTAAAATTCTTCATTGAATTTCTTGATTTCCCAATGCTGCTTCTACTTCTTCTAACATTAGTTACCTTTTTAAAATTTATGATATATTTCTGTCTGGCCATATCCTATTAATAATTTTTAAAAATATGAATTTTAATCTTTAAGAATAATCAAAAGTTTTCTACAATAGCCATTAAACACTCAGGTGTTTCTTTAAGTCATTTCTGTAGCTTTTATGAAGGTCATTTAAAATTCTTCTTATGCCTTCCTTCTCTGCTAACCAACATCTATAAATCATCTTATTTTTAATAAAATGGGAAGTTAAAAGATATAAAGTAGCTCTGCACCAAATCAATTCTACTTAAAGGTTTTCAAGTGATTTTGGTAAAAGATTCACATATTCATGTGACACAGTGATTTCTTTTTATCATCTTTTGCCATAAGGATCTTTGGACATGACATGCAATTTTATAAAGAAAGCTAGCCATCACATTACTGATCCGCTTCTGGAGAAAGACTCGTTTCCCTTGGCCTCTATTTATACAATGTTCGAATTGCGTTATGTCCTTTTCTTTTCTTTTTCTTTTTTTTCATTGATCCAGATAAATCTTGCGTGATGGTTTTTCAAAGAATTGTGTATCAGAGAATTTCCAGTAACCTCCTGGCATTTGAAAATTTCATATTCCCTGGATAACAGTTTTATTTGTTTTAATTGTAAGATTTCAATGTTCCTACAGATATATCTAATGCAGAAAGACAGCTGTGTGAAGTATTGTTGGCTGCCTTGATTTCTCATAAGCTCTGCATGTTTCCTTTTTTCATATATGAATCTGTTTGCCACACTTGGTAAGCTTATGTTTTCAAACTGGTTGAGATGGATTATACCTAGCATGTATATTTGTCTACTAGTTATTTGAAATGTATAATCTTCACTGTGCACTATTTCTTCACCGAAATAGTGTTAATAATTTTACCTCGTACCTTTCTTCTTAGTAGCATAAATTTTTTTGTTTCATTAATAATCAAATGTTTTATTAAATTACAAAATGGCCTATTGTATAAAATATTTTAACAATTAAAACAATTCTCTGCTGTGTTTACACAAGCTCTCTTATTTTCTCAATTAATAAAAAACAATCCAGTTCTCATTACAGCTCGATTTCAGTTTCAAATAAAACACAAAAACCTTACCACATTATTTATCTTAAGAATTAATGCAGATTTTCCCCAGTGCTTGAAAAATTTTCTTATTGTGAATTACCTCAGAAGCTCTTTCAACTAAAGCGGCATTTACCAAAGGGTAATCTGTTAGTCTGACTTGATGGAGTTTCCATAAGTTACTTAATGAAGAGCCAGTAAGTAAATTTGGGACTTGGGAATTCAATCATGGTTTTATTTTTTTCTCTTTATCTTATTGCCATTTGTTGTTCAGATTCCTGATGAGTGTGGTACTTATAGTCCTAACTCAGGGAGTCTCTAGTACTGGTCCCAGGAATTCATTCAACATGGTACTTATCCTCCTGGGCTAGGATTTCTCCAGAAAAATAGTAGATTAGGGTCTTAGGGAAATCTTCCCAGGCCAGCCTAAGATGCCCCATCCATCTGGACTTCTGAGACAAGTGCTGTTAAAAACCTGCAGCCTTCTCAATCCTCTAGGCCCCCATGCCTGTTACCTTGGTCCACTACAACCCAACATATAAACCTCTCTAGTTCATTTTCTCCTGGACTTCTATCACCAAGCAGAGGAACCTGAGCCACCTCCCTCCTAACTCTTTCCATTTTGGACTAACTACTGTTTCAGCAGCCCTCCACACTGTCACTCTCTTCACGAAGCATTTCTCCATCCCCTGGCCTTGACCGATGCCTGCTTGGCCTCTGATCCCATGGCCTTCCCAACATCTCTCTCCAGGGAAAGCTGCTTATTCTCCCTCATCCTCTGTGCCACAGGATTAGATAATGGGGTTGGCATTTTCCTCCCTCCCTAAAGTGGTTTCCATACCTTATTCTACCATCCTTGGATAAAGACCTTTTGGGGGGTTTATGGTATGCATCTTGACCTCTCTTTGCCTCCACTGATCTCTGTTACCTACCTATATGTTAAAGAGTGTAGAAGCCAGTATATGGTATTTTTCACAACCCTAGCAACTGCCAACATCTGAAATGACTTTGCATCTGGGTGTGAAGCTGTAGCCCTGCAGGGCCTTGGCTTCCCTGACTCCAGCCATCTTCTCTAACCCCTTCAGGCACCTCACTGCCCACCCACATCCTGATGGTGTAGGACTAAACTCTCCTGAATTTCTGAAATCATAAAATAAATAGCTGATCCTAAATCTAAACCTCAGTTACTAATCATATGCAATATAATATAATAATCTGACTCTGCAATAATCATATGTTACGGAGTTATTGTGAGGGTTTTCCACGGATAAAATGAAGAGCTCAGAATAGTAACTGAAGGGATTTGCAAGGTGAAACTAGTAGCAAAGACCCCAGTGGAAAGTTAGTTTCATTTGCAGCAGAGAAGCTCCTGGGAGCCGGGACAGAGGCAGTAGCATAGGAGATAAAGAGCATCGGTTTCCAGAGACATGAGTGAGATAAGATTGGTGGGATTTAGGAACCTTTTGGATTTAAGAGAAGCAAGGAGTGGAGGCTGACTCCAAAGTGGCTAGCTTCGAAGACTAATTGGATTGTAGTTCTATTAATGGAGCTAGAGGGTGGAGCAGATAGATGATAAATTTTAGGTATTTTATAAGTCAGTCTGTCCAAAAAGAAGGTAAATATATGTGTTTGGAGTTCAGAAAGGTCCCAGTAAAAGATAAAGCTTGTGAAATCATCAGTTATGAAAGTTGAGGAAACTACCCAGGGAGAGTATGTAGAATTAGGAAAAGACTGAGGTTCTGAAGAAAATGAACATCGTGGGCCAGGCTATGAGACACACAGTCACAGGGCCAGAGTAGGAAGTAACAGTTACAAGTGAAAATTAGTAAAACAATAATAATAGCTAACATGTATTGAGTGCTTATTATTACCAGATAATTTTGCTACACTTTTTATATGCATTATAATATGAGGGTTTAGAGAACAGGTAGTGCTTAGGTTCAATTCACAATTCTATAACTTACTAGCTATGGCCGTTGGTAAGTTACTTAAGCTCTCTGTGCCACTATAGCTTGAGGATAATGATAGTACCCTACTTATAGTGCTGGTATAAAGGTTAAAATAGTTAATGTACCATGTAAAGCAGTTCCTGACTCATAGAAAGCACTATGTAAGGGTTAAGTTATTTTTATTATTCTAACTTTATTTGATCTCACAATAACTCAATGAGGAGGCATGATCAATATCCCCATTTTTTAATTGGGGAAATTGAAATTCAGAAAGATTATTTTATTTACAGTAAGTGTTGGGGTTGGTACTTGTGTTGTTGTTTTTTCTTTTCATTGTGTAATATATCTCTTTTTTTTTTTTCTTTTTTCTTTTAGCATATTATGGGGGTACAAATGTTTAGGTTACGTATATTGCCCTTGCCACACCTGAGTCAGAGCTTCAAGCGTGTCCATCCCCCAGATGGTGCGCATTGCACTCATTATGTGTATATATACCCATCCCCTCCTCCCAGCTCCCATCTGCCTGATACCTGATAAATGTTATTGCTATATGTGTGCTTAAGTGTTGATCAGTTAAAACCAATTTGATGGTGAGTACATGTGGTGCTTATTTTTCCATTCTTGGGATACTTCACTTAGTAGAATGGGTTCCAGCTCTATCCAGAATAATACAAGAAGTGCTATATCACCATTGTTTTTTTGTGGCTGAATAAAACTCCATGGTGTACACATACCACATTTTATTAATCCACTCATGTATTGATGGGCACTTGAGTTGTTTCCACATCTTTGCAATTGTGAATTGTGCTGCTATAAACATTTGAGTGCAGATGTCTTTTTCATAGAATGTCTTTTGTTCTTTTGGGTAGATGCCCAGTAATAGAATTGCTGGATCAAATGGTCTGGGTTTGGTATTGAAAGAGGTCTGCCTGACTAGAAAGTCCAAGTATTTAATGGGCAGAAAAGGATGTTGCAGAACCAAAAAGCAAACAATTTTAAGAAGCAGAGAGTGACTAACAGTGTTAAATGCAACAAAGTTGTTATGAAAATAACCCATAAATCACATTCTTTTAATTCATTGGGTTGAAGGGCAACAACAGAGATTGTGATGAGGATAACATGATTTCAAAATTGGTCACCAACATGAGTTTGTTACTACCCAGGAATTAAGCTACCAGGAGCCAGATTACACTCTTGTCCCAAACTATGTGTATCAAGGACTCCCATGTGCAAATTTGGTAATCACCCAAGAGTCACCATGCCCAGAAGAGCTTACAGATGTGATTTCCTGTTACATCAATGCCATAGAACAATTGGATTGTCCTTGAATTTAGTCAGGACACTTCTATTGAGAGTTTCACAATTCTCCATTTGGAAGAATTACAGTTTTTTGCTTATGCTTTGCACCATCCTGATAAACTTTATTTTTTTCAATCAACAACATCTTGTGTGTCTTGTAACAGTTTTAATATAACATGCTTTTAGTTTAAAAAAATAGAATTTATGTAAACTTTACAACAAGGATTTATAAATCACTTGGCATCAAAAGCAGATTACATGACATTATGCTTTTCGTTTTCCTTACGTGGTGCCACAGACGTCAATGGCTTGTACATTTGGGACATTTTGTGTCAACTTTTTCTTACCACTACATGATGCTTACATTCCCTTTGTTAATGGTGATTTAAGGGGAGGATCATTTAAAAAGCAAGCCAAGTGGTTCCTATTGCATCTCGGCTCTTTCAAATGTGATAGCTGCAAACTATGCTGTTATGCTTTGTTGTAGATTTCTACATAACTCTGGGCATGGTGCCTTATTTAACAGTTCCCTAGTGTTATTTTGGAAAAGTCCTCTGCGGAAAATGCCAGAACTCAGCTTGAACTCTTGTCCCCTGTCAGGGAGAATCTTTCTATCAGCGGGATTTCTCAGCTGTTTCAAAAATCATTCAGCCCTTTTCTGGTAAATTTTGTTCTTGTGGAATATGCCAACTGTAGCTTACTCTAATTGTTCATTCTAAGAGCTTTTAGATGCAAAGAATTTCATCAGAGAATTTCAGTCTTTGCTACAAACTTTTTTCATGTAGATGTCTTAATTTTAAATCACTAAAGATTTTTCCTTGTTTTTCAACTTACCTTTTAAAACATATTAATGCTTACTTTCATTTTAATCAATAAAATGAAATTTCTTTTTCTGTTAAGAAAGTCCACCCACAATTAACAACAGTAATTTGCTGAATTAAGAGTTAGTGTATTTTTTGTGATATTATATACCATGTATTCATTTTTATTTTGTATGGTGCTATTATTTTCCCCATTTTATTGCAAACAAAACTAAGACATAGAGAGGATAGGAAATTTCTGAAAGTTAGTAAATGGTAAAACCAATATTTGAGTTCTGGTAGTCTCATTTCAGAGCCATATTTGAAGAATGAGTAATATCTAGAACATTAAGTCAATATATCTTCCTTATAATGAAGTAATGATAACTATTCTAATATCTGGATTAAGACAGTTCTTTATAATCATATTGAGTTCCAAGAGTCCACTTCAAGTTAATTATTTGGAATTCAGAATACAACACTAGAGAGGGCTGGTGCTCTGCCTAGCCTACAATATCCCATTTAAAATTTAAGATAGTTAAAAGACGGAGTATTTTTGGTAACTAATGTAGAAGCTATGGTGTTGCCATGCCAGAAATAAAAAAAAAACCATAAAACAGTAAGAAACTTTTTAAAAATTTTGTATAACATTGCTTTAATAAGTGTTAGATTTCATTATACAATGAACAGAAATTTAAAAATCTTTTATAGTAAGAAAGGCATAAGGAAGGACCTAAATCAGGGACAAGACATGATAATTTTCAATGAAGAAAGTTGCAAGCTGAGAAATAGAAAAGCAGGCATGTAGGGAATGTAGAGAAAGAGGTTGTATGCTGAAAACTTTCTGAGTACACACAATATTAACAGATCATATACTCAAAAGGCTCCTATAACTTCTAAATATAGTATGTTTTATGGAGAAACACACACACACACACACACACACACACACACACGCACGGCCACATTTCTACTTTCCTGTCTGACCACACACCATTACATTGATAAAAGAGTTAGGCCAGCCCAAGGACACCACGCTTGAAGGACTGTAGAGTAATACATGATCTCCTGAGTTTCTAGCCTAGAGAAAAAGAGAATAAATGGAAAAACAGAGCCTGCCTTCTTAAAATTTCAACCAAATGTTTGGGCATCATCAAAATTGGTTTCTGTGGGTTTAACTAGGAATAATATCAAACTTATTGATTAATGATATAACTTTTGCAAAATCTACAGCACATGTGCAGCACATAGTAGACATCTAAAAGATGGTAGTTAATAGTATTACAGGGAAAGCAGAGGTGTTTCCCCAAGCCTCTAACCAAAAAGAAAACATAGTGCCTATATATTTAGTGTATTTTAAGGTACTTTTTGGATTTGAGGTTAAGATTTGGAAGACATAATCTCCAGAGATTTTCATCTTTCATTCTTTGTGGTTGTATTTTTTATTCCTTTTCTCTAATGCATTTATTTCCTTTGCCCAAAATGCATTGCTGTACATTTGCTATTCTCATTTTAAGTCTTAGGGCTCCTTAATGCTCTTGAAAATTATAGAGATTCCCCAAAGAGCTTTGTTTGCGTGGGTTATATCTGTTGATATTATCTAAATGTGAAATTAAAACTAAGAATTTTTAAAATTTTTTTACTTATGAATTCAATCAAAAGTAACAAACTATTTACATATTAACATAAATTATACCTTTTTATTAAAAACAAACTATAATTTATAAAGAAAAAATTTAATAATAAAAACAGCATGGTTTTACATTTTTGCAAATGTCTTTGATACCTGGCTTAGTAAGGGATAGTTGAATTCTCATATCAGCATCTGCATTCAATCTATTGCAATATATTTTTTTGGTTGAAGTATATGAGGAAAATCAAGTCTCACACAGGTATATAGTTGAAAAGGGGTACTTTCAAAGCCTTTCAGAAAATTGTAGATATTCTTTGATATGACACCTAAACTCAAAAAGTAGTTGTTTTTTTAAAAAATTTTAACTGAGAAATATAAATTGATTATTGCATATAAAACATTGTTTTAAAATATGTATACATTGTGGAATGGCTAAATTGAACTAATGAACATATGCATTACCTCACATACTTATTTTTTAAGAGCAAGAACACTTAAAATCTATTTTCTTTGTAATTTTAAAGAATACAATGCATTTGTCTGCTTTGTCAAAGACCAGATGACAATATGAGGATGGTTTTGTATCTGGGTTCTCAGTCCTGTTCCATTGATCTGTGTCTCTGTTCTTGTGCCAGTGCCATGCTGTTTTTGTTACTTTAGCCTTATAATATAGCTTGAAGTCTGGTAGGTTGATGCCTCCCAATTTGTTCTTTTTGCTCAAGGTTGCTTTGGCTATCCAGGACCTCCTCTGATTCCATACAAAGTGTACAATTATTTTTTCTAGATCTGCAAAAAATGATGTTGATATTTTAACAGGGATTACACTGAATCTATAGATCACTTTGGATAGTATAGACATTTTAACAGTGTTGATTCTGCCAAGCCATGAGCATGGTATGGTTTTCCATATGTTTTACATCCTCTGCAATTTCTTTTCCATGTTCCATAGTTCTCCCTATATAGGTCCCTCACCTCCTTAGTTAAATATATTCCTAAGTATTTTATTTTCTTTGATGCTATTGTGAAAGGTATTGTGTCTTTGATTTGATTTTCAGCTTAACTGTTGTTGGCATATATGAAAGGTACTGATTTGTGTGTATTGATTTTGTATCCTGAGACTTTACCAAATTTATTTGTTAATTCCAGGAGTCTCTTGGTTGAATCTTTGGGGTCTTCTAGTTAGTTATAATCTTATATTGTCAGCAAAAAACAATTGTTTGACCTCTCAGGAAAAGAATCCCTATTCAGTAAATGGTGCTGGGAAAATTGTATAGCCACATATATAAGACTGAAACAGGATCCACATCTCTTACCTCTTACAAAAATCAACTCATGATGGATAACAGACTTAAACCTAAGGCATGAAACTATAAGAATTCTAGAAGAAAACATTTGAAAAACTCTTATAGACATTGGCCTAGGCAAATAGACAACCTACAAAATGGGAGAAAACATTTGCATGCTACACATCCAATAAAGGGCCAATAACTAGAATCTATAGCTCAGGAAAATCAACAAGAAAAAATCAAACAACCCCATTAAAAAGTGGGCAAAGGACATGAACGGAAACTTTTCAAAAGAAGAGAGACTATTGGCCAAAAAACATACGAAAAAATGCTCAACATCTCTAATCATCAGGGAAATGCAAATCAAAACCACAATGAGATATCACTTAACTTTAGTGAGATTGGCTATTAGCAAAAAGTCTCCAAACAAAAAATGCTGGCATGGATGCAAATAGATAAGAACACTCCTACACTGCTAGTGGGACTGCAAACTAGTACAACCTCTATGGAAAGTGTGGAGATACCTCAAAGCACTGAAAGTAGAACTACCATTTGATCCAGCAATCCCATTACTGGGTATCCACCCAAAGGAAAAAAAGACATTCTATAAAAAAGACATCTGCACTAGAATGTTTATAGCAGCAGAATGCACAATTGCAAAGATGTGGAGACAACCCAAGTGCCCATCAATACATGAGTGGATTAACAAAATGTGGTATATGTATACTATGGAGTTAGCCATAAAAAAAAAAAATGGTGAACTACCTCTTGTACTATCCTCGATGGAGCTGAAGCCCGTTCTTCTAAGTGAAATATCACAAGAATGGAAAAACAAGCACCACATGTACTCACCATTAAATTGGTACTAATTGATCAACACTTACGTACGCACATGGAAGTAACATTCATGGGTCGTCAGGCAGGTGGGAGGGGGAGGAGGGGATAGTTAAATTCACATCTAACGGGTGCAGTGTGTCTGGGAGATGGGCATGCTTGTATTAAATAGCTTTGACTTGAGCGGTGCAAAGGCAATAACCAAAGCCTTTGTACCCCTGTAATATTCTGAAATAAAAAAATAATACAATGTATTGTTATTAATTATAGTTACCAGGTTATACAATAGAGATCTTGAACTTACTGCTTCTTTCTAAATGAAATTTTGAATCCTTTGACCAACTCCCCACTCCCTATCCCAGCCCTTGGTAACCACCATTCTATTTTCAACTTCTATGAATTCAAGGTTTGTAGATTTCACATATAAGTGAAATCATGTGTTATTTGTCTTTCTGTACCTGGTTTATTTCACTTAACATAATGTCCCCCAGGTTTATCCATGTAGTCGCAAATAACAGGATTTCCTTCTTTTTTAAGGCTGAGGAGTATTCTATTGTGTATATATGCCATATTTTTTTACCTCTTCATCTGTGATGGACAGTTAGGCTGATTCCATATCTTTACTGTTGTGAATAATTCTGCAATGAACATGACAATGCAGATATTTCTTTGGCATGGTGATTTCATTTCCTTTGCATATATACCCAGTAGTGGGATTACTGGATCGTATGGTAGTTCTACTTCTAATTTTTTCAAGGACTCTCCATATTGTTTTCCATGATGACTATACTGATTTACATTCAACAAGTGAGATTTTTTCTTAAAAGTGTGTTACAGTGTGGAATCTTAAACCATATTAATGAACTTTGCATAATCTATTATATTAAAATATCTTATGTTCTGTAAGATTTTTATTTATTTATTATTTCATAATAGCATGCATTGGTTGTTTGAAGAATATTGATTTACTGAGCTATGCTTATCTTCTGAATATTGACATGTTTCACTTTACAATAGCAAAAAAATCACTTTTGTTAATATCACCATTGATTTCATCAATCTTTTGTCTCAAATCAAAACTCTTTTGGGTATTGGGAAGCTGCTGTGCTCATGGGGGCAGACATAAGTTTTCCAAAATTCTAATTTTTACTTGAAAGCTCCAGTTTTATCATTGGCAATAAATTTATTTTACTTGAAGTGACAGCTCACTTCATTCATTTTTCAGAAAATACTTGTGAAACACCCAAGGTTGAATAACATAGTTTGTCCATCAGTCTTTTTTTACTTAAAATGGTGTTCTATAGAGTACCTAGCCCAGCTCACACTAAGTTGCACAAGTGTTTCATATGTGTGTGCACTTTTGCAGCAAAAGTGCTTTATGTATACTTCCCATTTCATCACACAAAATATTATAAAGACTAGTATTTGAGATTGAGATTGAAGAAAATTAATAATTTCTACTGTTCCATGGAGGACACTCTGAAGTACAATAAACATTTAAAAAAAACTGCAGTTAAAAATTACTAGTACACTCTCATGTAACTCCCTCAATTCTTGTGGAGGTGCTGAAACATTTGCTCGCCTTTGCTCTTGTACCATCAGTGCAAATGGTAACATGGTGACTAAAGCTGGTAACATGTTAGTATTGTTATGAAAATAGTATTGGTCTTGTAGATTCTTGTAGATACCTGAATGAGTGTCGGGGGACCCCCAGGAGCCCATGGACCACACTTTGAGAAACGCTGCTGTACAAAATGCCTCTTTCTACGTTTATCTTGTTTTGTCTTATTTTAAAGTATCTCCCTCCTCACCCATAGCTTTTATGTCAAGAAGTTACAGAATCCAAAGTTGTGACTGTGCCATAAGAATAGTCTATTATCAACTAGAATGCAGATGACTGGTGTTGATTAAAATGAATTTAGTGATCTGTTTGCTGACAGTTTCGAAATGCTATAGGAGAAATTGATGCTCAAGGGAGACTTAATAGGAGACTTTGTCATTGATCACAACTTCCAGGTCATATCTTCTGAAAGGAGCCCAGAGAAGAGGGGTAGAAATGGTTAACACCTGCCAGTTGTTTAATGCCCTCCCCGAAGTCTGAGCTTCTAAATAAATAAATGCCATACTTACTTACATAATGCTCTGCTTACTTAATTGCTGATATTTTCCCCTAATTGTTCCAAGAGAAAAGAAATGGATGGAATTATGGCCTAACATTGTGCCAAGAGCAAAGAAAGCAGGTTTATCTTTAGCCCCACTTATAATTTATCTCACAGCTGGTCTTTGTTGATGTACTCTGCTATTTACTTTTAACAACAAGGATTTTAACTTAATGCAACTCATTGCCCCCTTCACAGCTCTTATCAGATCCTTCAGAAGTGTAAAGCCACTGTCCTTGCCTAAAAAATGGTGGCCACACAGGGGAAATTACAGGAAAAAATAATATATTTCTGTACCAGAACTGCATGGAAAAGAAAGTGCCCAAAAAGGGGAATGTATATAAACAGGTGAACTTCTTGCATGTGTAAATATGGCGAATCAGTTAATTAAAACATTATTCCATTTGGCGCCCAGATGCTATTAGTCCAAAGATTTGCATAGATCTGAGTCCCCACTCCACAAAGCACTCCCCTCCCCCACCACCACAGTCTGGCATCTAATAATCGTGTTTCCTCGAAAACAACATTTACAGTGCAGGGCCTGGATGCGCCTGTTGTTTTCAAGTACAGACAAACACAGTTCTTTCTCAGAGGTAGACTTGTATTATCCAAGCTAATGAAACCACAAAGCAGGTTCTTAAATTTTGTAGTGATAAATGTAAGTGCTACAGGGATGCTGTCATGGGATAGATGCCTATTCCTTACCTGTAGGCAGAGATAGGAAGGGAAATAGAGAGTTGCTTAATAAGATTAAATTAGAGTAAAAGCAATTAGCTGGGTCACTCAAATATTTGAGAGCATTGAGCTAAGCATATGTTTCCATACCAAAAGTAAATTTGCCATCGAAATCTTTTGCATGTGCACTGGTCATTGTCTTTTCACCTGGGCATCTCCTCTGGATATACTGGGAAGAGTGCAGATTGTTCCTTGTCAGACAGGTCCCAGGCATCTCGGTGCCATTTCTTGCCTTTGTGTGCCCTTTGATTACTTACTTAGTCTCCTTTAGCTAAAGAGCACCCCTGGAAATTAAATGAGGTAACGGATATGGAACACTTAATAAAATGCCTGGCATGTGTTAGGAGAGCAATAAGCATTAATTCCCTCTCTGACTCTTGCTTCTCTATGCTTCTATTGCTGGCTTCCCCTGCAATTCTCATTAATACTTTATTCCTTTAGGTCTGCTAATACCCTAAGTGAAGTTATAGTTCAGTCTTGTAAATAGTGGCTTATATTTACTGAGTGCTTACTATGCACTAGGCATTGCATTTGATACATTATTTTAATGTATTATTTCATTTAGTCTTCACGATAACCCTGTGACAAATGCTATAATTACTCCCATGTTATATCAATAGAGAAGGAAACTGAGGCACACTGTTTAGCTCATTTACCTGCCTGGAAAATGGTGGTGCTGAGATTGGAATCTACGCAGTCTAACTCCAGAAACCATGCTTTTAGCTAGTACACTACACTGACACTCAAGTGTGACCTGCCTTGGCACCGTTCTTTATCTTCAAGGGGACTTTGCATACCCTGGCTCAGTTCACGATGTGTTGATTTATAGTTTAATTTTCAGAGGATATCTTGGTTCCTGTATTTCTATGTTCTAGGCAAGGACACGCTACTCTCACTTTAATTCATAAGCATTTCTGTTTGCTTAATTCATAAGTATAGAAAAATGTGATACTCATGCCCACAATGAAAACAAAGTTGATTTCCTTATGTGGAATAACTGGTTTGAACAATTTATCCTGAAATATATTCATATATTTAATAAGTATTTATTGATCACCTACTGGTTTCCAGGCATTGTTCTAGATACTAATGATACAGCAGAGACCAGAAATTGTTGGCCTGGGGACACTGACATTTTGGGCAAATAGTCCTTTGTTGTGGGGAGCTGTCCTGTGCATTGTGACAAATTTAGCAGCATCCCCGTCCTCTACCCAAAAGATATCAGTGGTGACAACTGAAACTGTCTCCAGACATTGCAAAATGTCCCCTGGAAAGGAGCAGCAAAATCACCCTCTCACCTTGGTCTCGCTCTCATGGAGCTTCCATAAGAATGGGCTATAAAAAGGAGACAAAGAGAAATAACATCGTTTCAGGTAATATCAAGGTAAAGTGATAGAGCGTGACGGGAGGGCCTATTCAAATAGGGCAGAGACCTCATCCCCAAGGCTTCTTCACACCCCAAAACCCTGCCCCAACCAAACTCCCCTGAATTAATGTTGGCATCGTAATGTGAAAACTCCTTCCAGCAAAGGCTTTTATGGGCCTACTTGGATTGAAATTCATAATTCAATCTCAGGCTATTAACACAGCTCTTCCCGACCTAGTCCAGCCCTCAGAAAGAAAGAGATACAAGTTAAATTAAAGTCAGAACTCATGGTGGCGCTTGAGTTTCCCTTACTCCCGTTCTGCTCCTGTGGAGTCTCAGTGTTTCTCTTCACCTGGAAGTGAAGAGGGGGCTGCAGGTCCTCTGCCAGCCTGGCAGATATCAGCAGCAGAAGTTGCGACATCGCCGACTCCATTCTGTTCTGTTTTTATTTGGACATATTTCCCTGACATTTACCGAGATGGGATTAGGATAATAGTTCAGAGATTGTTTTCTGCATAGCCCCATGAATACTTGAAAATAAACTATCTTTTAGGGTATAAATGATTATATGTCAAAAGTTTCAATAAAAGCCTTTGGGGCAAATTGCTGCTGATCTAAGTTTCAAACTCTGTCAGAAATAGCTGTTAGCCTATAGTTGGATAATCAGAGATAATAATTCTTTTCGTATTTTCACATTATCACTACAATTTTGTCAGCAGCTCCCTTCTATCGGCACCTTGCAGACCATTTCATCACCTCCCCCTACAGCAACTGAGGGACGACTTGGCTGCTTCCTGCTTGTGTGCCCCTCAGCTTAGCTCTGCCTCCCTTTCCCAACACTCAGCAGAAGCACACGCATCCACAGATTTACAAGTCTCTCTTGTTGCTATGTAGACAATTGTTCTTCTGATTTCACTCTGTCTTGTTGTCCTAGGCCCAGTAGCTGGTCCCTGTCACCCTTCCTATGCTTTCTCTCTATTCTTACAGGTACTGCAGCCTCACCAAGAAGTCCTAATGCCCATGACAAGGACCACCACTGCCAATTCACAAACATTCATTCTTTGACTTATTTGTTCATTCATCCTATAGACATTTATAGAATGCTATTATCATCTAGGCCACATGTGAGGGGTACAGATACCGCCTACTTGATACTCCTACCAATCTTTCTAAGCCTCTTGCTGTTGAGCACCATGTTTCGCCCACCTGCCTAGACTGTCTCCCATTATTTGCACCTAAGCCCAGGCAAATTGTTTGTTTCATCAGTAAAAATCAATCCAGAGTTTAGATTCCTCCATCCTTGACCTAGCCTTCTCCAGAACTAGCTGTTCTCTAATTTCATATTAAAATTTCAAAGTTCATTCTTAAAACAAAGGTTTATTTTTTTCCTATGGACTTCTAGCTGCTTTTCATTGCATTTGAAGAACTAATTTGGGTGGGGGGAGGGTTGCTGTTTGGTTTGGTTTTTGTTGTTGTCATTTGCATGTTTTTCTTAGGAAGAAATCTGAAACTTTATTAGGCACCATAAATTTACATTTCTGTAAGCTTGCGGTAAAGACTTCATTTATAATTAAATAATTGATATGGTATTATATAATAAATATTGCTACTGGTAAAAATAAATATTAAAATGAAAACCTACCTAGAAGATTTCTAGAACCCCAAGTAGATAATATGTGAACATAGGTAAGTCAGTGATGATAAGTTTTTAACTATCCACCTAGTCATACAATCTCAGAGATGCATGGAAACTTATCGGTCACTTATTAAATCCCATGTCTAAAAATAGTTATAACTATTAATTTTGTAATAATTGACCTTAGCATTTAATGAATAATTTCTACGTACCCTATTATCAGTGAGGCATATGATTGATATAATTTAATCCTGGAAAACTTTCCTCGCCAGCACCAAGAACTCACCAATGACCACAGCATCCCAGGATGTTTCAGAGCAACTCTGAATGTTACAAAATTCTTCAGTTTGTTATGTATAGACCTTCCCCCTCTGGAACCTGGCAAAATAGGCCTATTCTCCCTTCCACATAAGGGCCCTTTAAATATTTGACAACATCATATTTTTCTTGAATCTTCTCTTCTCCAGGTGGAGCATTATCACTAATTAATTTAACCAGTCCACTACTTATAACATAAGACTCTTTTCTGGAGAAACTCCCTCAATCCCTTGACTCAATCGTCTCCCTCCTATCAAATAGCATTGCTTGTCAAAGTGTGACCCAGGTAACCAAACATCGTGTTTCAGATATGAACAGAGCTGGGGAATTCTCTCTTTGGATCTTTATTTTATTTTAACATAAATAAATTAATATGTAGACTGCAGCTTGAAGTTGAGAGGTAGAAAGAAGAGGCAGAAAGCAAGGATGGAAAGTGTTGTATACCAAAGAATTAAGTTTAATAATTTATATTAAATAGTTTCGTGTATGGCGAGCATTAAATAGTAACCTCTGAAAAACAGTCACATGGAGCAAAGTCCTGGCAAACCATAACCCACTACATAGGCATTAATATTGTTTCTGGCACCATTACTAATAGGATTGTACTGTATTCAGAACTCTTATTTAATTACTTTATATCTGCCCTTTGTAAGTAATACATACTGATATCCACTGGATGTGACGTACTACTATAGCAGGCAGAAGTTTCCAATGAAGTCTTACCACATCCTTTCCAAAGCAGCAGAGAGTCTTTGAGGGGCCACTGAGGCATTCGGGAAACCTTGGGGTATCCTAGAGCAGAATCAAATGTGGCACCAGGATGACAAGAGTGAAGGCACTTGGAGCTGCACTGGGGTCCCCCTTAAATGTTGTGAAATCGAAGCTGGGTATCTCTGCATAACTCCCACCGTCCATGTTGGAATTACCAGGGCCTTTGAGAGAGCCCACTGATTTTAGGATGGGCACCTTTCTTTACTATTTAAGACTACTGAATGCCATTCAAGTGCCCAATCTTACTATCTTAGTAGAGGGAACTCAGCCTCCTGAGTTCAGCTTGCACGTTCCACTTTGCTTCGGACTGGCTTTCTTGGGGAACCATGCTGCCTTAGCTCCAGTGCTAAATCTCTTCACTTACAGAACTTCAAACCCTCCCAGAAATGTCACGGCAGCACTACCCTGCCCTAAGCTTGTTGAACACTAACCTGGAATTCATGCCAGTAACTAGCATGCCATAACTCTGCAGCAGGCTGTTGCAAAATATCTCTGGGTATTAACTTGGGCTGAAGCCTATGACTGGAGGAAAAAAAAAAAGGAAATTTGGAGACTATTTCTGGTAACATTCTTTAATCTGGAGGCATGGCCAGTCTTTAGTGGGTAGAGTGAATATGTACCTAATGCAAAGTAGCAAGACCTGTCGTGGTGCTTAGCTCCTGAGGGCCTCTCCTGTGTTAATCTTCAGTGCTTTTAACTATAATTAGAGCTCGTGGTTTCTTATCCATGGTGGCAAAACATGCACCCAAGTATTTTGAAATATCAATATAAGAATGCCTGATGTTAGTTTTAATTTTCAGAATTAACACTTATTTGAAAGTTCGTGATTTACATTAGCATGTTCTTATTTTGTGATAGGAATCTATTAATGGAAGAATCACTCTTAAATGGCAGCAGCCTATCCCCAGTTCCTGGGTTTAAATATTATACAATATAACCAAAGATCCATTAGCAATGTGCTAATTAGCTTTGTTCTGATTTACCTTCATTTCCACACTTTTCAGGTCTTTAAGGAAATCTATAATATTTATTCTTTATGATTCTCCGCAGAAGTTTTGAGAATGTGTTCACTGGGAACCAGAAACATTGGCAACAGTATCACACAGTTCCAATGTCTAGGCTGTTGGCCAGAAGCATCTGACCTGTATTCCAATTTTATCCTTAAACACATTTCAGATTATGTGATAGAAGCTGTTTTTTTTAAAAAAAAAAAATGGGATTATGTTTTCTGCTATATATTTTAGGGCTAGATGCCCACATAAAAATCATAATACAGCTGGGCGCGGTGGCTCACGCCTGTAATCCTAGCACTCTGGGAGGCCGAGGCGGGTGGATTGTTTGAGCTCAGGAGTTCAAAACCAACCTGAGCAAGAGCGAGACCCCGTCTCTACTAAAAATAGAAAGAAATTAATCGGACAACTAAAAATATATAGAAAAAAAAAATTAGCCGGGCATGGTGGCTCATGCCTGTAGTCCCAGCTACTTGGGAGGCTGAGGCAGAAGGATTGCTTGAGCCCAGGAGTTTGAGGTTGCTGTGAGCTAGGCTGACGCCACGGCACTCACTCTAGCCCGGGCAAAAGAGTGAGACTCTGTCTCAAAAAAAAAAAAAAAAAATTCATAATAAAATTATTGTTACATAATTCACAGCATTCAGGTTGTGTATTCCTTAATTACATGGCTTGTTAAATCCCTATACATCATTAAGCATTATCTTTATATACCTGTAAAAATTATAAACTCCTGTAACCCAAATCTACAGTGGTAAAACAAAACTCTATAACGCATCAAAAAGAACATTTTTCTTCAACTGTATATTGGATTGTTTTCTCTAAATTATCTATTACTCTTATCATGGCCAATGCTATTATAGGAATAACAGAAAATGGAAATAACAGGGATATTTTAAATCCACAAATAAGCTAAGCCTCATTTGAGTAAGTAGTTTCGGGCTCCCCTTGCCAGAACCTGGTCCATTTATATCCTTTTATTGTCCTATTCACCCTCTAGTGGAATTCTTAATAAGCAGTGGAAATGTATATAAAAAGAGCAAAACTATAGAGAAATAAAAGAGACAGCCAAATAGCCACAAAGCTGAATGATTCAGCTGAACGAGCATGTAGAAGTTGACTGTATTATTATGACGATGTTTTTGTGAATGTTAATTATTTATGACTACTTGTAATGTTTATATTTATCAGTTGAGGTATATAGAGAATAAAATCACATGGCAGCTAATAAAACAACTTTTTAAATATTCCAGTTTAAACACATTCATCATTTCAAAAGGCTTTCTGGAATCACGGACTTTAAAACATCTCCTAAATCCTGCTAAGGAGCCAAAAGGCTCTCCAAGGATTTCTAGTCATTTAAACATCTCTAACTTCAAGTTTATTTTGAGTTACAGGTTTGATTTAGTCACTATTGATTTGTATATTTTTAATCATCAGGAATATTCTAGAAATATATGATTTGGCACTTCAGTTGACAATCTAAAGAGAACATCACTGAAGTTTTAAGAAAATTTTGAGCAAAAGAAAAACATAATTTTCAGTTCCTTTCAACCAGTCTTTTTTCTTCAGCCTAATATGGATATAAAATGTATCTGGCATTAGAGTTTCCCAGTGTTGCTGCAGCTTGCCAGAATGTTTAGACCTTTGCACAATGAATCCTTTATTATGGTAAATATAAAAAGACATAATATTCTAAATACTTCATCACATGTCTTATAATATCCTTGTATTCAAGAACATATTTCAATGTATACTAAGTATTTGAATTTATTTTCAAAATAGTGAATTCATTCTTTTAACTGTTGCCCTTTAGGAGTTCTTAGTGCACATTTGTAAGGTTATGAAGTGGATGCTTTAATTATGATCACTTTGGCACGAAGAAACTCAGTCTTTTCCTATGCTTCTCAAGCTTATTAAACCACAGCTTTTCAACATGATGTAGGAGTTGTCATCCTAGAAATAATAATTTTCACAAAGCCCAGTTCTAGCCTGTAGATGCTGACTCTGGAATACCTCTGGCGATTTTTATACTGTGTGGAGGGCTTAGTTAAATGGATGGTGTGATTTTAGAGGTGTTTATTATTAATCCACATTAAACACTTACCGTGAATCCTGGATATACCCACTAGGGTAGAGCTCTTTACTATTAATGAGATTTCCGTATGGTTTTTTTCAGCCTGTTCATGAAATCGGCAAAGACTGAAAATGTTATTAATCTCACTCTGTCCTGGGGGCAGGTAATTGAGAATTACTGTTGACTGAGGGAAGAGGAAAATTTAGGCTTTCTTGAAGGAATATTAACTTTAGTAATACAGCAGGCTCTCTCCATTCTGGATATCCCTTTTCATAGAAAAATCTATTCATAGAAAAATCTAAAAATACATATCTCTGTATGTAAAAGGTAGACAATAGATCTCAACGAGGGATCAGATTATGCAGATGGTGCATACACTAGACTCAGGTGGATGGAGGAGTTACATCAACACCAGAAATGGAGAGAGGGTTCCTTGACTAGGCCTTTGAGCAAGCACACCCAACAAATGTTAGTAGAGCAAACGGGGAGTCCCTTCACTTTCCCACAATGTCTTTTCTAAAAGACTGTAAGGAGGAAACGAAATAAATAATTTGGATGCTTCCTCAGCTGTATTGACTTTAGAAGCTGGCTTACATTGTTTTCTCCTCTTTAACTCATTTCCTAGTCTTACAACCATTTTATGAAAAATTGGGTCTCGTTTATTAATATTTCCTCTTAGCACAATTCCATCACCTATTCTCTTAATCTTATCTGAACATCAAAACACACAGATGTAGAAATAGATCCTGACCCCTACCTATGCAGTGCTTCTAACTGCATAGGATGTGATAATTTTAACTGCATTGACTGGATATATACTCAGTTAACTGCTATTCTTTTGGGGGTTGAGCATTTTAAGGGATATCCGATAGTGCTTCCTGCTTTTTCAGTAACCCATACCCTTTAAATCAATATTTTAAAAGATAATTGTATTGGTTACTTCAGAATAACTCAAATAACAATACAACACCCCTCATTAGGTGCTAAAAATTCACAATGAAAAACTGGACACATTACTTAAATTCCTATCTCTTATTTGATTATAATAAAACTCAGAAATTACTTATGTTAAGAATTACCAATAAATTTGTTTTTAGATGTAAGCATTTTAACTCGATAGCTTCAAAATTAGGAGGATACAGCTCATATAAACAATAATAAGAAACCATATATGTCATATTTTTCACTTTATTGTGAAAAAAGGTATATTTTATGTCCAGGGCTGATTATATTTTTATACCATCCAAAAGTCAGTTAGAACTATTAAGCAAAGGACATGAATTTACTAGAGTAATAGTCACCAATTTTAATTTTCAGCCACTTGATTTGGCACAAGTAAATGTCTCATGTGAACTGGACATTTTAGATTATTTTAGAAGCAATATGATATCAGAAGTGCCAAATATTATGCTACAATTTTTTTTAAAGAATAGGTGATATATACAAATAATTTGTTGTTCTTTAGAAATCTCCATTTGAAGCTGACAATTTTTAGGCTTAAGAGGTCCACAGACTTCTGACAGGAATTAGGATAGTCCCTAATTTGACTGAATGTGAAGACAAAGGAACTGCCCAGTGACCATCCTTAGGAAACACTCTGTGATGATGCCCAGTGACCACTGTGGCTAAATTTTAACATTATTAGAAAATTTGCATGTATAACTAGTTAGGTAGTAACATTTACTGTTATTACAAATAAATCCCAAAATGTCTTCCTTACATACCAGTCCAGGGTATGTGTCCCTGGTCAGCACGTGGCTTTCCCCAATGTGATGATTCAGAAAAGCAGGGCCATTTCATTTCATGGCTCTGCCATCCTCTTGGACCACAGGGTCCTCTGTTTCCAGCCAGAAATAGGGGGCAAAAAGGGATGGATGAGTACACAGGGAAACTTTATAGGAGCAGGCCTCGAAGTGGCCTACATCACCTTTGTTCACATCCCATTGACTAGAACTAAATCACATGACTGCACTGCAAAGGACTCTGGGAAATGTAGTAGAGCTGTATGCCAGGAAAAAGAAAACAGGTAGTGGTCTCCACCACATCTGCTATTTCATACGTTCTTAAAAATGAGGAAAATACTAACCTATTTAGTACTAGCTTCTAGGGCTAGCTTTGTCACTAAGGAATTGTGGACATTTAAAAGATTTTAACCTCTTTGCCTTTTGTACCATTTGGTCTCATAGAGCTCACAGTCTTAAGGAAAAGGCAGACATTAAATAAACATGCAAATAAGCATATCATTACAAATTGTGGCTACTGTAGGCTCCATGAGAGCTTGGACCATGCCTCTCTGGCACTTAGAACAGTCCTTGGTGTATATCAGGTGCTCAGCAATAACTGTTGAATGAATGCATGCCTACATGCCTGCGTGAGTGAGTGAAAAGATAAAAGGAAAAAGAATAGGTGCTTTGAAAGAAAGCAGGGAATCTAAATTAGTTTGGCAATCAGGTTAAGTCTTTCTGAGAAAATAATATCGACATTGAAAGCTGAAGGATTAGTAGGAGTTGGCAAAGACAAGAGTTGGGTGGTGGACAAAAATTTTCAGGAAGAGGAAACAATATGTTCAAAGGATCCGAGTTGGAAAGATAGTGACATGTTTAAAGAATTTTAAGAAGGCCAGTGTTACAGGAACGCAGAGGGGCTGAGTGGTAATGGTGGAAGTGAGTCTAGAAAGACTTGTATGACATGTTCAGCCTTTTGGTCCTTCGGCAGGCACAATGGGAAGCCAGTGAAAAGTCTAAAGATGGAAAGGAGGTTATGTGATTGTATTTTAATGCCAAAATGCTGGCTTTCTGTGAAGAGTGGGTTGATGTGGCGTAAGAGTAGAAAGCAGAGAGACTAGGTAGAAGACTCCTGAAAATCATCCAAATAAGTTGCTTAGGCTGGTACAGTGACGTAAAGCAAAGTAGAAACAGAGCAGACAGAGGGATTTTAAATACATTTTGTAGATAAAGGGAAATTAGAGTAGATGGGCATAGACAGCTGTAAAGTCCTGTGGTTTTCTCCTGCATTATTATTCTCTTTTGAAACGGCATTACAATAATAGGGCTGCCATTGTAAGTAGACCTTTCACAATAATTAGCATTGCTTTCTTCAGATTCTTTTAGAAGCTTTTTCCAGCTCTGAAGATGTGCTCAGAGATTAATCAGGTAGCAGACTTCTAAATTTAGGCTAGATTCCTGGGATTCTTCAAACTTGTTCCAGATTATATTGTATTTCTGTTTCCGTTTGTCATCAAATGGATTAGGTAAATGGATTAGGTATATTAAATAATGATAGTGGAGAATTGTGTGTGTATGCAAATATATCTTTAAAAGTGCCCAAATATTTTAAAAGGTAAATTTTGGATCTTGCTAATGTGATACTGTTGGTTCTGTTTTAGTTTTTCAATTTAATGTTTTAGGAAGTAATTCAAATATTCTAATAGTGTTAAATTGAAACCAATGTTCTACGCTTTCAGAGTTAGTTCTAATGGTTCAGATCTTCATTAGAATTCCTTCAGAGATAAGAACACTCTGTACAGAGGACTGGAAATTTGAGCCTTCTGAATTCCATTCTGCTCTCCTCTCTCTTCCCATTAGTTCTTGGCTTACAAATTTATCATCTTGAAAATAGACATTATAGTGATTCCCCAGAGGCATTGAGAGGTGTATTTCAGTGTTTATCAATCAGCTTTTAAGACGATATGGGCAAAGGAGTATTATGATCTTGGAATTGATATGTCTGCAAAACTGCCACACACAGCAAGAAAGCTGTGAAGGCCTACCAGATTTGTTACAAGGATGCTATACCTACAATCAGTGAAATACTTCTGGTAGGTTCCTTTTCTCATTGTAAAGATAGAGCCTCATTTCTGGGACTCCTCTGGCAGTGACATTTACATGTGTTAAATGCTCCAATTTTAAATAATTTATTTGAATAATTTTCATCCAAAATGTACTATTTGGAGCTACAAATCAATGGATAAAATTCTTTGATGGCCTATTTGTTCTCTGAGAAAAAAAAAATTGGGGAACCATGATTTAAAAAAAAAAATTTCGGATGTTTCTGCCAAAGACATTGATGTTTATAATCTTATTTTTTTATTTTGTATCTATTAGAATATCCCTCACTTTCTTTTTAATAAATAAATACCCTAGATTAACTTTACCTGCACTCTGTTTTAAAATTTTTTCAAAAATCTTTTAAAATTATTTCTTTTTTTTCCCTTGCTCTTTCCTGTCACGTAGCCATCTCACTTGAAGATTATGCAGTATGTGATCCAAGCATAGGAAATTGAGGGAACCTTGTAAATTCACTTTGTTGTTCTGACTTTAGTTTGTAAGTGGAAGTAGAGTAAGAATATAAAAATGGCATGTTTACTTTCAAATTCCAAAGTGTTACTTATAATTCCAGGCAGGTATTTGCATATTTTACCTATTCCAAACTGGTAGTTCTCACCCTAGCAAAAAAAAGAAGACCTCAGGACTCAATCTTAGACAAAGTCATTTACACAGGAGAATTTGAGAGTCAGAGGACTCTTAACATTTGTTTTAAGATTCCCCATGTTGCACAGATCAGCCAAGCAAGTCTGATTACACTGCTTTCTGGCAACTGGCACAAAAGATGAAAATCCTCACTTCCTGAAAGCAAAGTGTTCGAAGAGAAAAAGTTGACCTTCCAAGCATCTGGATTTACTGCCAAGACACTAAATAGGAACTATAAGTAGAAAGAGCATGAGTCAGGTAAACTCTTCATTCTACTTCAAGGGTGAAGTTCCAGCTATATGAATCAACTGCAAACAGTGAAAGACATGTGTGTGTGCGTGTGTGTGTGTGTGTGTGTGTGTGTGTGCGCGCGCGCGCGCGCGCGCACGCTCGCTTGTTTGCATGTTGTTTTCCCTACTTGTATACACCTGCTTTGTTCCTACTTCTCTCCTTGGGGCACAGTCTTTTTATAGTAATGGTGGTAATTAGATCCCTTCCTTTTTAGACACTCTTAATCACCTTTGGTTTTGGAGCCAATATCACTCCCTCAAAATAGAATGAAAATTCAGTTTCTTAGCCTGTGGCACTCCTGGGCACTCTCTTAGTGTTCAACGAACACTTACTGAGCACAGAGACAGATACTATCCTCTGCTGATAAGGCAAAGCTGCTACAATTGGATGCTCTGTTCTAATGTCAGTAAAGAATATAAAATTAGTGCACCAGATCAGACCCTTGGTCTTGTTAAAATTGTGTTTTCTCAATTACACCAGGAGATGTGTTATCAAAGGATGTAGTTATTCTCCTTACAGTCAGATTAAGAATTTACCTATAAGTCCTAATGTACATCAATAATTTATTATGGCTTTATTATTCATGAATCATTTGAATGTTTAAAAATTATTTTCTATTTTAACCTACTCCTAGTAATATTAATAGTACATCCTTTTATAGACCTTAAACTTACCCCTTGAAACTACAATAGATTTCCAGTGGATAAGTCTGTCGTCATCTTTTCCAGACCATTCAAAGCTTTATAGACTTTACATCTTCTTCCAAACAGAATACTCCATTTGTTTTTAGTCTGTCTTTGTTCATCTACAGCTGTATTACCTTAGTTGATTCATATATATCTGTGAGCTATGGCAACCAAAATTACAAGTGGTATTTAGGTGTAGACACAATATTTTCGTAAAATGGTCAGATTTTATTTATATATAATTGCATTTATGATTTTATTTACTTATTAGCAATACCACCCTAAGAAGATTACTATGAGGATTAAATGAGATAATGCTTGGAAAGTAATTAGCACAGTGCTTGACATGGTAAATACTCTATAAATATTAACCATCATTACTGGTTAATTGTATAATATTTTAATGACCATATACGATGTGCCAGCCACTTTTATTTTTTAAATCCTGGGCTTTCCTCATTCAATGATGTAGGATATGCTTTAGTCAGATCGACATTCCTAATACCGATCTCTGATCAATATCCCAGGCATTGAGCTGGGTACCGGGGATACAGCTATCAGGTAGGCAAGGCCTCCGCATCCAGGGGCCTACAATAAAACAGGAAGACTAACAATAAATAGGACATTTCATTAAGGTTCAATGAGAAGTGCAGAGTCAGTGGGAGAACATCAAGGGGGAACTATCCTAGTACAGGGGCCAGGATAACCTTCCTGGAAGAACTGATTTTAAAACCGAGACCCGAAGGTGAGTAGGAGTTAGCCAGACAAAAGAGTGGAAGAAAGACAAAAGTGGAAAGATTACCAGAAGGAATAGCATGTGTAACACTTGGAAGTGAGAGAAAGTGCTGTTTATTGAGGAACTGAAAGAGATTCAGCCTGAGTAGAGAGGGAAATAACAGACAGAGAAGACTAGAGGTGTGAACAGGCACCAGATCTCAGAAGGCATTGTGATTCACGTTAAGGAGTCTGGACTTTATCCTGCAGTTTACTCAGAATTATCAATGGTTTCTCTTTATCCATCCAATACCATCCAGCCTCCTTAGCTGGAGTCTATGGATTTGGCCCTATCCACTTTACCATTATTTTCCCACATACCCCTGCCCACTGTTCCTACATGCCCAAGGGTTTACTTGTCTCCTTGACTAGAATGTCCTTCCTCAAATTTTACAGTTCCATTCAGGAAGCATTTGCTGAGTAACTGGTATGTGCCGGGCATTGTGGGCTATCATCTTTCCATTTTCTTTTCATTCATGCATGCTATGAATATTTATTAAGCACCAACATATAGAAAGTCCCATGCTACTTTTCTGTCCCTAGTTTAAATGACTCTTCTGTGAAGGCCCCCAAGTACTGCAACTGGCCTAATCTCTTCTACTTTTCCTCATCCTCTGAATCCTAATATTCCAAATGTGCCTCTCCACTGGCTCTTGCCACTTTCTGTACTGCACGACAGCTAAGTACTTGCTTGAGTCTGAAACCTTATGAGATCTTCATTCTAGGGGACTGAGTCCAGGTCCCATCTGTCACTGTGTTTTCCATACCCCAGAATGCATTAGTCTAGGAGCTTCAGTGTTCATAATAAACATATAAATGGGTGATTGGCCAACTGTCTTCGAGCTGGATTAGTGACATTCTCAAATAGTTAATATGATAGAGCTGTTGCTGATTGGCAGGGAGGAGATTTTCACTTTAGAAATCACACTTTATAAATGTCTTTATGCTCCCCCATTTCTATTTAGTTATTTCCCACCCCTAACCCCCGTTAATAATCCCAGAGCAGTTAGTAGTTACTGAGTGACAGTTGTGTGCTAAGTACAATACATTCATTATCTAAATCCAGACCTCAGGGTTATTCTAGATTAGCTTTATTATTATCCTTATATTAAAGATGAGGAAACAGCTTTAGAGAAAGTAAGTCAGTGATATAAGTCCATGCTCTTAGGCACTATGCTGTACTCTTGCAACTTCCAAGTATTGATATATACTCAGGGTACATGTGGTACCTTTAATACTAAGTGGAGCAAAGCTTAATTGTGAAACTTAATCTCTTGTGTACATTCTCATATTCAAAACAAACCTTATGTTCTGAACCCACATGCAGATTTTGGAATTTATCTTCTGTGTTAGATAATCTTCTATGTTCTACTATGTATGTATTTAGAAAGTTGACTATAAAACTACTAAATAATAAAAAATAATAATAATATTAAGGAATTATTGTACTAATATCTGTAATTTTTTTCAGAACTCTGTAGTATGCAGGCAATATGTTTTATTCCATTATTCAGCCAGGCAACAAAGAAAACTCCAGTCTAGGTAGACAGGCAAGTGAACTGTGGGATTCAAGTGGTGACCTTCCCACACTACACCCACCAACTTGAGGCCTTCTCTGGGTCAGTTATTGGAAGTAATCCTTGCCTCCCTCTCTCTTACACAATTGGTGGTACTTTAGAGTAAGGGGGAGTGTCACCCAGATCATTCCACCAGAGCCTCCTGTGCCTGTCCCCCCAGCCACCCCCTCAGACTTCCCTTTCCCTGCTCAAAGACGCTCAGAATCATACCTGCTTAACTTTACCTGGTAAAGGCAACAGTGGCTGAAGGCATAATTAAGCAGGTGTTTTTGAATATTATATTCATCTTTTTAGCTATTCTTAAGTAAAAAGGAAAAGTTCTTAGACAAGCAAATTCTTGTGCATTTTGCTCACTTATCTGTCAATGTACTCATGTGTTGTCACTTTGTATGACAGAAATTTTATAGGTATTAATTTCTAAAAATATCCAATGGATCCCTACTCAGGTTAAGTTGTGTTCTTCTTTCTATAAGTAGTAAGGTTTACTATTAATAATACTAAATTAATTTTTCGGGCAGTTGGATTGCTGAAGTATTTATTTTTAACCAAAGAACTCAATATATTTGAGTATAATAAAACTTTTATTTTGTTCAAGTGTGAATAAGCCAGTCCTTCCAGGAGACTTATAACCTTGCCATGGAGTAAACAGACATTTGAGAGAAAAGTCAATATTCATATATACAAAGAAATTATTAATAAGTCTTCCTTTTACTTTATTCTCAAACTTGTCAACTTTCACATTTTACTCTTTTAAATGAGCAAAAAAGGGAGACTTTACACACATAAGCACATGCACATGTTTACATACACACACACACACACACACACATACACACAGTGATATTCAATTGTCAACTGCTTCTCTTGCTGCAAATGAAAGAAAGACTATATGAATGGATTTTATGTTCTTGGCAGTAATCCTGTGGTTTGCATTACAGGATGGCTGACATCATTATCAAATTTTAGCACAGCTTATAAATCCCTTTTATAAAGTTATAGTTATAAGTTCCTCTTATTTCTTTAATTAGGCACATCTCAGTTATGATTTAATTTCCAATTTTCGTGTTGCTAAACACTAAGCACTAACCTCAAACTGTCAATCCTAGAAGAGGTGAAGTAGGCCATTCATTAAAATGATTCATCTTGGTTAAGTCAGCCAAGACTATACAGTTTGGATTTTATCTTCTGCACATTGTCCTGCCAGGAGGCACAGTTCACATTGTCCTGCTAGGAGGCACAGTTCAAAGAATAGAGGAGCTCTTCTTACCTAAATGTCTGAGAATTGTGTCATTGTTCTTTTTCTCTTAGCACTGGAGTGCTAAAAGGACTTAAAATGATCTGTCAGTCACTATTAACCTCTTCATTTCTGGACTTCCAGGTCAGGGAGAAATCCCAATTTGCTTTTTACTCTCCTACTGAAGTCCTCCAATCCCTGTCAGGGTCCTCAAACCACGTTTTACGGATGTCACAGGCTTCAATGGTGTGGATTTTCTTTGTTAGTTTGTTTCTCTGAAGGAGTTTCATTAACAACCCATAAAATCTTATAAACAGGATTCCTTATCTTTATCACATTTTTATCATAAAAACTAAAATAAAGAGAAGAGGAAATTCTAACTGTTAGATGTAGAAATGCCTTTTTTAAAAATACTGTAATGCAGTTATTGAAAAGTTTAGTGAAATGAAGTCGAGTCTATTCTACATAATCTTTTCATATTTGCATTGTCTTTTGAACTACCACCACTGGAATCAGATGATATAAATTTGTTACTCTGCAAACACTGTAAGCTTGTCCTAGCTTGCTTAAACTTTTCTTGCTTTTGTATATTTTCCAAATATGGCTCTTTTTTTGGCATCGTTCAGAAATACTTGTCAAGAATTTAGATTTTAAAAACTTGTCAAAAAGTAAAATGTGACATAAATCAGTCCATTTCCTTTCATTATCTAAACTGAAAGAGTTAAAAAACAATTACCTTAAAGAGTTGTAAAAGTATCTTATCTATTTTTATCCCTTAAGTAAATGCTCATAATGTAACACAATGTCCTTTTTTAATGAGAAAGCAAAATACATGAAAAATTGTCAGAATACTAACCTATTAATTTTCTTTAAAATATTTCCATAACTTTAAATTGATACACTAAATTTCATGTACATCATTCTCCATTTAGAGAAGGAAGAATACTAAACAGTGATTTTGGGAGAGTATGGTGAGCCATTCTCCAATAGAAGTCTCCCTCAAAGACTGGTCCCAATTTCTGAATTTGAAGAACAAAATTAGGTTATTTATTTAGGATGGAGGGGAGACACTGCATGGCTCTTAATGAAAAAACATTTGAAGAATTTCAACCTTTCCTCCAGCTAGTTCAGGAGCCATGCACACTGCCACCTTTTTATCACTAGAATACACCTTTGGACAATCTTGCAGAAAGGCTTAGACACCATTAATGAAACCTCTGCTCAGCTGTTTTGTTTTCTAGCTCTGGTCGTAACCATAAAAGTCAATAGCTAAGTTAAAAATGAATGAGAGGGAAATTTAAAGAGAGGAATTAAGTGACTTTGGAGCCCCAAATTGGTAGCGATTGGACTCCAGGACTTCAATGTCCTCAAAGTAGTTGTTGGATAAGAAGAAGAAAAAACAAAACAAAGCTGAGTAATGCATCATATTCAAGCACTGAAACTAAAAAAAATGGAGCATGCAGCAAGGTCCAGGAGAAAGGCTGCTAGGAACCTCTCAACACTAGCCAGAATTGAGGGGGGCAATTTAGTAGCAGTGACAAAGCACAAAAAACACATTCAAGCAAGTCTCAAAATTGTGATTTTTTTCATTGGTTGATTTAAATAACCAAATTAGTGTCCACATTTTGTCTTTATTAACATCCTTATTAAGGCATGCTTTAGCCTAATGTGTTATAATACTGTCTTGACCACCACTGCCAAATCAGTCTTGAGGGCATCCAAGTCTAAAATAGAACTGAAAAATCCAGAGAATTACATCAATTTATTGCTACAGAGCTCACTTTTTTCTTTAAGAGTGGCACTTCTCAGCATCTTTGACAGTTCCCTTTCCTTCTTAATAAAGTGATTAGAATTAAATAAACTATGACAAATGCTCTTTCACCCCTGGACCCAGAGATGAGGCCTATTGGCAATTCGGGTTAGAGTATCTTTAGAGCTGTGGCCTCTGTTGTTCCATTCTTTGGCTTAGAGAACTGGGATCTCCAAATCAGCACCTTAAATGGAATTTTGAAGCCTGTATTTTTTAAATGCCCACTTACCATAGCCTGCCTTTCTAGCCATTTCCTGCACACGTGTGTGCATGTGTGTATGTGTGTGTGTGTGTGTGTGTGTGTGTGTGTTAACTGGAAGGAGATGATATCAAAAATCTTCCTCTAAAGCAACACTTTCCAACAGAATCCAAATGAAAGCCACATATGTAATTTTAAATTTTCTAGTAGCCACATTAAAAACAAACTAAAAAGAAGCAGGCGAAATTAATTTAAATAATATATTTTACTTAGTCCAATATATCCAAAATAGTATCATTTCAACAATCAATATAAAAAGTTATTCATGAGATATTTATACATTTTTATACTGCATCTTTGAAATCCAGTGTCTATTTTACACTTCAGCACATCTCAGTTTGGACTGGCCACACTTCAGCTGCTCAGTAGCCACATGTAGCCAGTGACTACTGGAGTGGACAGCCCAGGTATAAAGCATGTCTCCCTCTTTGTATTATACAGCAATATCCCATTTGAAATACCTAGCTTCTCATAATTCAGTTCTCAGTTTAGACGTGTTTCCCTTTATAGAAGAAGTATAAGTGTTTTAATCTAGATTTTCTCACACACACACACAAATTAACATCCACATTTCCTTCTAGATAAGTCATTAAATAAACCTGAAAAGTAAAATATTTCCTCTCACCCGTGCTTCCTGAAGAAGCACGTGAGCCTATTATCTTGTGCATTAACCAGTTACCGTATTTAGTGTTGTCAGAGCTGCTGACTCACTGCCCATGAATGGCCCTGCTGCCCATGGTGACTGTTTGACAGAATGCCAATAATGGCTGCCTACAGCTTCTGAAAAGCTGACCCTGTAACAACAACCACATTCTTTTGGTTGCTTTTGCTGACATGCTCTCAACTCAAAAACTGTTTTCAAAACAAAAGTAGAATGAAGTATTGAGCTTCTAAAAGCAATTGTATTTCAGTTCATTAAGTTATCGGAGTGTGTCAAGGAGGGCAAAACAGCAAAGAAATGAATCTACAGAGAGAACCATCCTCGAAGGTTAGCATTTGAGCTACAGGCATATAATACTTGGGGACCGTGTTCTAAGACAACTTGGGCATCCAAATGAAACAAAGCTGCCATGAGATCTACTTTTTAACTTTCTCAGCCTCACTTATTAGCTCTGTATTACTGACCTATTTGAAATTCTATTTACTTTTTCAAGACTGAAAAATTTATCTCATTCTCTGCCCTAGAAACATTTTCCTCAAGTGAAGCTTCTAAACAAAGAATATGAGATATTCTCCATTAATGAATAAGTGCTAAGAGACTATTAAATACTTAAAACAGGGATCAAATTAGCAGTACCTCCTAGATACTGCTCTGGATAGTAGATAAGTTGATCGTTCACACTGTAGTCACCTTGACACATAAAACTCAGTGTTCCAGCAACAGCATGTACTGTTGTCCCTGCATGCTGTTAGTGTACAAGTTTTCAGACTCTTCTCTATTCCTGGTGGCTAGGTCTAGAACTCTTGTGTCTTGCAAGTCCCTACTTGAGCTGATTTCCCTGCTCCCTCTTTCGGATACCTGTTACCCCAGAGTCTAATCTGCACTGACTGTAAAGTTTACGTTTGGTCCACATCTCACACATAACAGCCAGAGTCTGTTTTACTGATTTTAGAGAGATGAATGATAGTTGAAAGTTTTCAATAAATAGAATGAACGAGCATTCACCTAGTTGTTTTGGCATATTTTAACCACTAGGGGGAGATAAAGGCTCCTCTCTGCCCTGTTCCCGCCCTCTTTGCCCCAAGGGAGGAGAGGTGATAAGACCTAAGTCAAGTGCAGAGTATAATGGTCCATGAGATCAAGAAAGGAAATTAAATTATATCTTCAGAGAAATCCAAAATGTGTCATCTTGCAAACCCTGCCAACATTTTTTATTTGGTCTACCGAGTTCCATGCAACATTTATAAATTTGAAGATTTCACATAAATATCTGGATTTCTATCCTGAACTTGAAAATAAGAAGATGTGGCCATACTGTATCTGTGCTTCTATGTGGCAGTCAGGGGGAGCTTCTCTCTTTAAGCAGGGCACATACTTTTCATTTCAACTCCATTACGACCACTCTATTTTTCCACCACTGAGACTACATATCATATGCTGCTTATCATCAAGCTTGCATCATTGTTTTTTTTTTTACATTGTTAAGAAGTGGATTTTTTTCTTTTTGAACTCACATATATATGAGGAGCGGTAAAAAGAAAAACAAACCAAGCAAACCTCTTACAATTTCAAAATGAGAGAGAACATATTTCTTTGAGACAGTAAAGAATTTTCATAAGGGTAAAATATGCAGGCACCATGTGCCAGGGTCTCCTTGGCTTGCGTTCACCTGTTTCCACCATTTATGTCAGTTCAATGCCCCCATGAACTTAGAGTTTTCTAGCACTCAGTGTCAAATCCCTGCTTGTGAGAGTGCGTGCACACAACATACCTCACCCTTTATCGAGTCCATCTCCTTGAAGTCAGTTTTCCCCATAAAGTGGTGAAATCTGGAGGACTGAGATTAAGGCAAGAGTGAATGTTCCAAGAAAGTCGTTTCCTACATGTTTGTCCTAAGCCTCAGGCAAAAGGGGTCTCTGGCACTCCTTGCGGTCTAGCTTTCTGGTCGTAGCATATGCCTTGGTAATATCTGCTTCCTTAACATGGTGTGGCAGGCAGCAGATCAGGGATTGGGAGATCCTGGGACCCAGTCAAATACCATCTCTCATTTATCCACTTTAACTAACTACCAAGAAATGTCCCTCAGGACTGACTACACTGGGATTTGCAAAATCAACATACAAAGGACAAAATATCAATCTTGTTACTCCATATAGTAGGGAAAAAAAAACATATCTGCATGTAACTTGTACTCACTGAGGATATGTAGAACTAAGATTTGGATCTGGGTAGGATAAATTCCAATAAACAGCTGATATTCCGAAGTACTCATATCATTGCTTTTTTTTTTTTTTGAGACAGTCTTACTCTGTTGCCCGGGCTAGAGTGCTGTGGCGTCAGCCTGGCTCACAGCAACCTCAAACTCCTGGGCTCAAGCGATCCTTCTGCCTCAGCCTCCCATATCATTCCTTCTTGATCTCAGAAAAAAACTATAATATAAATATTATTAATTATAGTTAACATCTGTTGAGTTTACTGTGTGTCAGGCACCATGTTGAGTGAACTCCTTTAACCTTTAGGAAACACTTTGTTATTATTCCTTTTATAGAGGCATGGAAAACGGGGCTTGGAGTGGTTAAGTAACTTGCCTGACATCACATAGAGATTAAATCAGTAATGAGGTATGATTTACCTGTGGCTTTGTTCAGCCTCAGGGCCTTGATTCAACCACCTTCTAGGGAAATGGTTCTCAAAATTAAGTCCCAAGACAATTTCTAGGGGTCCTTAAGGCCAAACGATTTTAATAATTCTAACATATTATTTGACTTTTCCCCTGCTTGGACATTTGCACTGAGGGCTCAAAAGTAATGGTGGGTAAAACTGCTGGAACCTTATTATTAATACTAATGAAGGCAACAGCACCAAACTCTTCTAGTAGTTATTATGCTTTCCACTCTCATGCACTTACAGTGAAAAAACAAAGGAAGAAACAACAAGAGCATTTTATGAAATCTTGGAACTTTATATCTTTGAAATACTCAGTGTGAGGAAATGGGAAGTATGCATAAAGTATACTTTAAAATATATTGAGGTACAATAGTTGTCTCCAAGCATGATTACTTGGGGTACAAGTGGAACTAGCCACTTCTTTCATAGAACATGTTTTCTTGAAAGAACAACTGGCAGACAAACTATGGTTATTCAGTCGAGGGCATTTGGCAAAGATTTCTTGAACATGAATGAAGTGAGCATGTCCCTTTAGAAAAAACAACTGATAGAAATTTTTGACAATGATAAAATTTAAACTTTCAAATGGAAATTAGAATTTTGGAAAGCTTGCATCTGCCACTATGAGCTTGACAGCTTCTCAGTCCCTAAAATACTTTTCTGATGAGACTGATGGTGATATTAATAAAAGTAATTTTTCATT
>NW_012150952.1:5081792-5083636 GCF_000956105.1 Propithecus coquereli
AAGGCATTTGGCATATGAAAGGCCACCAATCAAAGTGAAAATGCACCATTAAAGGGCAAGACCAGAGTCTTCATTCCCAGAATTAGAAGGCTTCTGTGTCTTTATGATTTCCAGAAAAAGTATTTCTTTGTTTAAGCAAACAACCACCCATATTTTGCACATAAATTTTTTTTTTTCTGGGGAAACAAGATATACATTGCAAGCAACAACAACAAAAAAATTAAGAATCTGGTTTTCATGCCAAGAGTTTGTCACTGAAGTTGTGTCCAAATAACTGCTATATTTGCATATGTGTTATTTCATGAGAGCATGCTTTATGGTTGGAGTTTTATGCATATTAAAGAGGAATAATGTTTAAAAATATGCTTAGTACAAATGTAATTCAGGATATTTGTGGGAAGTATAGTAATCTGCATGCAAATATCTCCTCTGTTCTTCATCCATCCCCTTTTTAATGCTACTAATGTAACTGATAAAGGTTCTATAAAATCTTTTTTATTTGCCTTTTTTTCTATATCCAGTTTTACATAGAAAATTTCCTCCCTCCCTCTTTCCCTTCCTCCCTCCTTCACTTCCTCCCTCCTTTCCTTCCTTCCTTCTTTTCTAATTATTTTGATCTTTACATCATGGTAAAATCAAACAGAAACAATTATACCAGATCATACTATATCATTAATCTCTTAGAAGTATGCAGTGGACTTCTCTAACAAACGAATGAACATAAAATATGAGCACAATCACATATTACTGGGGAGACTTCAATAGAATCTATGATATACTGGCATGTAGATAATTAAAAATTTGTCTGGTGAAAGATCTCTACAAAGAAAACTATGAAAAACTGAGAAAAGAAATTGCAGATAATACAAACAAATGGAAAAACATATGCTCATGGATCAGTAGAATCAACATTGTTAAAATGTCCATACTGCCCAAAGTGATTTACAGATTCAATGCAGTCCCCATCAAAATACCAACATCGTATTTCACAGATATAGAAAAAATAATTCTACGCTTTGTTTTCAACCAGAAAAGAGCCTGAATAGCCAAAGAAATCTTAAGCAAAAGGAACAAATCTCGAGGTATCACATTACTAGACTTCCAACTATACTACAAGGCTATCGTAACCAAAACAGCATGGTATTGACACAAAAATAGAGACATAGACCAATCAAACAGAACAGAAAACTCAGATATATTAATAAAACCATCCACATACAGCCAACTGATTTTTGACAAAGCAGACAAAAATATACACTAGGCAAAAGAATCCCTGTTCAATAAATGGTGCTGGAAAATTTGGATAGCCACGCACAGAAGAATGAAACAGGATCCATCTCTCTCACCACTCACAAAAATTAGTTCAAGATGGACAAAAGAGTTAAATGTAAGGCATGAAACCATAACAATACTAGAGGAAAATATAAGAAAAACTCTTTTTAAATATCAGCCTAGGCAAAGGATTTATGAAAAGAAGACCCAATGGCAATCACAACAACAAAAATAAATCAATGAGACTTGATTAAATTAAAGAGATTCTTCACAGCTAAGGAAATAATCAACAGCGCAAATAGACGAACTACAGAATGGGAGAAAATATTTGCAAGCTATACATCCAATAAAGGGCTAATAACCAGAATCTACAAAGAAAAATCAGCAAGAAAAAATCAAACAACCACATTAAAAAGTGGGCAAAAGACATGAACAGAAGCTTTTCAAAAGAAGATAGACAAATGGCTAATAAACATATGAAAAATGTTCAGTGTCACTAATCATCAGAGAAATGCAAATTAAAACCGCAACGAGATATCACCTTACCCCAGTTAGAATGGCTTTTCTTAAAA
>NW_012150952.1:5084896-5099382 GCF_000956105.1 Propithecus coquereli
ATGTTAATCTTTCTGCCTTACTTGGAATTAATTTCCCCCCTAATATTTTAAAATTTTAAAAAATTGCCTTTTTAAAAATCAGTTAGAATAATCTTTGATGCATTTTTATTTAACCCTCAAAATTTAATTTAATTCGACCAATTGGGTAGTTATACTGACATGCAAGAGACAAAAAGCTGGGCTTCAGCAATCATTTTTTTGACCTGATCAGCAAAAATATGTTAATCTTTCTGCCTTACTTGGAATTAATTTCAACATGGAGACTTTAAAGGTTTAATAAGGCCATCGCTATGGAGTGGCATTTCTCTGTACTCAGTTTTAGTTACATATTGTCCTACTTATATTAATAAAAGGAGACTTTCATCTAAGAAAGCTTAAGATACTTAAGTTTAGGGATTGTGTAAGTAAATGGTTTCGCAATTGCATTTTTTTAAAGATACAAAATGAGATATCTGCTCTCCTCAGAAGTCTATCCTGAGAAAGTGACCTCTATTTTTCTGATATTTTGGGATACTTGGGTTTTGTACAGTAGAGATTTCTATAATAAAAAAAGCATTATTATAAAAATAAAGTCATGACCTACTGCTTTACCCTATAATGCAGCCGAAATGTGTCCTGAGCGAATGTGAGTGTGCATAAAGTACATGAATAAAATAAAGAAGCATTCAGTGACTACTTATGTCCCATATCTTCATATGTGTTATATCCTTTAATTAGAAAGTTGAATAAAAATAATCTCATAGGTATAAAAAGAGAAAGTATTTTATGCTGAATATGTATGCATTGCTAATAGCAGAAGCATACAAAAAGTTTTAAAAACTTGAAACAAAATTATATGTAGTTTATAATCCCTCAACTCCATGAAAAATTATGTAGTATGTGATATGTACACACGTGTGTATACAAATGAAAGTAAATGTATAAAATCTTCATAGGGATTTCCTCTGGGATGAAATATAGGTGATATTAATATTCTTCATAATTTATCATATTTTCTACATTTCCTAAAAGGAAAGTTATTTGATTTTTTAAAAAAAAACTTAAAAACTGTAAGTTTCTTGTCATCTCTTCATCTATTTTAATAAAACTTCCTTTTTCATAAATATTAGCATATAAACTAATTATCTTTACATTTCTTATTTTAAAAAAGAAAAAATATTATGAGCACTCGAGTAAGTTCTTAGTGATTGTACTCTTTTGCTGAGGTCACCCAGGTACAGTGTAAATCATTATACACATTATAACCAGGAAAATGACTTTTTAAAATGTGAATATCCTCTGGGCCAGCAACTACCTTAACTTTGTCATAAAATGCAACAGAAAAAAACACAAAGGCAGCTCCTTGGAGGAAAAAAGTACTGTGCAAGAAGCAGAGCTGAGAAATCCTTTAAAAACCATCTTCTTCCTTCTCAGTACCTTCAGAACAGTTGACTGAACACTCAACTAAGCTGATATTGACAGGCAAGTTGCCATATTATTTCTTAAGCATTCCCGAATGTCAGCAGGTCTTTGACTTTGTGGTGTAAAAAATTCTATGTTCACTGCTGAATGTCTGCGTCCATTCCTTTTGACAGCTGTTTTGCCCAAATGTTGTTTTCTCTGCTCTAACCTAAGTGATGAAGTATGATCTTTTTATCAGTTGGATGAAATATCAAGAGTAAAGCTGAATTTTCTACTACTATTTTATACTATACTACCTTCTTTCTGTCTTGTTAGGTGTTGTAGGGAGTAAGTATTAAAGTAGGCAACAGAAAAGTGAGGCACAGCAGTGGCCTGTTTAAATACCTAGATTCCTAGAATTGTGAAGTACGCTCATGTTTGCAGTCCACATCGGTGGACTGTGATGTGATGGAGAGGAGTTACACATGCACAACTCCCTCTAAGATTAGATTAATTTCTTGCCCTTCCGTGGTGGCACCACCCTGAATCTGAACAACTAAACTATCACAGCTACAGCCCCTTTATCCTAGAGGTTGAAGTATAATAACATTCTGTACCTTTAACAGGAAATATGTGCAGACATCTACGATCTTCCTGATCTCAGACTGAGCTGTGTCAGCAAGAACAACTCCTTGAAATAGAGAGAATGCCCAAGTGTCCATGAGCACTAATTCTGTCTCCAGCTTTTAAGTGTCCAGAAAGTCCCATTTCCCAGCAGTGCTGTCCCTGAGTCTGACTTAATCAATATCCTTGTGTCTGGGCTGATTCTGAGTTTAGTCCAAGGGCCAAGATTCTCAATCTATAGCTTCCCAAGCCATTTTGATGTTCTTAGGCCAATAACTAATAATCTGGTGAAATTATCTAAATATTATGCTACAGCTCTGTGCAGAAACCAGGTGTGAAAATGTGAGCTTCATGTTTGTCAGTTTTCCCACCATCAATCATTTATTCAAACATTTAGCGAGGATTACTATTCATCATTAAAGATGATGTGCTAGAGATGATTAGGAAATAAGCAAGATGGTCTCTGCCCACAAGTTGCACATATTCTTAGATAAGAAAATTCATGGTCATTTCACATGGTAACAGGTGCAACTTTGAAGGAGCTCAAAAAGTGGTGTGACAACACCAAGGGCTGGAGCATGGAGGGCATCTAAGAGTACAGCTGGGAGGTGCAGGAAGATAGTCAATATGGTATGTAGAGATGGAGAAGGCTTCAGAAGGGAAATTAGGCCTACTTTGTACAACTCCAGAGGGTCTAGATGGGACCTGTGGTGAAATTACAGAATAGTATTAGGAGAGAGAAAGTTTAACCAACTTGACAAGGGTTTCTTAACCTCAGTGCTATTGACATTTTGGAATGGATCATTATTTGGCAGAGGAGGGTGATGGGGGGATGTCCTGTGAATTGTAGGATGTTCATCAACATCCTGGCCTCTACCTACCAGATGCCAGTTGTACCTACCCTCCCCCCACAACCAAAAATGTCTCCAGACAAATATCTCAAGGAGGTGAGGGCAAAATCACGCTTGATTGAGAACCTCTGGATGAAACCAATACCCTCATTTTACTAATGACAAAACTGAAACCAAGTTGAGAATAAATGCTTGCCCAGCTAGTTAGTGTCAGAGACATAAATAAAAGCCATCCTTCTGATCCCAGCTCTTCTCCTTTCCATAAACCAGAAGATGCATTAGGGATCTTTCAGACCTAAGTTTTGTGTCCTCTTCCAGCCTCTTCCTTGTTGTAGAGGATCTGCCTGCTGCTGTGTTTGCAGAAAAGGGTTAACAAGAATCCTGAGGTCAGCTTCTTTCACTGGGATGAAACCCTAGCATGTAATTTGTGAATATGGCAACATAGCATCACTCATAAAAAGCAGGACCTATGAAGGTGTTTGGAAACCAGAAGATACATCAGGTATCTTTCAGAACTAGAAAAAAATAATTTTATGCTTCGTATGGAACCAGAGAAGACCCCGTATAGCAAAAGCAATCCTAGGCAAAAAGAACAAAATGGGAGGCATCAATTTACCAGACTTCAAACTATACTACAAGGCTATAGTAACTAAAACAGCATGGTACTGGCACAAGAACAGAGACACAGACCAATGGAACAGAACTGACAACTCAGATATAAAACCATCCTCATAATCTTTGACAAAGTAGACAAAAACATACACTGGGGAAAAGAATTCTTATTCAATAAATGGTGCTGGGAAAACTGGATAGCCACATGTAGAAGCCTGAAACAGGATCTGCACCTTTTACCTCTCACAAAAATCAACTGATGGTGGATAACAGACTTAAACCTAAGGCATGAAACCATAAGAATGCTAGAAGAAAACTTTGGAAATACTCTTCTAGACATTGGCCTAGGCAAAGAATTTATGAAGAAGACCCCAAAGGCAATCACGGCAACAACAAAAGTAAATAAATGGGAACCGATCAAATTAAAAAGCTTCTGCACAGCCAAAGAAACTATCACAAGAGCAAACAACCTACAGAATGGGAGAAAATATTCTCATGCTACACATTTGATAAAGGACTGATAAATAGAATCTATTTAGAACTCAGGAAAATCAGCAAGAAAAAAATCGAACAACCCTATCAAAAAGTGGGCAAAGGACATGAACAGAAACTTTTCAAAAGAAGACAGAATAATGGCCAACAAACATATGAAAAAATGGCCTACAATTTAAATAAGACTTTAAAGAAAGTAATCGTTTTCTATTCCCACCCAATATTCGTGTGAGAATTTTGTTTTGCAATTGTCCAATAGGAATAAGAGAGAGTAGGATTGATGCCTTTAATACACTAGCAGCTTGGGAGGCTGCCATTCTCAGGTTTAAGAGTAGAAAGAGTTATGGGTATTTAGTTCTGCATACTCTAGAGTTGCCATGTGGAATAGAAGCCAAGAGTGGTAGGGATGCATCTGCCTCAAGATTAGTCAACTAGTTTTGATCACTGGTTGTGAGATACAGGCTGAAATGGAAGCCACCTCTTCATGGAAGAGGAACAGCAAAATCTAAAAGCTGACTTATGATTAAGATATCATCCTAGGTGCAACTTTTCCTAATCATAGATCCTAGTCAAGGTGTCAACCCAGGCCTCCCACGGGTACTTCAGCACAGCATCTCTATATGAGCCTTGTCTAGTCTCCCTCCTAGTTTACTGTCATCTAGGGTAACCCAGGCGCCTGGGCAAAAAACTAACATGCAATACACCCTTCCCAAGGTTGCCAGGTAGAGGAGCAACAACTAGCAGCAAAATCCTCTGAGGTCCCTCGGCCAACACCAAGGGATTTCTTGAGTGATTTTATATTGCCAGGTAGAGTTGGATAAATTTATCTATATGTGCTAACTTTATTATAGACACAGGTATAGCCTTACAGAAAAGTATGTATGATCATGTAAGATTTCCATTATTTCCTGGTTCTGTGGGTTGGAGAGCTGCATTCATGAAGGGAAATAATATTTTTAAATATATTACTTATTCCCAGACGCATAGGTCTAATCTACTCCAATCCCATTTTTTTTAAAAAAACATGTATTTTAAGAAAACAAAAAATATCTTAAAGTACTATTGTTGTAATAATACATTTAATTCAAAGAATGTCAAATACATGTATGATCCTAGAATCTAAGCACAGAGAAAACTGATGGGTCATAATGTAACAGAACAAGGGTTAATTGTATAATGAAAATTTCTTTATCTCCTATTAAACAAATCTCTCGTAATAACGAACATACCTGAGAACTTGGATTAGAGGAAGGAAGAGATGTTGTTAGAGAATTTCCTTTATGTACCTACAATCATAGGATGCCTGAAGCCAGTCACAAAGCTGAAATAATCATTGTGGTCATTTTAGATAAGCTGGGTTGAAGAAAACAGTTAGCAAAGGAAGTTAGGAAAGGAAAGGGTTGGAGCTGAAGGCAGAGGCCACCCATCACCCATCAAGGGTGCAGAGTGAGGTTTCTCCTACCCCTTCCCGTCCACCCGCTCTGCTGCCAGATGCCTTCTTCTCCCCTTGACTTTGCTGTGGCCTTCCTCTCCATTCTTTTCCTTCATCTTAACATGTGATGTCTTTGGCTTCAAATTTTTGTTTCTTCACATCATCTGGGATAGTAATATCCAGCCTGTGTGTTGGCCAGGAGAAGCAAGGGGAAAAGGGGAGGTGGAAGAGAAGGATGCTGCGGAAAACTGGCTGAGGAGGGAGGGTGGGTGCAGTGCTTGGGCCTCTTCCAGGAGAGGGACGGGAGATCTCAGGCCTTGGGCAGTGCAATCTAGAGCTTCTGTGTTTCAATTGTCATCTGTTAAGTTTTCACAGAAGGCAAAAACTTACAAGATCATTCATCTTTGATAAGAAACATTAACAGCCAGTTTTGTGAACTATTTACTATGTATATGTTATTACTGCACAACATAATAAATCATGTGGATTAGTAAATAACATTAGGTTGCCTTTGCTGTAGTGCATCTACTTCAATAATAGGGCATCTACTTTGCAACTGGTCGAGCTTAAACCATTAGAGGAAATGTTGGTCTGAGGACTCTGACCTCAACAGTTATTTCCTGGGCTTTAGTAGAAATTATAGTGATACAACATTCCAGAAAGTTATCTACTTGGAAAAAATAGAAGATTCCATGTTTTCTCATTCCTGGGTTTTTAATCCACTAAAAACAAAGAACTACATCAGGAACCCAAGGTTCCAAGCAACTCTCTGTCACTACCCAGCTGTTTCATCTTGGACTGTGGCTTCATCCCTATGAGCCTCACCATCCACTTCTGTGAAGAGACTTCTAGCATAAGGGTCTATTTTTCTAAATATTTCTTATAGTAAGTGAAAACCAAAGTTCTGAGTTGAACATTATAAGTCATAAGGGGATTTGTAAAATATCCTATGTTCTAGATCTGCCAATTATGGATTCTTGTTTGTGTAATAAATATGTAAGTGTGAGGTACTTAGCTAAATAAAAGTATATGTTCTCATTGCAGATAAATAGGATTTCCAGTCCCTGGATGAAGTGCTTGGGAAGTCTTTAAATGTCATTCTCAACTGCCATTTCAAAGAAAAGAAAATAGATGGTTTTGGAAAGTTCATGCTGTTTCTTCATTGAATTTTAGGTGAGTGTGTTTAAGACGAAGAATTTAAGATGGACATTGAACTGTTTGCCTTCAAAGTGTTCTCCCCTTTGCATGAAAAGAAAATAAATTTAAATATTATTTTCACTTTTAGTGAGATGCCAGACAGTGAAAGACTTGGTCTCTGTACCTTGTGTTTATTTCTTGTTATTATTATCAGAAACCCTCTGAACTGTGAGGCCCCAAAATCTCATCCTGGTTTCTATTAAGCAAATGCCATAATACTTCATTCTATTCTAGAAGGTAACTCATTTTTTTAATATAGAAAATGTATATAATGTCACAGTAGTAAACCACAATGAGACAAAACCGTGTTTTAATGGAATAAACAAGAGGAAAATTTGATGGTGGTAATGGTCATTTAGTCACTAACAAGTCTATGTATGAGAGAGGGATAACTTTCCAGATGCTGCCTTTTGGAAAATTTTATATTGCTTAGAATTAAAAGCAGGACATGGTTAAGGTCAGGTGCACTAAAATTTTAAACTTCTATGTACAATTAAGCACACACACTCAAACTCACACACATTAAGCTTTATTTTGCCAGGCCATAAAATGGATGAATAAATATATTTTACATCATGATATGTAATTGCCCTTCCATGCTACAAAAGACAAGAGCCTAGAAATTGGTTCTTTAATATCAGTCTGAAATATGCCATTGTCATTTTTCAGCAGAACAGAGAGGAATGGAGAAATTGAGTGATGGCCATATTGAGGAAATTGTGTGGCTTTCCACTCCTCCTAAGTTCAATTTTCAAAGTGTGGTTTTATTATCTACTTTGAAGAAAGGTGATTTTCACTACACCAGAATATATACCTATATTTACAATTCTGAATAAAATAATGCAACTGACAGAGCATTGACCACTGTCTGAATCTAGTCTGAAAGTCAGAGATTCTTTCTTTATATTCTCATTAATTTCAAAATGAAGGTGAATAATTCTTCCATAACCTTAAGGGTGCATAAATCTGGTTTATTGAGATTGGATGTAGAACTAAAATGGTAATTTTATTTATTTACAAGTTGTTTGCTGAATGCAGTCCCAGGAGCTAAACTTAGTGCCTATCAAAAATACCAGTAAATCAATTTGCCTGCTGTAACAGTTACTCTAGAAGGGAAAATGAAAATGAAAAATTTATTTTCTGAACCCTTTAATTTCCAATTGTGCCAATTGTTCCTGTTTTTACTGTTGGGCCATTCCTTGCCCTGCCCCTTCTCTGTTTGCTCCATAGGGACTGACCCCATGGGCTGTGTTTTCCAGCCCCAGCCTTTCCTCCCTCCCACCCCTTGTCTTCAGCTTCCCCCAGTGACCTTGAACCCTGATCTCCAGTAACACCACCCCTTCCCTTTATCCCCTGAGAATTGTGGGTGGTAGTGTCTTTGGCTTCCTGAGGCTGCTACTTTTCAGTTTGATTCACTAGCCACAGTTTACCTTTCCAATTCTTCCATCATCTGTGTAACCATTTCTCTGGATTAAATTCTATCATTTTAAATACTTAGAATATATTCTCTTTTCTTAGTTGGATCCTAACTACTCCATCAGTGCTGCATTAATTTTTAAAATTTATTGAAAGAAAAGTGAACAGGAATTACATGCTTCTCCTTAGGAAAACAAAGGATTTCCATGAAATATGTAAATGTAAAGTTGGGTAGGTTTATTTTTTTTTTTTACTTCTAAAATACTTTATATTAAGACATTGAGATATAACACACATACACAAAAGGTCCCAAGTAAGTGTATAGCTCAGTGAATTTTCACAAAGTGTATACAACCAATCAGATCAGGAAGTAGAACATGACCAATGCCCCCAGAAGTCCTGCACATGCAACCTTCCAAGGCTCTCCTCTCACAGAAGAAACCACCATCCTAGCTTATCTGACCAGTAACTAGTTTTGCCTATTCTAGAACTTCATCCAATGGAATCATACAGTGTATCTTGTAGTACTGGATCATTCTGTTTTTTCTTTAATTAGTAAACTTTATTTTTTGGAGCAATTTTAGGTTCACAGAAAAACTGAGTGGAAAGTACAGAGTTTTCATATATCCCCTCACACACACAACCTCCCCCACCGTCAACATCCCCCACCAGAGTGGTACATTTGTTACAATCAATGAACCTACATTGACACATCATTATCACCCAAAGTCCATAGTTTACATTAGGGTTCACTTTTGCTGCTGTACATTCTATAGATTTTGACAAATGTAAAATGACATGTATCCACCACTGTAGTATTGTATAGAATAGTATCACTGCCCTAAAAAATCTTCTGTGCTCTATGTATTCATCCCTCCCTTCCCCCAACCCCTGGAAACCACTGATCTTTTTACTGTCTCCATAGTTTTACCTTTCCCAGAATGTCATATAATTGGAATCATATAGTATGATTTTCAGATTGGCTTCTTTCACTTAGTGATATACATGTAAGTTCCATCTGTGTCTTTTCGTGGCTTGACAGCTCATTTTGTTTTAGTGTTGAATAATATTCCATTGCCTGGATGTACCATGTTTTATCTCTTCACCTGCTGAAGGACATTTTGGTTGTTTCCAAGTTCAGACTATTATGAATAAAGCTGCTATAAATATCTGTGTTCAGGTTTTCGTGTGGACATAAGTTTTCAGTTCATTTGGGTAAATACCAAGGAGCATGATTGCTGGATCATATGGTGACAGTATGTTTAGTTTTGTAAGAAACTGCCAAACTGTCTACAAAAGCAGTTGTACCATTTTGCATTTTCACCAATATGAATGAGTGTCCTCTTGCTCCATATCTTCTCCAGCATTTGGTGTTGCCAGTGTTTTGGAATTTGGGCATTCTAATAGATGCGTACTTGTCATTTTAATTAGCAGTTCCCTAATGATGTTGAACCTCTTTTCGTATGCTTCCTTGCCATCTGTATATCTTCTGTGGTAAGGTATTGGTTCAGGCCTTTGATCCACTTTTTAATTGGGTTGTTTGTTTTCCTATTGTTGATTTTTAAAAATTCTTTGTATATTTTAGCTAACAGTCCTTCATCAGATTGTCTTTTGCAAATATTTTCTTTAATTTGTGGCTTGTCTTCTCATTCCCTTGGACAGTGGTTCTTTTGCTAACACTGAAAAAATTATAACTTTATATATTTAAAACCATATTCTAAGCTATACAGTATTGTAGCATTAATGTGTCGCTGTTAACAAAATTATTGTCAACTTTCCCATTTTACATATCAAATTAGCAGGAAGACTTTTTAAATTCTCACATAACATTCCAAATATGATTTTTACATTTTTAATATTCTCATTTCAGAAGCTGTGTAAGCACCATGTAAGAACTTCTTCTTTGGGCACCAGTCTCATTCTGGCATTCACATTTAAATCTAGAGCATCTGGTTCATTTTATCATTGATCTTTTTACCTACAGTTGAGGGATCTGAACTCTTATTTTTAGTAATGGTTGTTTGCTACTTGAAGATGTCTTATGATCTGAACATTTCACATTTCCTGTGATAAATACTCAATATATTGGAGAGCAATGTGATCAGGATGCCACTGTCTATCTTCCTTACAGCTAAACAATTCACCCTGTCTCAACAATTCCATTCACTCTAAAGAGCTTCCTTGGTATTAAAGTAGCTTTTCATTTAATCATTTTGGTACTTCACTTAGTTATTTTAAATGTAAGTGCCTTGCTATTTTCATTTCCTTCTCATTTATTTATGTAGACATTTCCCTTTTCAATCTTTTCTCAGAGGTCATCGCGACTGCTCATCTGTCCATTTTAATGTACTGTGGTTATACTCAAAAGGACATGGTGTCCCTTCTACCAACAATTTTCATCTATTCAACCAATGTTAATGTTGAACCTGAAGTGCTTAATTTAGAATCCTTTCGGACAATGTGCAAATGCCATCATGAGCAGAATTACTTGGACTCTTTCATTAATCCTAAAGTTGGAAGAAACAGGGATAAGCAACCTTATGATGTGGTTTAAAAGACAGTGAATAACTGAGGTTCCCAAAACAAGTCTTCTCCTTCGTTTGCTGTAGCTCTGAAAATTCTAATCATTAATATTTCTCTCCAGCTTATGGAAATCAGATTTTATAAATTTTTATTTAAAAAAACACCCTTGGGAAGAAAAATACATCCATTAATAATATATACTACATAACAAATAAGTCTAATAAATTAGCAAGGAAGAGATCCCCGAGGCAATGGTGCAAACACTCAGCTTTGGAAGGTTTGCTGCACATAAGTGGGAGGAGGCTACTGAAATAATCTCTTTGACTTTATAATGTTGCCTGGTGGGTCAAGGGAAATAGAAGACATCAAAGATAACCCAGGCCGAACGAATCTTAATGTCATCTTGGGGGAGAGGAGTAGGAAGAGTGGAAGTATTAGAACTAACACTAATGAACAACATTGTGATAGGAGATTTTAAATCACTGGTACCTAAATAGTGCAGGAAAGTGCTTTAAGCACGATGTAGTCTGCAGCACTTCTGCAGAGCCACGATGGATGATGTGAAAAGAATCAAATGTGTTTAGAGGTGGAAATCATCTCTTATCCGTCTTTGTATCCGTAAAAACTAGCACAGTGCTTGGCACACTGTAAACACTTTCTAAATAAAGGGTTGGTGAGTAAGTGCGAAGGCACAGGCAATGCTGGCTAATGCCTACTGAGTTCTTAGTTTATGCCAGGCATTGTTCTAGGTGCACAAATATTCCATCTCATGCTCAAACAGCCCTATGACATAGGCACTATTATTATCTACTTTTTTAAAGTTTAGGAAACTGGGGTCCAGAGATCTTGGTTAAGTACTTTAGGGGTGAAAATTAAATCCAAACAGTCTGGTTTCAGATTCTGAGCACTTAATTATTATGCTCCACTACCTCTTGTGTAAAATAATCACCAAGTAATTTTAAAACAGAGATGCAACATTTTTATTATTTAAAATGTCCTGTCATTCCAGAGCACACCTGTATTAAAAGATCTTGCCCAAATCTTGAACAGCCTCATTTTGAACACTATTCCCTCTTTTCAGTGTTCTTTCTCTCGTTTTAATACATGGCTGCCCAAATCAGCTGCCTAACTTATATTCACATCTCATCACTTCCATTCTTCAATGGTTTGTTCTGACTATTTTAAAAATCCCATTGCTCCTTTTATAAGATTTGCTTTAGAATGTGTAATCTTGAGCAGCAAGTTACTTAAGCTCTCTGAGCCTCAGTTTCCCCACCTGAAGAGATATGTCTATTTGGTTTTAAGGACTAGGAAATAATATTCATAAAACAACAAAGCACAATTCCTGATACATGGTAGGTATGCAACAAACAGTAGACAATATGATCTAATTACCCTCATCCACTTTGGTCCCAAAGACAGTGTTGGCTGCCACATCATCAACTGCAGAACAAACTGTGCCCTGCATTCCTTAGCACATCATAATACAGGCACAATGGACCTCTTGGGTCTCACTGCCTGTATCTGCTCTTAATCAGTTGATCTTTGCTAACATAGGAATATTTTGCCTTTTCTATGCCGTGCTCTTCGTGCCTTTGCTTTTGCACCTGATGCATTTTCTACCCAGACTCTCCTTCTATCCACATTCCTCTCCAAATCCCCCCATCCACATGCACCCAGGTACTCTTCAGTGACTGCAATATGCTAGTCATCTTTCAAGATCATTGATAAACTCCTCTTGGATCAACAGTTATCAATTCTATCTCTGAATCCACATAGCCCTTTGGGCCATTTTTAGAAGATCAGCACCTAGTGTAGACAACAGAAAGAAAACCAACTGATATGGTTTGGATGGTTGGCCCCTCCAAATCTCATGTTAAAATGTGATCCCCAGTATTAAATATGGGGCCTGGTGGGAGGTATTTGGGTCAGGCAGGCAGATCTCTCATGAATGGCTTGGTGCCCTCTCTGCGATAACAAGTGGATTCTCACTTTATTAGTTCCTGGGAGTGCTGGTTGCTTAAAAAAAACTGGCACTTCCTCCCTCTCTTGCTCCTGCCCTCACCATGTGACACGCCTGCTCCCCCTTCACCTTCCGCCTTAACTGGAAGCTCCCTGAATCCCTCACCAGAAGCAGATGCTGGTGCCATGCTTCTTGTACAGTCTGCAGAACCGTGAACTAAATAAACCTTTTTTCTTTATAAATGATCCAGCCTCAGGTATTTTCTTTATAGCAACACGAATAGACTAATACACCAACCTTCATTCAGTAACTCACAGCATCATGTTATAACTTCTCATGTTATCTATATCTCTCTTTTCTTTGAATTTTTCATCAAGGACAAATGCCAGGTCTTTTCTCATCTTTGAAAGTCCCTTACCAAGCTCAGAGCGGTCTTCCTTTCTGGTTTTGAATGCAGTATAGAGGGTCATATTTTGAAATACGCTTGAGCGCCTTCAGTGTGGTAAAGATTGTAGCACTTTATCCAGCCATTGCTAGTGAAAGGATAGCCCCATTGCAGGAAAGGGAACCCCACAGACAGGCACCAAAGCAGATGCTCCATAAACATTATCTTGTTTAATCTTCATAATAACCCCTCAAGTTAGCTATTATTATCCCTGTTATTCAGAGAAAAAAACTAGGGTTCGAAGAGTTTAGGTAACGTGCCAATGTCATATTTCTGGTAAGCAGCAGAACAAGAATGTTAGGTCTTTCCACTGCAGCAAACTGCTACTCTGAAAGAGCTTTCCAGTTTAATCCTTTAAGAAGAATATGTATGTTAGATAGTGTTAGAATTTTCCATTTAAAATATTTCCTGAGGAGTAAGCTATCTATAACTCCGCAGATCTTTTCTTATTGGCAAATAAATTTACGTTTTATGCTAAAATTGGCATTATTCCTATTCAATAAGGGTTTAAAAATGTAGTACTTTGTGGTTCTGAGTCCTATTTATGCAAAAATCTTATTTATTGATGTGCACGTAAGCCTGGAAATGATGATGTCTAAAGCCGTAGACTGATAGAATTTTAGGGCTAAATCTTACGTAGAATCACCACTGGAGCTGGGAATTTTTTATGGCAAGGATTTCTGTCTCTCTTCCTTTTTACTCCTTAAGAATATTTGTGAAATGAATATTTATGACTAATTGTGAAAGGATATGTTTAGGATGCAAAATAACAATTTTCCTAGACATAGTGATACTATTAGCATGTCTTAAGGAAGTATATAAACATGATCTGAATTTTTTTTATTGTACTGTTCAAATACCATACCTAAGAATAATAATTTACATGAATGAAACTTAAAGTTTCCAAAAATCAATCTTCTGAATTTATTTTAATTGCAAAAATCAGTATCCATAGAGAAGGGCTCCTTCCTTTTGTGAAAGATCTTAAGGATGCATAGGCAGCATTTATACCTATAATGATCGTCATTCATCTTTAAATATATATTACACATCTCTTATATTCCCTGCCTCTATGCTAGAAACCTAGGAGTCTGAGATAAAGTATAATTATTCCAAATTATATCCTAGTTATATGTATCATAGATTATGTCTTTGAATCATAGAATTGAAGCATCAGAAAAGGTATTTCACATCATTTAGCCAGACTCCCTAATTTTTCATTTGAGGAAATTAAAGACCAGAAAGGTTAAGTTCTACCACAATAATTAGCAGGAAAGCCACAAGAACCTGTATAAGTCTCCTACTACCCAGCAACTCTCCACAATACAGCAAACTAGTTAACATTTCCTATATTCTTTTTGTTGTTGTTGTTGTTGTTGTTTTTTGAGACAGAGTCTCACTCTGTTGCCCAGGCTAGAGTGCCGTGGCATCGGCCTAGCTCGTAGCAACCTCAAATTCCTGGGCTCAAGCAATCCTTCTGCCTCAGCCTCCCAAGTAGCTGGGACTACAGGCATGTGCCACCATGCCCGGTTAATTTTTTCTATATATATT
>NW_012150952.1:5100147-5111260 GCF_000956105.1 Propithecus coquereli
CTTCTTAGAAGAAATAAGAATTCTATTCACATTCCCAGGTTATGCCCCTGACTTGTTGAGTTATCTTTTGTTTGTTAATTGCCTGTTTATTTCCAAGAAGAGTTTGCAGCATGCCATTTATCTTTACATAAGTATAATTTGTAAAACTATGTTATGACAAAAATGGATAGAGCAATGTTTTCCTATCAAAAACTAGGGATCATGATGCATTTACAAAAGTTAATAATAATGTGCTTTAATGTCAGTGCATTCATATTCGTGACAGTTTATTGTTCGAGCTTGTCTTTTAGCCATCAATTGATTTTTTAACTTTCAAATGTGAATTCTGAGTCCGTGCAGACTTTAGCAAAATCTTAAACTGTGAATTTGACAGTTTTAAATCATCAAAGCAGATAAATAATGTGTCTCTCAATTTTGTCAATTCCTAAAAATTCTATAGCAGTGGGCTAGAAATTTTACTGCATTTGTGTCTGTGTATAATATACTCTCAGACTCAGATAAATACTTACAGTATTTTTTTCTTCCAATCCTAGTTGGGTACATAAGTAAGGAGGCTGTCTTTTTTTATGAACAGGTTTTTATTATTATACCATGTCTTCCTAATGTATGTAAACAACTCTACTGTCACTAAGTTTCCCTTCTGAAACTATTTCTTCCAGGGTAGTATCATCCACAAAGCACCCATGTGAAGGGAAAACAGCATTAGTACCTTCCAGAGAAGGTTATGTTTTTTCCCATTCGGCCACAGCAAATGAGCCTCTCATGACCTCAGTTAAACAAGCCCTGGTTTTATGCTGCAACAGATTTAGCCTCTCAGTTTATATTCCTCCCATGTAGTCAAGCAGGTCACCGTAAAGCAGAGCATGCCACCACCTGAATCCCTGGGACATTCCCACTGCACACTGAATTCTCCTTTGTCAAGCAATGTTTGCAGACTTTAAGTACAATGGTAAAATTGCCCTACAATAAAACCTTCCCTTTCTCTCTGGGCAGCTCCCTTCCTAGAGTACAAGCAGTGAAAGGGCCTAATAAGCAAGGCTTATAAATCCCCCCATAAACTCAGTTCTTAACAGGAATTCTTTCATCTGATAAACAGGACTCCTTTGAGATTTTCCATATTATGAACCCTGAGGCTGTTGTGTATAGGGTTTTCACATGGAAGCATGAATATTCTTCAGCAAAATATTATTAACTCCTGATAGTTAAGGCCCTCATATTTTGTCTTACCTAATAACAAAGGTAATAATCAAGTTCAGCTCATGATTGCCTTCGTATTAAAATATTCCGATCCCTTTCATAGTCACGCCTGGAGTTCATGCTTAATGTATACTACCTGCAATAAGCTGTGGTTGCCTGGTAACCGGTTGGGCGTGTCAGAGAATCTGAAAATCATAAATGAGTAACTGAAACATCGACATTAGTTTCAGCTGGGTGACTTAAGCCTTACCTCTGCACTAGCCATCCCAGACATTGCTAATGCGCTGGTGAAACAGTAGCTTTCTCAGAAGTAGCTCATTAAATCGTAAAAATGAGAATTAGCATTTAACATAATGTCCTTCTCTGTGGTCTGAAAGGGGTTTGGAGAATGACCATAGAAACAACAAGACTGGATCCTAATGTCTTTGAAGTACTTTTTACAGAATACAGAAAGAAATGTCTGCCTAGGACTCCACACTCTCAGCTTTTTGCAAATGCTTGTGATTCTGTTTGCTCAGTTTCGCTGGGAAAATATTTCAGTGTTTACTCCATTCTCTGATGGTATTATCTTTTGCTTTAAAAAGCAATGTAGAAGCAAAGGAAAAACTGGGTAGAATAAGCAGACTTTTAGCAGGATGGTGCGATTATCCCATAAAATAAAAAATAGCTGACACTTTCTGAAGAAAACACCATCAACAGTTTAAAGTGCCCCTAATGCCATTCTTTTCTAACTGGGATATTTGGTCATATGCTGGGAACTTCAAAGCCACAGGATACTATACCTCCTCATCTTAAAGTGTGTTCTGTTTCAAAGAGGAATGGGAATATTACATTTTTATGAAAACAGTAATGAATACACTATTGAGTTAAAAGCAAAATTAGCATGAGTTTTTAAGGTGAAAAATAAGATACCAAAGAAATGTCAGTGTTGGAAGGTAATTCTGTCTCCAGACCCCACCCCATGTGCTAGGACTGCTTCACCTTCCCAGCCAGAGTGGGAAATTTGGAGAAGTACAGCCACACAAGATGGACACTTCAGGCTGGGCATGGTGGCTCATACATGCAATCTTAGCAGTCTGGGAGGCCGAGGCGGGAGGATTGCTTGAGGTCAGGAGTTCATGACCAGCCTGAGCAAGAGCGAGACCCCGTCTCTACAAAAAATAAAAAAATTAGTTAGGCGAAGTGGCATGGGCTTGTAGTCTCAGCTACTCAGGAGGCTGAGGCAGGAGGATCACTTGAACCCAGGAGTTTGAGGTTGCAGCGAGCTATGATGACACCACTGCAATCTAGCCAGGGCAAGTGACAGAACGAGATTCTGTCTCCAAAAAAAAAAAAAAAAAAAAAAAGTCCCTCTTCGATGGGGAAGATGGAATTCCAGGATAGCACTTAGAGTGTAGAAAAGGCCAGGCTGTACATCAGGGATGTGACAGTATGAAATGGAGAGAGCCTGAGGTAGCAGGCATTGCAGCAGGTGCAACATACTCATCTTCTCCAGGAGGCGACAGGCTAGCTCTTCCTGCTGGAGGAGCCCGCCCACCTGCCTGTTGCCTGCCCCCCAGGGAATTTGAGCTACTGGAGGAGCAAAGGCAGTCATCAGATGTGGGCAAGGACGAACCCCAGGATTTGCTGGTGATCACAAAAAAGGAAGCAGATAATCTACTTTAGCCAACACAGAAAGAAAAAGAACCTCATCATCTTATAGCATGTGAAAAGAAAACAAAAACATTATTTTCAGAGAATGGTTTTGTTTCTTGACTCATGATGCCCTTGACCTATTCCTTCATCAATAGTCCTGGTGGTGGCAAACAGAGCTCTTTTGCCTTTTCTGGCTCTTTTTGGGTCTTGAATCTCCATTCACTTTTGCCCCAGCCACACAGCCATTCGCCACTTCCCTGATGCACCAACATTCTCATTTCTCCCCGTGAATCTCTTTTTTGAGTGAAGAGACCTTTTACAGAAACTCCCTGTATTAGTTTCCTAGGTTTGCTATAACAAATTCCCACAAATTTGGTGGCTTAAAATGACAGAAATTTATTCTCTCGTAGTTCTGTAGGCAAGAAGTCTGAAATCAAGGTGCTGGCTGAGCCATTATCCCTCTAAAGGCTCTAGGGAAGAATCCTTCCTTGCCTCTCCCTAAGTTCCATTGGCTCCAGCGATCCTTGGCTTTCCTTGATTTGCAGTTGCAATGCTCCAGTCTCTGCCTCAGTCTTCATGGCTTCTTCCCTGTGTGTGCATGTCTCTTTCATGTACCCTCCTCTTGTTATCTGGATACCAGTCATTGGATTTAGGGCTCATTATAGTCTAATACAATCTCATTTTCATCCTTAACTGATTACATCTGCCAAGACTCTATTTCTAAATAAGGTCATATTCTGAGTTTCTGGGTGGATATGAATTTTTTTCTTTTTTTTTAATATACGTATATTTTTATTTCAAAATATTATGGGGGTACAAATGTTTAGGTTACATATAGTGCCTTTGCCCTGTTCTAGTCAGGGCTACAAGTGTGTCCATCCCCCAGACAGTGCGCACGGCACCCATTAGGTGTGAATATACCATCCCCTCCTCCCCCCCACACCTACCCAACACCTGATTAATGTTACTACCTTATGTGCACATAAGTGTTGATCAATTAATACCAATTTGATGGTCATCTACCCAAAGGAAAAAGACATTTTATAAAAAAGACATCTGTACTCGAATATTTATAGCAGCACAATTCACAATTGCAAAGATGTGGAAACAACCCAAGTGCCCATCAATACATGAGTGGATTAATAAAATGTGGTATATGTATACCATGGAGTACTACGCAGCCACAAAAAACAATGGTGATCTAACACCTCTTGTATTATCCTGGATATGAATTTTTGAGGGACACTACTTATATTAGGATTCTCTAGAAATATGTGGAAACAACCCAAGTGCCCATCAATACATGAGTGGATTAATAAAATGTGGTATATGTATACCATGGAGTACTACGCAGCCACAAAAAACAGTGGTGATCTAACACCTCTTGTATTATCCTGGATATGAATTTTTGAGGGACACTACTTATATTAGGATTCTCTAGAGAAACAGAACCAATATATGCACACACACACATATCTGTAAAAGGATATATTATAAGGAATGGTTCATGTGATTATGGAAGCTGAGAAGTCCTCACGTCTGCAGTCCAAAGCCCTGAGAACAGGAGAGCTGATCGTGTAAGTTCCAGTCTGAGTCCAATGGCAGAAGAAGACCAGTGTCCCAGCAGGAAGACCTTCAGGCAGAGAGAGCAAATTCTCTCTTGCTCAGTCTTTTGTGCTATTCAGGCCTTCGACAGATTGGATAGGACCCCTCCACACTGGAGAGGGCAGTTTATTTTACTCACTATACCAACTCAAATGTTAATCTCATCCAGGAAACACCATCACAGACACACCCAGAATAATGTTTGACCGAATACCTTTGTCTCTTGTGGCCCAGTCAGGTTGACACATAAAATTAACTGTCACAGAACTCAACTACACTCGCCCTGGCAGATTTTCCTTCACATTTCACTGGCTTCACCAGCAAGGGGACTGCAATCACAGTGACTAACTTAGACCCTTCCCTGAGATCTAGCATGGAGGCATAGGCAACAAAAAACTAAGTGCTTTATCAGCACAGAAAAATGGGAGAATGAGTATTGGGTAAGTAACCAACAAATCTGTTGTATTTCTATAATATTTCTTTTTGGTAAAACAGACACATCCATATTAGTCTATGCTTTGTGCTTGTAAGTGACAAAAATGAAAACGAAACAAAACAAACTTAGGCTAGCTTAACAAAAAAGGGACAGTCAGGCTTCAGATAAGTGTAGATCCAGAGGTTGAAATGTTATGTTCAGAACCCTATCTCTATCTTCCTTTCTCAGGGCTATTTCCCTGTGGTGTTGGATTAATAATCAAGGAGGCTTTTTCAGTGCAATGATGAAGAAAGCTATCAGCACCTCCAAGCATAAATAATCTACCCAGTCACAGATCTCAGCAAAAGAGCTTAAATCTGACTCCCACAGAACCCTGAGTGACTCTGCTAGGGTCACGTAAAGATCCATACTCCAACTCTTGTTTTCATTCTTGATCACTTCAGTTTACCTGTGGATGACCCAATCAATACCTCCCTCATACCCAGAAAAAAAATCCCTTCATTTGACCTCAGCCATCCTGTTCTTGGACCACTAGAGCTGACTACCTTCAGAAACCGAACCATTTCCACAGTCACAAAATAAGATACCCCAGTCTCCAAACACCGCATCCTTCCCTTCCAGCTCTTTTGCTGACATCCTACATTTGTAAGCCTTTGTGTTCATTAAATGATCTTTTGGCCCCAGTTCTTTCTCACTATCGATCAGCCTCCTCCTGTCTTTACTTCCTTCTTTGCTTGCTTATATTCTGTGGTCCATCCCTTGCACAAACTTTCCTTTTACGTACCTTCAACTCGCCACCTCCCATCCTACCATCAAGGCAGCAGCCAAGCCTTGAGTCAACCTACTCGCTGATATACCCATACATGCACCTGTTTGGCTGAGCTTTGTTGAAGAAAACCACACAGATGATCATGCTGGTATCGCACAGGCTCACGATCACCATTTCAGGTGTGCTTGTAGTGCTCCATGGCTCATTCCCCTACTCCCCATGATGACTAGGTCATTATTTCTCCATTTGCATCAAACCTCTTCTCGCCACTCCTCATTCTGAGCCACCAACTTTGCCTCTTACTTCATTGAGAATATAGAAGCCATTAGATAGGAACTCCCTCTTCTTTTTATTTCCATTCAAATGTATCATCATCTACAGCTTTCAACTCTTTTTTCCCTAGTGTCATGAGAAAGGCAGTTTCTCTCTACTTGTACTCTGTATCCTGTCCCCTTTTACCCTCTCAAAGACTGAGAACATTCAATCAGCCATTTTCTCTCCCACATTACCAATCTCTCTGCCTTTAGTGGACCATTCAGCAGGTAAATATTTTTAAGTCTCCTATATTTAGAAATCTTCCCTTGACTTCATGTTTCCTTTCAATTGCTGCCCTACTTCTGCTCTCCTACAAATCAGAGTTTCTTAAAAAAAATTGTCTGCGCAGACTGACTCCACTTCCTCACCTCCCATCCTTCTCCTGTCCCTCACCATTCCACAAAAAAAGTTCTTATGAAGTCATCATTATCTCCATATTCCAAAGCTAACGAATGCTTTTTCTATTCTCATCTTGCTCAACTTCTCAGTAGCTTTCAACACAAAAACAGCTCCTTCCATCCTAAAGAACTCCCTTGTCTGAGCTTCCATAGAAACCTACACTACACAAAGTTTTCCTCCTACTTTGTTGGCCCCTCTGTCCTGGGGAGGGGAGTGCATCTTGGGCATGCTATCTCTTCTTTTCCTCTGGCTTTAAAAAAAGTCCCTCTCTACCTACAGCTTCCACATGTGTATCTCCAGCCATGCCCTATCTTCAGGGCTTCAGGCTTATACAGACACAGCCTATATGACATCTCAAATTTAGCACTTTCCTTCCCACACATCTCACTCCTCGTTGCATTCCCTCAGCTTGCTCCTGCACCCAGCTTCTGCATTGTAGTAAATGCCATCTCCACTTATTTCAAAATACTGGGAGTTTTCTTTATACTTTATTCTCACTCATTCTCCCACATTCAATCTACGACTGAATCCTGTCAGTTCTACCTCCAGAATGTATTTTAGCTGTGTCCCCTTGTCACTGCCTCTGTTGTCAGCATCTAGTTCAGCATCGTCAGCCTCCAAACTGGTTTCACGTCATCCGCTCTTCCCTGCGCCATCCGTTCATTCTCCATTCCACAGCAAGGGTGCAAGGGTGTTCTTTTAAAAATGAAATTTGGATTATGTTACTATCACATTTCAGATCCTTCAAAAGTTTCCCACTCTACTTGGAATAAATTTCAGAATCTCTAACATGGCCTACAAAGTCCTGGTCCCAGTATGACCCTCCGCCCCTTCTGCACAGTGCTCCAGCCACACTGCTCTTCTTGCGTTCCTTGATCATATCAGGGTCTCTCCCCCTCAGGGACCTCACATCTGCCAGAAGTGCCTCCTCCTATTCTTCACAGATGTCATCTCAGATGTCCTTTTCTCAGGGAGGTCTGAGATATCACCAGATCACCTTAGAGAGACATTCTTTCCTCATACCCCATCCAAGCATGGACACAGACTTAATTACTTACTGTAAAGCTGAGACCTGCCCCCAAAACTTTCCTAAAATCTTAATGATAATAGAGGTATTACAAGTCAGGATATTTAAAGTTAGTAATCAGCATCATTATTCCTTAGACTGTAAATTGCACCCTTCATAAGAGGTCCTCTATTGGCTATTTCTTCCCAGGCCACCATGTTTTAGAACCTGCTTTCTCCACAAATAGGAATTCCCTTTGACCTGGAGCTCAGTCCCACATCCAGACCTCAACACCCATTTTCCCTGGATCTAGTTCCTAGTTCTGTCCCCATTCCAATTAATAACTCATAGTTTTCCAGCTGTACCACCCATAATGAACACAGCATTTTTCTCTTTTGCATAGTGTGGCTTAGTTTCTCTTCCCCCACCTCTCTCTTCCTGACTAAGCTATATGTAGTCAATAGGCCTATTAAAGTTTATTCCACAAAAAGAGCAATGTCTTTTTAAAGATAAAGTCATAAACTCTCTAGCCTCCCTTAAAATGTGGAAAAAGCTGTAATTTGAAAAGTACCAATTCATTTTACAATCGAGCTATATATTTATAGAGAGATAAATATGAATAGGCATATACGAAAATGTTAACTGTGGTTGGTGGGATTATAAATGATTAGAAAATATTTTTGCACTTTTATTTTTTAATTGGTCTGCAATGTTTATCAAAATTATCATCAAGTCTGAAGCAGATAAAACAAATAGTCTAGGCCAGGAGAGGTGGCTCACACCTGCAATCCTTGCACTCTGGGAGTCTGAGGCAGGAGGAATGCTTGAGGCCAGGAGTTTGAGACCAGTCTGAGGAAGGGCGAGACCCCATCTCTATAAAAAAAATAAATAAATTAGCTGGGTATGTTGGTGCACACTTGTATAGTCTCCACTACTCAGGAGGCTGAGGCAGGAGGATCACTTGAGCCCAGGAGTTTGAGGTTGCAGTGAGCTACTGCTCACTGATGATGATGCCACTGCACTCTAGACTTTGTCTCAAAGAGAAAAAATAGGCTTTGTGTTCAGTCTTTTGGATATTTATTGCTATAAGTGAGACAATATGGAGGGGCAAGCTAAACCACGGGGTCTAATGTATGTCATTCGGTTTCTCTGTGCTCCATACGTATGTATAGGAGGATATAAACACAAAATTGGGTCATCACTGTGATGTAGAGAGTTCTTACATGTATAATGAATATGAGTGCCTAATATCCTTTGAAAACATTATTCATCTGTGATGAATAGCATAAAATGTTAATTAAAGTCTTGCTACCTCTTATATTTATAAGCCAGAATTGTGGTATTATATCAGGAAGTCCTTCCTAATATCTAACCTGGCAGAAGCATACTGTGGAGGCTTCAGTAAAAAAGAAGAACACCGTTTCACTATTATTTACATGCAGGCAGGCTTTCAAATGCTTAAGTGCCTCCCTCACAGGCTTTTATTCCACTTTCCTTTCTTTTATTGTTCACCACTGCACCTTCTCCGGTTTCTCTCTTTCACATGTCACTGTGAGTCTCTATGCAGAAGGCAACGGCCTGATGAAGACTTGACCAGTGTGACGTGTGGAGCAAGGATAATGCCTCCCAGACTGACCCCAGGGAACCTCTGAAATATCAGATGGATGGTCCTTGCCGGCAGAGTATTTGCCACCACAGACACCCAGAAGGGTCCAAAATGCCTGATATCTTTATATTATGTGTCTATTTATATAAGATTTGTTTAACTACCAGATGGACCTTTTCATTTAAGCATATGGAATGAAATTCCAAATATTAGTTTGTTACTTGTCTCAGTTTATTTGAACATTTTTCTCAATAGTCTGTATTTCTTCAGTATTCTTTTTCTATTCCCCTCTTCTTGGTAATATATCAGGACGTCCTTCCTAATGTCTAGTGTGTTTTCTTGAACTACATATGCTCCTCTTTTTCTTTCCCCCAATCACCTTATATTCGTTTTAAATTGTTTTTTCATAATAATTTATTTTCCTATAGTTTTGCTGTAGTTTTTTTCTAACTTGCTTCATTTTCTAATACCCTTTATTTTTATCATAGTTTCATCAATAATTAACTTTGACTGAGTGTCTACAAGGTGCATGACATTGCATTTGCTTCCCAATCCTCTCCTCCCATTATCTATGATATATAGACACATATTATTTGATAGGCATTGCAGTCCACCCTCGCCTTGCCCATTGACTACTTAATTACTTGTTCTTTCCCAAGGGAACATTACAAAGGAAGGAAGGAAGAAACTCGGTAGCTTCTATCTCTCCTGCATCTCATCTTGACCACTGAATATGCTCTTAGGGTACATCAGGCATTAGAGCTTTAGAATATGTGCTGTGCTGATGTATTCCAAGTCCCTGGACACAAAGTAAAAGAATATGAAAAAAAATACACCTAATATCCCAACAACAAATGTTTTCCAAGCTTGGGGAACACTGAATGGGTGATCTTTTTTCCCCATAAACATTCTGCCTACCCTGACTTAATTAAATTATCTTATCTATCTACTCTCATGTCAGTTGATTATATCCTTTCTCATGTATTCTTGTATCTACAGTTACATTTCCTTGATCCATATTCTTATCTCCCCATCTAGACTACAGGCCATTTATATTTCTTTGACCACATCTGGTACAGAGTGGCAGATGTTTTTAGAAGGCACTTAATTAAAATTTATTGAATTAGACTAAGTCACCTCATTTTAGTATAAGGCACATAGAAGAAACCAGGAAACAATAATCTCTAGCACCGTGTATTCAGACTAAGAAAATGAATTCTTTTAAAAGTGAGGTCTCAGAAATCTGCCTGTTGCCTTGACTTCACAAGTAGACTTCGTTTTCAGAAATGTCCTTCCCTTTCCCCTCTAGCTGCAAAAGAATATATCCTGTCAAATGCAGACAGCATCATGGCTTTGCAAACACACCTGAGTTTATGGGATATGGGATTGTCACAGAGGGTGACGACACAGGTATTTGAATTACCTGACAGTCTGCCACTCAAGTCACCAGATCTTCTGCTCTCTTAACAGACTACAGGGCCATAAAAGAACTCAGAGGCCATAAAAGAGCTCTGATCATTTTATGTCAATTTCAGCTCATTAACTTTATGAGCATTCTGACCCCTCAACTCTCTTGGAATCTTTCCATTTTGCTCTCCACAGAACAGATTTTGATCTGGGAGAATATTTACTTGTCAGTATCCTTTCTGTTTTGCCATCGGTGGAAGGTGGCTTTGGAGATACTGCCACATGGATTGTCCCTAACAAAAAACAAACAAAAACAGCATCACCCACCTCAAAGTAACTCCTATTCCTGACTTAGACACCAGAGCACATCCGTGGAGTTTCACAGATGACATCAAACTGGAACTGAGAGGCAGCACCTGAGAGAGAAATTGACATTTAGAGTCACATGATCAAATTACAAAAAACAAAGTAAATTCACAAAGAATCCTGTTTCTGTTCTAGCACGAAATAATTCATAATGGGGCTTTAAGCGAGTTATTTCACCTCATTAAGCTTCGGTTTCCTCATCAATAAAATCAGTAAAATGAAATATTAGACTAAATTACAGGTATAGATCCTGCCAATTCTTAAATTCTATGCTTAGGTTGTTTAACTTAAACTCAGTAATCTTCCCCCGCTTTCAGGAATCTAGTCTAAGGAAATAACTCAAGGTATAACCAAAAATTTATATACAAAGAT
>NW_012150952.1:5111673-5132587 GCF_000956105.1 Propithecus coquereli
TATAAAAATAGAGGCTTGGGAATAAATTTCTATAAATGACAGGGCAAAAAGATTCAGGGTTCAAAATAGGTTATCTGTAGTATATGTAGCTATCAATTTCATAGTGTTATTTAAAAACAGATATTTTCTGTGATGTGTCTACAGTAGAAAACATAAAGAAATCCTTATTATTTATAGCCCCATTATTACAATTCAAAAGAAAAGTGCGTATTTTGAAACATCTTAAGGGTAAAATAGAATATCTTGATATTGAGTTATATAAATTGAGAGGGCTTGCAACAGCCTTGTTCTTTCATAAGAAATTTTTATGAATAGAATAGATACTAATCCGATTAATATTTTTTAGGTCAGCTGCTCAAAGTCGCCCAAGAAACTATGTACTTGCAAAAATTGTTCAGTAGATCGTGTAGATCACAATCTTTTTTGTGTTGCTGTTAACAAGCTTTTTTATTTAATTTAAACCACTGCCCTAACAATAAAATGTGATGTGAAAAGTTGCATTTGTAGAGGCTTAAATTGTTTTGCTTCTTTTAATTTCATTAACATTGGCAGCCAGTGTTTTCTGTAGCCATGCTGCTTAATTTAAACTAGTGACCTCTGAACCCATATTGTTACCTTGAGTTTGTGGGAAATTTGGTACCCTCAGATATGAAGAGAGGGCAGTGAAGCAAATAACCTCTAAGCGCCCTCCTACTTCTATGGGACCAGGGCTTGGCAAATCGACTTCCTGGGGTACATTCTGAAGCATTATCACCTGTGTTGCAAAAACTGTTTCTTTCTGGGTGATTGGATTCTTCATATGAAATTAAGTGGATCACACCAGCGCAGATTATGTTACGTATTTTGTTCACATTGAGAGGGAAGTCAATAGTATAATATAACATTTGCAAAAGGGGATGTAAAACTTTGTGAAACCAAATATACTGACATCATATTCCCTAATGGTTAAAGAAAGAATCAAACAAGTTGCTTTAACATCTGACAAAGAATGCACCTTATGTTGCCAATCATATTAAATGTTTTAAGAGCAGTATACATTAACTAGAGGAATGACAGGCTGTTGAATTTACAAAATGAGGAACAATTAGACCATGTAATGGCCACATAACCATTACATGTGGAGAAAAACTGTACAAGGTAAACACTCCCAAGAAAATGAATACAAGCAGTCAAAGAGTCGCTCTTCAGCCAGCCACACATGAGAATAGTTATGAATTATTCAAATTGGGGTTCTATTAGTCTTTCCTTCATCATCTGTTCTGAAGAGGATTAGGGAGCGCTAATTTTCCAGGGTGGCTGCCCCGTGCCTTTTTGCCTGCTCTGCCTCACACGTTTTGTAAAATTGTATCCTCATGAGTCACCACACTTAAGGATTTTTCAGGGTTGTAGCAGTGCCAAAGCTATTTTAATCAACTCAACTGACTTGTAGTGCTTTTCTTTTCTTTCTTTCTTCCCCTTCTTCTTCCTCCTCCTCTTCTTCCTCCTCTTCTTTTTCTTCTCCTTCTCCTTCCCATTCTCCTTCTCCTTATGAGAGAAATCTTGCAATGAACAACATTCATTTTATTCTTTCTGGTAACTTCCTGCAATGAAGGGTTTATTTTCTGCCACTGGCTTTTTTAACTTCTGACTACTTCTTTGCGCTATAGTCTTCGAAGGGATTTTAATGCTAACTTTCCTATGCCATTGGCTTTGGTGTCAGGTGATGTCCTGAATTATATGACTGTGGACAAAAGCAGCTGAAAGTCCATATTGGTGAGCAGTTGACAGTACTTGTCACTGATCAAGGTGACCTTTTAAAGGCTACTGTTAATCCAATATTGGTTAATTATTGAAAATGTAATGTATGTATATAATTTCTATTCTGCAGCCCTTTATGATAAAGATTCTTTATACTTCATCTTAATTTGAAAAAATATTACTAACAAATAGACTATAGCTCATTTTTTAAGGATCCAATATGAATATCTCAATGAACTGCTTTACTTAATATGTTTTTCACACGTAAAGATAGAAAAAAAAATGGACTACCGAGTTTAATACTCTTTCCACCGTCCATTTCGTACTAGGAATATGTGTAACCTTTTGACTGATCATTCGCTCCTAGATGGTTTGTAGGTAAGAGCAAGCAGTCCTAGCTATTTGCAGGAAATGGTCACTATACTTATCTCATGCTGTGCTGTTAACCAAACCCATATTAGGAAGCATATAATTGAGAGTGTGTATCTTGCTGAAAATGACAGTTTTACCAACAAGGGGAAGACAGGGGCCAGTCAGCTTTCTCGTTGTTCCTCTTGTCCAAAAATCATAAACATATTTACTAAATAATAAATTTAATGAGCACTTAGTACGTTTCAAGTGCAGTCCCTGTTGCTTTCCTTGGACTATCTCATTTAATCCTTTTTCATAACTCTTTAAAGTAGGGATTTTTCAGAAGAGCATACTGCAGTTTAGAGGGGTTAAATAATCTATCCAAGATCACAAAAGTAGTATGGGCAAGAGCCGGGTTTCCACCCCGCATCTGCTTCACTCCACAGTTGCTCTTCTTAAGAGCTGCTCTCCCCCGCCTCCCTTTGTGATGTGGTGTATTAAGGAAAAGCCTGTGCAGATCCCTGGAGGGTTTAACCACAGCGAGGCACGCTGTGAACACAGTCCTGGAGGAGCTGAGGTAACGCTTTCATTCCCTTTATCCATTCGAGTAGCAGCCCTGCCTACTACCAAATCTTTTGCTGGTTACTTGGTATAGAAAGATGTATAAGGCAATCTTCCTCTTCCTAGGAGAGCCCATGTCTAAAGAGAGGAGGCAGATATTTAAACAAATTATTATGAAATATGAGCTAAATTTGGGAAATAAGCAAAGCTGTGCAAGCAGCAGAGTGACAAGGCGAGGCCTAAAGGACAAAGTAGCCGCCCACTAAAGGACGCGCTGTGGCTGGTGAACGTGCGTGGCGGGTGGAAGGACGGTGCTGACATGAGGGGAAGCTCCAGTCACCGGGGACTCCCTCAGCCTTTCCTTGAAGGACAGGTACTAAGCTGAAGGTGATGCCTTAAATATCAACTGCATAACCATTAGTTTGGGTTTCCCAGGATTCTTCAGGTTCTGACTCCAAGACCCTTGTTCTTCATAGGGGGCTGTATTAGCACAGATCCAAATCTATGATCAATTTAGATAGAACTGAAGTCTACTGTTTAAATAACGGTTAAATACAGGTTTTTGAAGAAAAGAAAATGAAGAATTTTGCCTCCCACATCTAAGCTGTGATTAGAAGTTTGCTCTAGAAAAAAAGCACTTTGAGACTAGCCCTTCATATACTGATGTAGTGTTTTCAGCATCTGTGTTTACTGAATAATTTAATGTTTTTTTTTCATGTATTTAAAGGAGCTGTGGGATTATTGCTGCCTTTCCTATTGAGTTACTAACTGACATTTAAACATTTTAGTTGGTAGAAGTAGCAATGGTCAGTATTTCAAGGGATTAGTGGCGACTTAAAAATGCATATAGTTATTTCATTAGTTAGTTTAAATGCTTGTGAGACCTTTTATCCTTGTACCTCTGCTACTCATTTTTTTTTCTTGTTCATGAAGTTGAGTCAGCAAGAGAAACATATTCAAATTAGACTTGTCATACAGGGAAAAAAACTGACTTTGTCAGGGTGGGTGGAGGGGAAAAAAGCAACTTTTTGTCAGTCTTTTGTATTTCAGCAGCTGGATTCATTGCTACCATGGCAACGGACCACATGATGAGGTGTATTAGATTGCTGTGTGTTGAGCGCAAGGGGAAGAATGAACACAGCTTTTTATTGAAGTTAAAGGTTACTTTGGAGTTTCTTCTGTTGGGAATGTGTAAGGTCAAATACTATAGTTTTCAGCATATGTAGTACTTCAGAGGAAGAATTAGGGGCATGTTGGTGCATTTAACTACAAAACCAGGTAAGGTACAATTGAATCTATGAAACTGAACTCTCTTACTTCTGTTGCAGTGGCATAACTTGCTGGGTGGAATTTCACTGTCGCCCCCGCCCCCACCCCCACATGGGCACAGGACAAATTTCTCCTGCCCCCACCCCACCAGCTTCTCCACCTCCGTTTCAACTGTTTTTAATTTGAAAGTCTAAAATGTTATGAATTTTCATAGTTCTCTGGTGGTAGTGTGTGTGAGTGTGTATGTGTGCAAGTCAGAGAAAGAAAACTGCAAGGAAAGTAATAAGAATGCAATGATTAGTGTCTTCAGATCAGTGAGCAGTGTTTTTCCTTGTTTTGTTCTTCAGAAATGGTCTGCCTTTCTTAGAGGACACCTTATTAGTGACACTAGTCCAAAGCTACTTGTCTCTTAAACTAAATTAAGCAGGAAGACAAAGTTTTCCAGCCTTTTATTTAGTGTATTTATTGTATGAGGCTTTTTCTCCTTCTTTCGTCATATGATTACCAGCCTCATCCAACATGAATAGTTCAGTTTTATCTATAATTTTTACAAGATATTTGATTTCCATCAGCATTCTATTCTTTTAAGCATTGTGGTTGCGTGTGGGTCGGAGGATTTAAAAATAGAAGTAAATACAATATGGGTGAGTGTAACATGAACTCTTTTGCTCAGAGGCTGGTAAGAACCAAATGTAAACAATTTATTGTGGCTTGGTGAAGCATCAATTCCCAGAGCCCAGAAGCCTCCTCATGCGTTGTTTACATATCACCCTGGCAGCTTGTTTCAAAATGGGAGGCTTTCATACGCACGGAGCAAGTTAAAGGAGAAGAAAATTTCTTTATTAATAACTTATGTCCGTTACTTGTTCATGGTTTCTACTGATATCTGATATTTGACTTTCTCATATGGCATTAGGATTTACTTTAATTTTTAGCCATGGGCGAACGTATGCAACTTCTCTCCTCTTAGAACAAAGTTATCCCAGCCCCTTTTAGAGATAAAACCTAACTAAATAGTAGCAGAGCCCCACTGTTATTCTAGTGTATTCACTGTCAACCTGCAGTGTTTTCATATAGGAAAATATTCGAAAAATACATTTTTAGTGAACTAAAATCAGTTATTTGCTGTTAATTGGCACTAATTTGGACAAAAGCCAATAAATTATCTCAAGTTTTATCGTTAGTGTGCTTTCTTGAAAAAGGGAAGCTTTGATTTTGTTAAATCCATTTATGCTCTGTGATTTTCATTGCTATTTGCTTAGTCTTTCTAGTTTTCATGTGTCCTAGCCATCTTCTAAATTTGAGCAAGGAGTTATAATCATTATTCAAAACAATTTTTGCCATGGTCAAATAAAGAGAACTGTTTCCATGATAACAAATATCAAAAGCATTATAATAACACCTAACATTTGTAAGTGTTCATGCTTGTATCTGAATTCATTCTTTTCTTTTTCTCTTTGTTGTTTGAATACAGAACAAGCTATGATCATGTCCTTCAAAGCATAAAATATTTTCACAAGTTTAAGTTGTTATTTCTAGAGAATAGGGAGTTCCCCAAAATTGGTGAAAGATGGTACCTGGTAAAATATTTTAAAGTATGAAATTCTCAAAACTGATAATATCTGAGGTAGAAAGTGGTTTGTTTTTATTAAAGGAAAAATAAAAGAGGGAGAAAGAGGAAGAGAGACAGAGAACACAAAAAATAAAGAGAGAAAAGGTAAAGATAAAAGTATAAATGATCTCTTACTCAAGCTTTCTTCTTTCTCATCAATACTGGAATAGGTTAAATCTTTATATATCAAAGAAAAGAGATAGACTAATAAAGATGTGGTGGAATTACTATGATGTATTATCATTTCACTTTTCCATGTTTAAAATACATGACAGGCATAGATAGATCCTTTCTACCAATTGAAATGAAAAAAAAAATCCCTATAGTTGAATTTGTTTTAGTTGCCATTGTGGACTATCAGCCAGCTTAGGCATTAGGGCTAGAAGTATGTAAAAACCAATATATACCCAAATTTCTGTGGTCTTTATTTACCTGACACCGGGCCATATATACATATCCATTTCTGAAGTCATTGTAACTGAGAGGTCGTGATGGAAGCTTCTTTTATAGTGTTTTTGTACTTACAGTCTTAAGAAGCAAAATTGACTTCTAGTGTACTTGCTTTAAATTAGTAATTTTGACAAGATGTTTTAATTAAATAATATTTGCATCAACCCTTGTTTAAATCATGCTTTATTGTTAACATTGAATGGTTGGTAATGTTTCTTAACATTTTAACTTGAATCTCTAGAGCTCCCTGGACGCTTAGACAAATAGCTAATTATCTGAAAACATTTACCACTATTAAGGAGATAGATGTTTAACAGAGTCATGATGAAGAAGAATTGTATTAACTAGTACAATGTAGCCTTTTATGGAAAATTAATGATAAGTTTTGAACTCTAAGACAATATTTCTAAAATTAGATGAGGATAGAGCCAATGAATGGTAATTCAATATCAACTAGATATTCCATTTTCAGGAGTTATGGTCTTTCCTTGAAGTGGATTTTATTATTGACCACAATTGCAATTTTTATACCAAAATAATTGGATTTTTTTAAGAATTCTTATACTTTTCAAATGAAAAAGAAAGTAATGGTACCATGATCATGATGATAATGATGATGACAATAATGATTAATTTGGAGAATAATATAGACTTACTTAGAAAGCTATTGGCTCTGTATTTAGTAAAAGGCCAATATTTTTAGAAAAAAAGTGGAATTTTCTAATGTATAGTATGATTCTCAGAAATTAACTGCCAAATTTAATTAATTCCATTAATATCATTTATAAATCACTAACAATAGATGTGTTTGTTCTTATCAGACCTTATTACGAAATAGATTGGCTTTGTTCAGTAAGCAATGGAGCTTTTTATCAAAAATGATTGAATTTATCAAGAATTGTACAATGCGTGTGCCAGGATCTGAAAGGAAAAGAGTAAACTCATTTCTAGAAATGAACAATTTGTTATATTTTTAGTATATAAAGGGGAAATCAACTGGTTTCACTTTCATGATAATATTAGCTTGATATACTTTAGAGTGATTATTATTATAATAGTCCCCCCCGGCATGCATATTATTAAATGTTCATTATTGGCACCATTTCAATATTTTAATTAGTTTTTTATTTTAAATTATTTATTTTAAATAAACTATATTTTATGTCTAAAATGTGTTAATTTTGATTTGTTTGAGGAAAGATTATCCTCAGAAAAATCACTTACCTCTACCCATCCCTCACATGAAAGAAAATACTAGATGGATTGGCAATTCCAGTATAAAATGTTGATCCATGAAAATAGTAGAAGAAAATATAGAACTTGAGATAGAAAAGCTAGCCTTCAAAGGCAGAAACCAAAAAGGAATGGAAATATGAAAATGTATTACTTCTGGAAAATGCTATAAGCAAAATTAAAGGACAAATAGTAAATTAGAAACATATGAAATAGTGAATTTGCAACATATATGAAACATATATGAAAAGTGAATATACATAATATATAATGAGATCTCATAAATCTGTAAGAAAAAACATTCTCACTAGTTATTTTTAAAATATCTACAAATTAAACAAATGAATGCTATTTGAATAGTTAGCAAATATTTTTAGAAGGCAGAAGCAAAAGAAGGAAGAAGAGCAGAAGGGGGAGATAATACCTCGAGTTAGGGAGGGTATGGAAAATGGGAACTCACATACATTGCTGTTGAAAACAGAAATTTGCATACTTCTTTTGATCAGCATGGCAGTGTGTAGCAAAGTCTTTAAAAATTGCTCATCCTTGGACCTAATGATTCTATTTCTAGGAATATATCCTCACAAAATAAATAGTGAAACATATTCACAGGATTTTTCACTGTTGTGTTTATAAGTATAAACAATGGAAGCAATAAAAAAAAAAATCTTCTGAGAAATATAACAAACACACCAGCTAATATTTCTGCTCTAGAAGGTATAACGCTGTAAGAAGTAAAAGACATGGCTATCTGCTTACTTAGTCGATCCACTTCCCTGCTCTTTACATGGAACATGTATAAGCAGTATGGTGTAGAAAAGGGTTTTGGCTTATTTGGCCTAAGAGTCAGAATGCCTGGGTTTTGCTATGTGCTAGCTGAGTAAATATAAGTATGAAATATATGGCATTATTAAAATACTAATGTTAGAGAGTAGAAAATCTGTGAAGTCCTTTATCCACCTATGTGTTTTACCTTCACAACTGATGTTGCAAATACGAAGTCCTATATCAAGTGGGAGAAGAAGGATACATTTCCATAATTTCACTGAAATGAAATGCCAAACAATAAAATCTAGAATGCCTTAACTTTGATAGAAAACAATAAAATAATTTGAATAGGATATACTTCTCAATTATTACTGTTTGAAGTTTATTCAAAAGAAATTTTTGCTCATATTATAAGGATGGGCAGAGGGTAATTGGGCTTGAATGTAGCCTAGCACTTAGGTATAGTGGAGAGGCAGTGCAGTTCAAAAGATGCTAGAAATTCTCTGTCTGCACTGTCCGATACAGTAGCTACTAACTGCACGTGGCTGTTGAGCACTTGGAAGGTGGCTATTGCAACTGAGAAACAGGATTTCTCATTTTATTTAATGCTAAATTTAAATTTAAATAGCCACCTGTGGCTAGTGCTATCTTACTGAACAGTGAAGCTGTAGAATTAAGCACAACAAATAAGATCTTTTATTTAATGTGGGTTTCATTTTAAGCATCTCTGATGAATTAGGACAAGGAGGTGAATATTCTTTGTGAAATTTCCCTTCCATCTACAGAAATACTGATCAGGGAAATCCTTTGATCCTGATATAAGTCCAAGATTTTCTGGGGAAGTCTTGGTCTCAAATATTCTATAGCCTTGTTTGCTTAAGAATTCTAATATTCATTCACTTCCTCGCTTATTAAAAAACTTACGTTGAATATCTTTGTGTCAGACATTGTACTTGACATTGAAAAGATAATGACAGTCCAGAGTCCCTAGATTCCATGCTTCCTTGGAATGTGTTTAAGAGTCAAGTGGTGCAGAGCAGTGTTACAGAGGAGGGGTGAGAAAATGCTTTGCGGAGAGGGATGCACTGAGATAAACCTTAAGGAAATAGTAAGCGTTAAATAGGAAGCTGAGGAAGGGAGGATCTAGAGAGAGGGAATAGTATGGAAAAATCAGGGAGGGAGGAGAATCAGAAATCTTTGGAAATATAAGTTCTTCATAAAGATGTAGTAATAAGAGTAGAACTCAGAAAGGCATTTGGGGAACAGATCATTATGGTTATCACCATCATCATCACATCATCATCATCATCATAACCACAGTAGCCATATAATGATCACTTGGCATTAGGGAAAGTATTTTTCATGCACTATTTAATTTTTAACAAAACCTACGAAACAAATATTATCCTCTTTTGTTGATGAGACAACTGTACTACCAACAAGTGCACAGCTGGGATGTCAGACTGTTAACCATGCTGAGTCTCCACTTGTGTTGAGTTCTTATCTGCTCTTGTATGGAATTTAAACTACTTTATTCTGAATACCCTGGAAAACCATATGCATTTGAAGAAGTTAGTGGCAGCAGCACAGAAAATAGACTAGAGGTAGGCATACTGGGGAGACAGAAACGAGTCCAGAAGTTCATGTTACAATCCAGAACAAGGATAAGAGAGGTTCTGAGCTAAGAGAGTGAAAGTGGAATTTGAAAGGAGTAGATCTGAGAAGTGTTTTGTTGGTTGCCTATTTTTACAATAAGTCAGGTAGAGAACATCTGATTTATTTTTTTAAGCCTTGTTGAAAATTGTCAATTACTGCACGCAGCACTAGAGCAGGATTTTTGTGGCCAAGGAAACTGAGCGTATCTCATAATATGCAAGTTTTTCAAACAAGACCAACCTGCATAAATCATCCCGTTGGAAGCAAGTGCCACTACATCATCTTTGTTCTTGAAATGTGTGGCACGTCACAATATTGTTTGGGGATGTAATGTAACTCAAGCGGGAACTTAATATTTATGAAATTTCTCCTTTCATTAAAATCTTAATGTTCTTTGATTTTGACAAATAGCGATTTTTTTCTATCTCACATACAAGAATATTTTTTATTTCAGCATATTATGGGGGTACAGACGTTTAGGTTACGTATGTTTCCCTTGCCCCCTCTCCCCACTCAAGTCCGAGCTTCAAGCATGTCCATCCCCCAGATGGCACGCATTGCACTCTTCGTGTATGCATATGCCCATCCCCTCCTCCCCCCTCTTCCCTCCCCCCTGCCTGACAAAACAGTATATAATTTTTTATGATTTAGGAAGGTCAAAAAACAGTTTCCTTTATCATTTTAGAAGCAGTCTTCTACTTGAATTTATGACTTGGGTACATTATCATTCTCTTGTCTTTGTCTCATTTAGTTGGATTTTTTGTTGTTGTTTGGCAGTATATCCTGGTTCACTGGTGGGTTGGAAGATAGTAGAAGCTGTTACCTCCAGCATCAGAGCCCCCATGATTTTCCAAGAAGAAATTACTTTTGATATCTTCCAAAGCCTTGTGATCACTGCAGACAGAGAAGAGCCTTGCGAAAAATGCAGAAAAAAAGTGGAGAAGGCAGAGTGTGGGCTGAAAGGAGGAGAAAGGTATTGCTGGAGAGTACGGGCATTAGCCTGACTGTGAGCCAAAGTGGGTGAGGAAGAAGTAGCAGCCCTTTGGACAACGTGCTAACCGAACCCCAAACATGCAAGGACCTAGAGGAGTGCATTATGTGAGAGTTCTTTGAGTTCTCTGACAATGTATTAGAATACTTTCTAAGTGCCAGACATTGTTCTAAGTGCTTTCTGTTTAACTCATTTAAGTCAATTAATCCTCGTTTAGAGAACAGTACTGGCACATGGAAATCACTGAGAAATACAAGTAGTTATTACCTATCTGTTAATCCCCACAACAACCCCATGAGCTGAGTATTTTTATCATCTTTATTTTATGGATGAAGAAATTAAGACCAAAGAAGTTAAGTACTCTCCCGAAGAACATATGGTTAGTAAGAGAGAAAGCTGTATTTACTAAGCTCAACCACTACGTCATCATGCCTAGTCTTAGTCTGTAAAGTCTGTTGTATTTAAGGAGATGATACTTAGAAAGTGTTTGCAAAGTGCGTGGCATATAGTAAACCCTTACAAATATTAGCAATTATTATGTAATAATACTTAGAAGACTTTCCTGTTATTTATGTCATTCTGCATGACACCACTCAGAAATAGTAACACTATTTTTAGGGCAGCTTTAGATTTTTCTTATGTACACTGTGAATAAAGCTTTCTTCAGGAGCATGGCTTTATAAACCAGAGGAACTCTCTTTGTACCCAAATACTGTCTGTCAGTTTGACTGGCACAATTGAAGTTTTTCCCTCAAAAAATGTGCCTCATTGAAATGTTCTATATAAATGTCTATATAGCTCTGACCTTCTGACAGAAAATGACTGCTGCTAATGGTACTAATGAGAGCAAATGAAATCCCCTTCCACACTTGGTATTTGAATAATATGTCAATTTGTTCATTGCCGTCTTGCTAGGAACTAAATGCTCTGACGTTTTTATAACCTAAGGGAGCTAGTGAGAGGTTGGCAGCCAGGAAACGGAATCAGGCCAGAGGCTGGCCAAGGCACAGTCATAAGGGGGTGGATGGGTAGCAAAGTCAAGGTCAAGCGGGTTGTTCCAGGCAGAACCCAACCAGACCCTAGAACAAAGTCAGGTACAAATTTGGGTTCTAATCTCTTTTCCCAATAATGTGGGTTAGTTGAGGGTAGGTGGGTTGTTACTCCTTTGCACAGAAAGCATTTTATGGAAAATTAGTTGGCTTGAAATCTAACAGATAAGAAAGTCAACAGATGCAGAATTAAAGATACTTATACATTATAGATACAGGCAATGCAAGAACAGCGCCTCTGTTGTACCAGATTTCCTGGGGAGAATGATAACTGCTTGGGTTGTACATGATACGTAAGAAACAGGTCAGGCAGAGGAAGTTTGAGGACACCATGGCTCAAGATAGCAAATATGTGAGGAATCTAGAGGGGTGCAGGAGATTGCAGAAGAGAGGGGCAAGGAAAACCTCAAGTCTGAGTAACGAGAAATTTCCATGTCATCTGCATTTGCAGCTCTTAGAGCTCCTTTGTCTTTTCCTGTGACCTGAGAATCCAGAGGGTTTTAGCCCATGCTGTCACTGGGCAAGTGTGCCAGGCTGGCCACCCCAATAAGAGGACAAGGCAAAGACAGTAGAAGCATCAGTAGACCTCTCACCACTCTGCTGCTGGGAAAGGGTGGGCTCGGGATGTGGAGGTGGAGAATCTATCCCTGGAGGTTTGTCCCTTGCCTTGTCACCCCCATCTCAGATGGTTACTTCACCATGAGATTAAATGGTGATGGTTTCTTTCAACTGTTAGGGAATGTCTTGATAATGTTAGTGATTCACGAGGTCTCTGAAGTAATTTCTGCAAATGTTATGTGCGGTTTATTATCTGGAGAAGTAACAAGCTTTTATTAACCATGATAATTAAATTTGTATGGTGATTTGCTGTTTGCAAAGGATTGCGATCACATTATATTTGACTCTCCTACCTACAATCCTGGAAGGTAAATGACACCATCATTTCCTTTTTAAGGGTGAAGAAAATCAAGCTCAATGACTTTCTTGGAGGCACTGGGTTTGATAGCAAAGCATAAATTTTAATTTACTGGTTTACTAATGCGTGCTGCTTCAATCAACACCCTCTCACCTTTAAAAGTAAAAATGTCCTCAGCTATTTACCTTTAGAAAATCTCGCTATTACAGATAAAGAGCTCTTTCATTTACTCAGATTTTTCACATTAAATCCTCTCTTTTAAAAAATACTTTCAAGGAAGTTTATGTACACAGTAGGTATTTAATAAGTGTTAACTGCCTGATCATTGTCTCTTTGTATTCCTCAGAAGTAATTATTCTGATTCTCTCACATTTGAGAAGGTTGTTTATTTTGGAGTAGCAGAGAATAGTCGGCAATTACAATTCCCCATATGGGAAACTAATGTGAAAAAAAATGTGAAGCAGTTATTTTTACTTTAAGAAAATAATCTAACCTCTAACATCTCAATGAGCAAACTTAAAATAGCTCAAATGGACAAAACCACTTTGAAGGCAACAAGGCAGACATTTTATACCTAGGCAAAACCAAAAAAAGGAAATTTTTTTGAGGCCCCCAACTACTCTGCCTTGCATATCCACGCAACAACCAAACAATACGCAATTTTCTCTCGCCTATGAAATGCCCTGTTATATTCCTAGGTGTGTTTTGTCTTTGTATCACACACCACCTGTGTTCTTTCCAACCCTCTGTTACCCAACATTGCCCTTGAGTTTGGCTATCTTTCTTCCTAATAGAGATATAAATAATAATCTTACCCCTGTCTAATTCTCTGTGACAACCAGTGATTCAAATCTGGACCAGAGAGAAGCCAGAGCAGATGATTGTCAGCAACAGGTTTTTCCAATTTGGCTAAACCGAAGTTTTTACTGAAGCCAGCCTTGCTGCTATTTGGGCTTCCTTTTGCTTATACTTTTCCTTAAAGTGGAAAAAAAATCCCATAATGGAATTTCAACACTTATTACCTTTGGTATTTAAAATTGTATTAAAATAATCCTTTGGGTTTAAATGTTCTCTTCTGATAATAATGCTAAGATCTTGGATTCTTTTGGTTAGGTTACAGTTAGGCAAGAAAAGAGTATTAACGTGAATAGGAACTCTTCTTACCAGCTCTTAAATGCATTATAAAGCTATACTTATAATGAAGTTGAACTATAATTAAAGAGGGCGTTAATATAGACAAAACTCTGGAATATATACAAATGGTACCATATGTATTAATATATGCTAGAGGAGGTCATATTAATCCATATCAATAGGGAAGATTATTATTACGCAGTAAATAGTATTGGGAAGAAAAATATCTTCATTCATACTATAAAATAAATTCCAACTATATCAGTGTTAAATACTTATAATAAATAAAACTGTCAGGATTAATAGAAAATAAAGGGAAATTTTAAAACAGCTTTATTGCCATATAATTGACAATAAACTACACTATTTAAAGTGTATAAATTAATGTTTTGACATACTATATATACCCTAAGTCATCTCTAGAATCAAGAGAGTGAACATATCCATCATCCCCAAAAGTTTCCTTGAGCCCTTTGGTAATGCCGTCCCTCCACCCCTGCCCATCCCCAAGCAACCACAGATCTTCTTTCAGTCTCTATAGATCGGTTTGCATTCTCTAGAGTTTATATAAATGGAATCACAGAGTACATACTTTCTTGATCTGGTTTCTTTCACTCAGTAAAATTATTCTGTGATTCATCCATGTTGTATGTATTAATATATTCATGTTTATTACTTTATTTATTACTTATGCATTCATCTGTTGATGGACATTGGGGTTCTTTTCAGATTTTGACTAAAATAAGGCCACAATTACCATTCATGTGAAAATATTTAAATGGATACATATTTTTCTTCCTTTTGAGTAAATACCTAGAGGAATTTTAAATGATAGGTGAAAGGAAAAGGGTTTTATAAGTATAAAAATTAAGGTTCACAATGGAAAAAAGTTATATTGACAACATTAACATTTTAAATTTGTGCATGTCAAAAAAATACCATTAACAAAATTGCAGGTTAAATGAAAGTCAAAAAAGTATCCCAAGAATGGAAAAATAAACACCTCATGTATTCACCAGCAAACTGGTTTCACTGACCAACACCTAAGTGCACATATAGGAATAACATTTATCAGACGTCGGGCAGATGGAAGGGGGAGGGAGGGATGGGTATATACATACATAATGGAGTGCGATGCACACCATCTAGGGGATGGACACGCTTGAAGCTCTTACTCTAGGCGGGAGCGGGGGCAAGGGCAAAATATGTAACCTAAACATTTGTACCTCCATAATATGCTGTAGTAAAAAAAATTTAAAAAAAAAAAGAAAATATGTATATGATAGCTAACAATGGTAAGAACTTGCTACAGGCAAGGCATTGAAAACTGTGGTGTATCAGTTAGCCCTTACAACCATCCTAAAAGATAGACACTCTCCCCTGTTTAAGGCAGCCCAAGGCCACAGCCTGTGCACATAAGCACTGCTCTGTGCTGCCTCCCTGTGTGGAGAAGGGGCATATATTAATATTACATGCAGATGGTATACTTGTCAAAAAAAAGTTTAATATCCTCATGTAGAAAATTATGTGAAACATAAATAATTTATATGATGTGTATGTATAATATACATATGTGAGATGGTAGGTCAATAACCTTAATATTAATATATAAAGAATTTGTGTAAAATGTGTAGAAAAATATTAAGACAGTGGTAAAATGGGAAGGGACATAAATAGGTAGTTCACAACCCCCCAAAATAAAAACATATGAAAAATATTAAACTTCACTTTTAATCAAAGCAATTAAAAATAAAATCACACTGTAACACTTATTAAATTAGAGAATATTTTTATATATGCTGTTGTTGGGTCATTTTGCTTTATTTTAATAGTAGTTATATGTAATGTTAGTGAAGTTGAAAACCATTCTTATATTTTATTAGTGGAAGTATAAACTAATACAGTAATTCTGAAAGCCATTTGGCATATCTGTATGCATCAATGACTTGAAAATAATTACACCCTTTGATAAAAAAATTATTTTTTGAATCACCTAAAGAAATAATCTTAAATGGATATAGAGATTTACGTACAGAGGGTCTTTTTATAGTATGATCTATAGCAGTGAAAACTTGGAAACAACGAAATGCCTTATAACAGGAAAATGAGTAGCTAAAGTCATTCCATAACTAGAAAATCCTGTGCAGCTACTAAAGGGGTGTTTGCTAAGCACTGTCATAAACTATTGCTAGGAATGAGAATTGCTACAGATTTTCTGGAGAGCAGTTTAATAATAGTTTTAATTGACTTAAAATGCTTGTGACCATTGACCTAATAATTCTACTTTTAGGAATGTCTAAAGTGAGAATATTTTTACTCCAAAATTTATAAACAAGGATACCGATCACAGTATTATTTAAATATGACATTTTTAGAACAAACTAAACACCTACAAATGGAGAACTGTTCAAATAAATTATGGTACATTTGCATGATGAAAACCATTTAAAATGTCTTATAAAAATGTTTATTGAGAGAGAATATGCTTTTTATAAAATACCATCTACCCAATCCCCACCAAAATACCAATGTCATATTTCACAGATCTAGAAAAAATAATTCTATGCTTCATTTGGAACTAGAAAAGAGCCTGAATAGCCAAAGCAATCTTAAAAAAAAAGAAAAAAGCTGGAGGCATCACATTTTCAAACTATACCACAAGGCTGTGGTAACCAAAACATCATGGTATTGGCACAAAAACAGAGACATAGATCAATGGAACAGAACAGAGAACCCAGATATAAAATCATCTATATATAACCAACCAATCTTTGACAAAGCAGATAACAATATACACTGGGGAAAAGAAGCCCTGTTCAATAAATGGTGCAGGGAAAATAGGATAGTTGCATGCAGAAAAGTGTAACAGAATCCCTATCTCTCGCCACTCACAAAAATTAATTCAAGGTGGATAAGAGATTTAAATGTAAAACATAAAAACATAAGAATTCTAGAAGAAAATGTAGGAAAAACTCTTCTAGATATCAGCCTAGGCAAAGAATTTATGACTAAGACCCCAAAGGCAATTACAGCAACAACAAAAATAAATAAATTGGACTTAATTAAATTAAAAGCCGTCTGCACAGCTAAGGAAATAATCAATAGAGCAAATAGACAACCTATAGAATGGGATCAAATATTTGCAAACTATACATCCTATACAGGGCTAATATCCAGAATCTACAAAGAAATCCAACAAATCAGCAAGAAAAAAAACCAACAACCCCATTAAAAAGTGGGCAAGAGACATGAACAGAAGCTTTTCAAAAGAATATAGACAAATGGCCAATAAACAAATGAAAAAATGGTCAATGTCACTAATCATCAGGGAAATATAAATTAAAACCACAATGCTAAAGCTAAAGGACATTAAAAAAAAAAACCACAATGAGATATCACCTTACCCCTATTAGAATGGCTTTGATTAAAAAGTCCAAAAACAGTAGATGCTGTTGTGGATGCAGAAAGGAACACTTACACACTATTGGTGGGAATACAGATTAGTACAACCTTTATGGAAAACAGTATGGGGATTCCTCAGAGAACTAAAAGTAGACCTACAATTTGATCCAGCAATCCCACTACTGGGTATCTACCCAATGGAAAGGAAGTCATTTTATCAAAAAGACCCCTACACTTGCATGTTTATTACAGCACAATTCACAATTGCAAAGATGTGGAATCAACCCAAGTGCTCACCAATTCATGAGTGGATAAACAAAATGTGGTATATGTATACTATGGACTACTACTCAACCATGAAGAAGGATGGATTAATGCCTTTTGCAACAATTTGGATGGAACTGGAGGCCATTACCCTAAGTGAAGTATCTAAAGAATGGAAAAGCAAACACCACATGTATTCATTATTAAATTGTAACTGACAAGCACACATGTGCACAGAGGGAAGTAAAACTAAGCAGAGGGGAGGGAGGAGAAGGGGAGGGGAAAACCTACCTAGTGGGTACAGTGAACACTATTTGGGTAATGGGCACACTTACAGCTGTGACTCAAACATTACAACAGTGATCCATGTTACGAAAAACATTTGCACCCCCTTAATATTTTGAAATAAAAAAAATAAAATACCATCTATCATCTAATCCTAATATAGGGGGAGAGTAAAGGCAGAAAAAGATTGAGAAAAAGAAATAAAGCGAGATGTTCTTAACAATTATCTATAGACAACAGACTAATTTTTGTATTCTTTACTTCCCTGAGTTTTCTAAATATTCTTCAGGAGATATGTCTTACTTTTGCAATGTTATAATATAAATTAACTTTAAAAGTCAGAATTTGAAATTGAATACTCAGTGTGAGTGCAGCTATGAATAGAAAAGAGGCATTTAACCAAAACATTTGTACCCCTGTAATATTCTGAAGTAAAGAAAAAAGAATGAGATCCACACAAGGCCCAAGCAAGTACACTTTATTTGGTTGATCTGTTTCTTAAGCCTCTTTTAATCTGTAACCGATCCTCCTGCTTTTAAAAATGATATTTGTTTGGAAGAAATAAGGTCATTTATCCTATGGAATATTCTATATTTTATATTTGGCTGATTATTTCCTTGTCATGTAAAAATAACATTTTTTATGTCCCATTTTTCATAAATGGGAATAATATGTAGAGGTTTGGATTATATTCTGATTAAAATAATTGATTTTAAAATTTCTTTAAAATGTTTGCAAAAGGCAATTCTCAGTATGTTATAGAATTATTTAATGTCTCAGTTAAGTGAGTCCATGGTTTATACATTCAATAAAAATGGAGTATGTTTCACTTATAATAAAATGAACAGATCTGGAAAAAAAGAGACAAGAAGAATATGAACCAAAAAATTAATAGTATGGTTTTTATCCTCTTTTGTATAATTTTTGGAATTTTTCTATATATTAATAATAAGAAATCAAGATAAAAATGATTTTGAGAAAAGGAAAAAACAAGGCCCTTTCTTTAATTTGTGAAAAGTAATACAAGAGAGCAGAAGGGAATTATCAGATGTCAATGACAGAAACTCATAGGTACAATAACAAACATTCTACAAAATCATCTCATTCAGTTCTCATGGAAGTACATAAGGTGGATTATTGTGTCCACTTTCAAATAAGGAGCTTGAAGGTAAGAAAAACTTAAAAGTTATTTGCTCAAGAACAAGTAGGTAGTACACAGCAGCATGAAAATTTGAGCTAAGGTATGTCTAACTCCATCACCAAACCTCCCCTCCAAAATGTTTTGTCTTTCTTAAGCTCCTATGACTACTTCATCAGCAGTCAAAGGAGAGAGAAGGACATTCTATGTTTTTGTGTGGGAGAAAAAGCAAAGGAGTAACTTAAAAAGTTACGATACCTTCCAAATTAAACATCTAGGTGACAAGTTGCTGTTATCTCCCTTGCGAACACTACTTTCAGAAAAGCTAACAAAGAGAACAATATATATGTCAGAGTGTGTGTCTGAGCTAAAATGTTGGATATTTTCCATACTTTAAAACCAGGTGTAGGAGTCAAATATATTATAAGAATTTCACACTCAAATTGTTAAACTTTTTTGAAGGAGGTTGGACACATTCCCATATTTGGCATTCAAAGAGTATTTTCAACAGCATACTAGGCACTCTCAAAGATACAAAAGTAAACACAGTCTAAATTAGGACACGAAGAAAAAGCAGAAGATGGGAAATTCAAGGTGGAAAGACATAAATGGCAACCAGAAATAATAGTCTTTGTAGGTCTGGCAGTCCCCCAGCCAAAGCAGACAATTTAAAAGAAACCTAAGGTTATTTATACCTTTTGAGGATTTACTCTCCCTAGTGATTAAACCTCCAGGACACACTAGATAAGTTTAGTAGAGCTTTAAGACTTCAAGGTTTGTGTTTCCTTAACCTTTTTCTTTCTTGTCCTTGGTTCTGCATGAAAAAATTCATCTCTCCACAGTTCCAAGGAATAATTCCAAAAATAAGTGTAGGCATTTGCTTTAACTGGGACATTATGTCCCCAGTTTGCTTTCCAAAGCCTACAGGATGTACAAGTTGCTCTTGAAGTCTGTCCACAGCACTACAAATGCAAGTTCTACATTTGTGCCCCAGCTGAGTGACTGTGCTTGGCAAAGGTTCACTTAGTAGATAATGCCCATGGAGAAACTGCTGGATGAACATTTGTAGTGAAAAACACTAACAAAGCCTTGGGATTTATTTAGCACAATTTATTTAATTCTTCATTCAGAAGAAGTAAAATCCCATACATTAGGTAATGTGTGTAAAAGTGCTTTAAACTTTAAGAGTTAAAGCAGTACACAATTGCTGGGGACTCTGATGTGAGAATGGCCAGCCTATACCCTGGTCAGTCTGGAGCTAATTCCTACGAATTATTTCACAGGTCAGAAGTGTTGCCTTATGGCCCCTTGTGTCTTCTGACAAAAACTAAGGAAACATGTCAATGTAGGATGCATGCAGACCTTGGAGTCATATTTGGTCTCAAATACAGTGATTTCCATTCAATACCTGGCTCTGGGACCTCCCTGAGTCCACATGTCCTCATCTGGATAACCCAGTTGTCTGCTGGGACTTCCTAGCCCCTCGAGGATTTGCATAAAGTTGATTTGAACCAATCTGAACCCTTTCCTCAATGTTTGGATATTCTTAGGGTTACTGTCTCCTAACCTGTTACTCCTCTGACGGTAATATCTATGCAGGTTGTGTTCTCTCCCCCGCCTTTATCAAACTGCAAATGGAACTCTGCCCCCTCACCAGTGTCCACCGAAGAATCCACTCACATAGGTGTGTCCAGTAACTTCACTGAAGGTTTGAGATTGGCAAGGACTGATGGGACTGGGGAGGCACACAGCCTGTGTCGTCCCTCCAGCAAACTCTATCTTACTTCTCCTTTTTTCACTGCCCGCATATGTCTGCAGATTGTTTCTTAGGAACACAAATATTTTCCCTCTTACTATGCAGAGAAATTTAGCTCTCTTCTGTTCTTGTTCCAAACTTTCATACTCAAATGCATCAAGGAACCCAGAACAAAAGATCTTTCCATGGCCTCCAAAAAAGAGAGTCGAGGTTATAAATAGAGAGAAAAAAAAATGTTTTCCAATATCTTTTTGAGTAGTAATAATAATATCTATCTTGCTATTTCCCAAGATTTGTGTGAATTTTAGATATAAGCAATGTATAATACTTTGCACAATGTAT
>NW_012150952.1:5148657-5150182 GCF_000956105.1 Propithecus coquereli
TCATTTTAAATGCATGTTTATTAAAGAACAAAATAGCTCTTTCTGCAATTGAGAATTCTTGAGACTTACTCTTTAAAAATATTTGTTCTGGCCCAAATAAATTTTCAGAAACATGTAGTACAATCAGTAGGGAGGAAAGGGATTTAAAAAACTTTTTTTAACAGACATACTCCATCATCTTTTCTTACCCTTCTTGTACTGAATTTGGAAATTCTTCTCTTTATATGCTTTTGTGTTGGTTCTGAATCTGCACATACACAGTGATGGTCACATTGGCACCCTCCCATCTAACTGTCTTAGCCCTCATCTGCCATTCGCCCTCCATCTTCCTTATCTCAAAGGACAGTTGCCTGATGTGGCCTCTGGAAAGTATCATCCAGACCTGGCCTCCCTAGAAATCACACAGAGCCATTATTATTTACCTTTTCCAGTGAATCAAAATTGCCACCCCTTCACTGTGTTTATCTCAGCCAGGTATTAAGAAGAAAGCAAGTAAATTAATGGCACTAAGACGAACTTTATTATTTTCCAAAGGAAAATTGCATTTTAAGGGCATAAAATAAACTGTTTATGGTAAAATTTTAAGACACATCTCAATGACACATAGGAAATGGAAGAGAGGTTTCATGGTGTGGACAGTTTTCTAGTTCCTCTATCTTTATTCATTCATTCAAGAATCCTCATACCTGTGAAACAGCAGCTCTGTGCTCTGAGTGTATGGTGGTATAAAGCACCACAAGGCTCTCCATGCTGCTGGAGGATTCACACATCATGGGAGACGTGACTCTGGTATGGCCCTCATGATATTTCTTTACCCACTGTGCTTGCCTGGTCTTTATTTCTCAAGCTAAGAACTGTCTAGCTCATTGGATTAAGTTACACTCCCTAGTACACAGAGAAATGAAGAAAATGAATAAAGGAGCGGAGTTAAGGAGAGGAAATGAAAGGACAGGGAAGGAAGGTTGGATCAGAGAACAAGAGAATAAGATGAAAAGGAGAGGTGGAAGAAAGTGAAAGGAAAATGCAGGAGAAATAGGTACCTTCTGACTCACCGGTCTCTTTCCTTGGCAAAAACAGGGCTTTGCACAATCCATGAACTACATCCTGCCCAACCCTTCTGGCATTCACTCACGCATGTCTTAGGTTATACTTTAGCCCATTTCAGGGTGTGCATATGTGGGCAGTGCCCCACCACCACAACCCTCAGGAAAAACACAGCAGTTCCTTTTAGTTTCATTTCATAAATTCTATTTTGATCTTTCTTAGGAAGCCCAATAGGATCTGCAGTCAGGCTGGTCTAGTTTTAAATCTTAAATTGTCCACTCGGGCAATTGCTTAATCCCTCTGAACATTGGTTTCCATATTGGTAAAATGGGACTAATAATACCAAAGTTTCAGTGTTCTTTTTTTTTTTCCTTGAGCCCAGGAGCTTGAGGTTGCAGTGAGCTCTGATGATGCCACTGCACTCTAGCCCAGGCAACAGAGAATATGCATTAGCAACATATTATTAATAGATTGTGTGTTA
>NW_012150952.1:5150232-5155222 GCF_000956105.1 Propithecus coquereli
ATGCTAGGCTCTTCAGGAGGGCATTATACACCAAGAAGAACACAAAGATATTTCAAAGTTGAATTGTTTTTACTGTTGATTTCTTTTTATTATTGTTGTTATTATTAATTAGTATGGCTCTTAGAAATTCATTGTATTACTTTATTGCTTGGCCTCATGTCATCACACATTGTCATTCTACTGGCCAACCAGAAGAGGTAGCTCTCCCTGGACCTGACTTTAAGGGGTGCTGTTCACGTAAGGTAGCTGAAACAGTGCCCGGGAAACAGCCACTTCCTCACCTTCATCTCCTTTTATTATCTCATATAGGATCTTCACCCCACCCCAAAGATATTATTTCCTGTGACATTATTATCTTTGGAGTTTATTTTTCATTTAAAAATGGGAAAATAGTGTTCAATATACAGAATATAACTTCACGGCAAATAGTCCTAGAGGACGTCTGTGCCATGGAGTTGGAAATTCTGGGTCAATGCCCTGCACATGGAGAGCCCTCACAAATGCTAATGACTGAGTGCTGTGGTTTGTGGTTGTACCTTCAGATTGGCTAACACTGACAAAAGTTATAACAACAAGAGCAATAGCATATTAAACTCTGAAATGTTACTTTCCCCAGTGAGTATTCACACATTGCACATATGTGTGTGTGCATTATTTGTCATTTGTTTCCATTTGTTAGAGATCTCATTTCTAAAAACCGTGGGTGAATCTTTTCAAATGAATTATATATGAGTCATAATTAATATGAATAAATCCACTTAGACAAAATATTTAAGGATGTACATTTCCCATTGATATTATAGTAGGTATTTGTCACCAAAGGGGGAATTTAACTGCTCACCATAGCCATTGTGTCATGGATCTCTAAATGGAGTAACAGATAAGGAAAAAAGAATGGAAGGCCAATTGTATGGACCGAATCCAATTCCAGATTCTAAAAACCACTGGGGGTGGACTGAGAAGATGGAGTTGACTTCGTAAAGGTAAAAATCTCAATATTCTGAAATTTAAGCTTCATTTAAATGCCTGGAACTTCTTGGAATTAAAAGGCATTTTCCTAATACACTCTTGGGCTATTCAAAATTATGCATTTAAAATAAGAATAGTTTTATGAACTTTTGAGAAATATTCATAGTACATTTTGGCCAAAAACAGTGTGAATTAACCAGGTTGCTTGAGTCTTGTTTGGAAGCAGTGATGGAAAATTCAGTAGGGAATTTTGAACCTTTAAAAATAATCTATCTGGTTCTATAAATGACAAAATCTGGGGAATAACTCTCTACTTGTTCCTCAAATAATTTGATCTTCTTCCTTTGCTACAGTTTTGTCAGGAAGAACATAAAGTGCTGCAAGGCAACACTTCTTACCTTCTGTGGCTTATGAAAAAATGAGCTCCATTCAAAACCTGGAAATAGTAGAAGTTAATTAGTATTCATTTTTAAATAGCCATATAAGGAAAGTTTTGATATTGTAAGGATATTTGGCTTCTTTGAAAACATTCAGAATTATCAATAATTAACCATTTGGGGCTGAACTGAAACAGAACTGTGTATTTTTGATGTATGTAAAAGGCTATCTTAATCACCAAAGAAGAAGCTAGCTAACATTTATTTTAAAAATCAAGCCAAGTTGTACTTATAAAAGCTATTAAGTTCACAGACATAAACACTATACAGTTTAAAATTTAAAATTATATATATACAAAATTATTTTGTGAAATTATTGTGAAACCTCACTTATTTAAGTGAAATCTTAATTATTTCTTCTAAGATGGTCTGTTCTTTACCACATTATCCCCATCTCTTAAAAATATATCCGAAGCCCTAAGAATAAAAGGGCAAGATATCTCTCATTTTCTCCAACTGAGTCATCTCTGTAGTGTTCCCCCCTCTTACAGTGTGTACAACCAGGGGCTGCTTAGAGAAAGGAAGCCTCTCGGTTCTTGGGACTGAGCCCTCTCTCTGTGAGTTCTCACTTCCGGCCTTTCTAGGCCATATCTTCCAAGGCTTTGGTCTCTCTCCATCTCCAATTCATCCTGTGTATTTACTGTCAGATTAAAATTCTGTAACTACTGCTTGCATTGTTTAAGTCCTGTGCACAGGAACCTTCCCAGAGCTCCTTCTTTGCTCGTCTATGAACTATAAACCACCCACTGGCCTGCAGTCGGTGTAGTGTTCCCTAACTTCATTCATTCCAGGCATAAGTCGTACTAATGAACATCCTGGAAACATGAATAGACTGACAGTCCTATGAGTCAAACAGATACCAAAAAAAAAAAATGTCATAATTTATTTTATGACTACAATTGTGATAAAAGAAATTGTTACAAAAGAATATTGTTACAAAAGTATGAAGGCATTATAAAAACAAATACCTAGAGTATATCAGAGAAATTAAGAAAAGTTGCTGTGGGGTAAAGATCCTAATTGGAACTGGCCGGGTCTGGGTCTAGGAGGGGTTGGGACATGCACTAGAAAGAGAAAAGAGAATGTTCCAGGCAAAGGAACCAGCAGAAGGGAAGACCCTGAGGTATGTGTGACCGTAGTGCAGTGAGTGAGCAGAGACACATGGGCCTAGGATAAATCTAGGAACCAGATGGCTTAGACATACAAGCCCATTTTAAGGATTTCGGGCTTTAAATTAAAGACAGTGGCAAGTCCATCCTGCCTTTACTTGCTATTCCCCAGGATGCATGTTTGTTGACCACTGAGGCTGTTAGACACTATAGCCATGGCTACTAAATTAGCTCATGTGGTGCATGCTGCAGTAATAGAAGTGCAACATCTGAACCGAGGAAGACACACAGTACTGGTCCAGCTAGTCAGGGCAATATCCTGGGAACCTCAAAAATTGAACAACGTAGTATGCTTACTTCATTCAAAACAAAGATGTCTACGTTGATGTTTTGCCATTCAAAGCATATGGTTGACTAAAAATCCAGATTGCCGAGTGAACCAGGATGAGTCTGGACACTCTGTCAAAGCTGAGTAGCAGTTACACTCCTTTCAGCTCCTCTCTCTTCACCCTCTTCCCTCTTACTGCACCTGGGCCTCTTTATCCTCTCCCTCTGTCTGCTGTCCGGATTTGACAAATCTCTCCCCTCTGCTGTGTTCAGGGTTTAGCATGTCTGATAGAGGAGAGCGCGTGACAGAGAGGAATGCCAGTCTGCTAGCCATGCTCTTCCCCACACTCCTTCTCTCTAGAGTTTTGTGCACGGTTAACGTCCTGGAGGGGGTCCTGGTTCTGCGAACCTAGAGCTGGGAGCAGTACATTAATGAAGGATTAGTGCAGACTGCTATGCCTAGAGAAAGTTTCCAAGATCATATTGCAAATAACCCTTGATAAGTTTTGCAGAGAAAAGCTGCATAATTCGCTTGAACTTTTTAAACTAAAAACACCTGAATGATTCTGTGTAATTAGGATATAAACAAGCTTTCTATTAAAAAGAAGCACATTTGTCATACACTAAAAGACATATTTAAAAATTAAAAGAAAGCATCATTTTCTCTTTTTGTTTGGAAGCGAAAGGTCTAGTTCTTTTTCTGTTCTTCGTTATCACGAATAGACTTCTCCCTACACACCTCTATAAAATATTGGCGTCATCCTAAGTTTGGATGAACAAAGGCACATCAAACTTTTAAAAGCTCTGTCATTTGAAGTTCTCATTAGCTTAGCTGCTTTGCAGACTATTAATGGACCTTGGAGAATAATAACTCAAGTTTAAAACATTTTCAGGCAGATGTGCCACAGGGCGATGACTTGCTTGCTTGAAAGAACTTGTGTGGACCCTTGTGACTATGACAATGACATTAAAACTCCTCGTTTCTCATTCCTCACCCACCCCCATCCCTGACACCTCCTATTTATTCCTTGGTGGGAGTTCTAGAGAATTTTTACACTAGAGGGATGGGATCAAAGAAATAGATCTCTAAATCAGAAAAGAAAAAAAAATCTCTAAGCGGAAGCCAAAAATTTAAATTCTGGTGTTGGCTTTGCTACTTCACTAGGCAGCCTTGGACCTATTGCTTGACTTCTGAGTTTCACTGTTCTCATCATGAGACAAGGCAAAGCTGGGAAACAGTAGTACAGACACCTGTTACTAGTGGGAAAGTCATGGTGAGACACTTCTTGGTGTGAGTCCTTTATTTACATACCATTCTTGTCTGCCCCTGAAATGTTATGCAGATTCTGGCCTTTATGTGAAATGACCTGACCGTAGGTAAGATATAGGACTGATTCAAGTTTCAAGCCTAATAATGTAACAGCTGACAGTCAGAAGGGAGCATCTCTGAGATTGATTTCTATACTATGTGAGCTCAAAGGATACTATTCATCACATACAGTAAACTTCCTAAGTCCCAGAATCCCTTTCAACAGCTTTTTAGAGCTTTTAAAGAACCGTTTTTTAGTAGTTACTTTTCTGAGTGCCTAATCATTTCCAGGTAGTAGTTTAGACTCATTAAGTCTTGGAAGTCACTAAGGTGCTATTAAATGCATCACTGCCTCCGTGCATTGAATGACAGTGAAATGGTGGCCGCTTGTCTGTGTACCCAGCTCCATCAGCAAATGACTTGAGTACCCCTAGGCAAAAGACTTTGTTAAAAAAGAACTGCTTGTTCAGTTGGGGACACTTAGCCTCCTGCTTATTAGCCTTTGCTGTGTTCTCACTAAGTCCAGGGACACTTGTTTGCATAAATGCAGACGCTGAAGTGGGAATCCGGAACACGCGCTTTCAGTATTCAGAGATTCACAGAGGGGACACATATTGACCCATCACGGGCGTGATTTTTATGGTCTCAAAAGTGTATCCACAGTGGTGTTAATGCTATTTGGCTACACGTGTTTTGTTCATGTGCCTCAGTTTTTATTTTCCATCCCCGTGACTGTTGCTAGCAGTGTGTGTCTGTGCATTGGAGGTGATTGGAAGTCTTGGTGTCATGAATCAGAGGAACACAGTGTGTGTGTGTGTGTGTGTGTGTGTGTGTGTGTG
>NW_012150952.1:5155272-5157913 GCF_000956105.1 Propithecus coquereli
TGTGTGTGTGTGTGTGTGTGTGTGTGTGTTTATTTGTTCCATTTACAAACCCTAACTTCAGGGGATTGTAATTAAAAAATTTGCTTTGTTTTCTGGTTCTTTGGGCAGGTCCATTTTCTATATAATTGTATTGTAAATCACTTTGTCCTTTTAGAGTAAGAATAACATAACATAATAAATGGATGTGATGTTTTAATTGGGTTAATGTAGTTCATTGCAGTACTGGCTTGGGGAGTCATAATGTTCCCAGTAGCATGCACTTCATTTGCACACCCTTTGGTGAGCTAGCTACTTTTATGTTTCAGAAGACTTTAGCAATTATAAGAGGGATATCCCCTCATTCAGATGATCTTTGATAGGTGGTAGATTGGGCTTCCATTGATCCTTCTATTGTGATAGTCAGATGTGTGGACTGACATTTTAATAACCTCAAAATATTCTTTACTGTATTTATCACTATTAAATTTGACCATATTAATTAAGCAATCAGAGATAATTAAATATAGTGATGTAGATGGCATCAGAGTATAGACTAGATAATTCTAATCCCTTACGATTGAAAGAGCTCATGTCACTGGTAACTTTATGTCCAAAAACTTCACCACTAACCTTCTGGAGTTGAATATTCTTGGAGCATAGTTGATATAGGGACTCCTGTATGAGCCATCTAGGTGTCTTCAAGAATTACTGAGGTATAAAGTACTCAAATTTGAGTTTGCATTTTATGCTGGCATTGATCAGATACTCAATAAATATTGGTCAAATATACAGAAAAAGGAAAAGGCTAAAAACTTGGATTCAAGGGCAGTTAGATTAACGTAGGTTCAAATTTCGGTTCTGTAAAATCTCTAAGCTTCACTTTCCTCCCTTGTAAAATGGGGATAATAACACCAGCTAAGGTGAGGATTAAAAAAGATCACAAAAATTAGAAATTAACCCAATAGGTCTTAGTAAGTGGTGTTTAGGAGCTAGCAGAGTCTAAGGAGGATTGGGGAGGTAGTGCAGCTTGCTGGCTGAGTCTGTAGCCTCTGGAGAGACTTCTTAGGCACAAATCCTGGTTCTGTGCTACCTGCAATGTGGTCTTGTGAAAGTGCCTTGACCCTTCTCAGTTGTATTAGTTTCCTTTTGCTGCTATAACAAACTACCACAAATTTAGTTGCTCAAAACAACACAAATGTTTTATCTCACAATTCTGGAGCTCCAGAAGTCCAAAACAGGACTTCCTGTACTAGAATCAGGGTGTTGGCAGGGCTGCTTTCCTTCAGGAAGGTGAGAGAGCCCATTTCCTTACCATTTCCAGCTCCGGAGGCCACCTGCAGTCCTTGGTTTGTGGGCCCTTCCTCCATTTTCAAAGCCTCTCTCGACCCTTTGTAAGGACTCATAATTACACTGGGCTCACCCAGATAACACAGGATAATCTCACCACTTTAAGATTCTTACCTTAATCACATCTGCAAAGTCCCTTTTGTCATGGAAGATAATTTACTCACAAATTATGGAGATTAGGATGTGGGCATCTCTGAGGGACCATTCTGTCTACCTCATCAGCCTTTGTTTTCTCATCTGTAAAACAGGATAATATAATATGCCTTATCTCAGAGTTCGGATAAGTAGTAAATAGAATAATCCATGTAAAATGCTTAGTTCAGATCCTACTCCCATATGGGAAACATTTAATAAATGTTGATTATTATCATTATTACACTCAGTAAATGAATCTCAGAGTCTCTTCCCGCTATATAATCCAGGCATTCATGCCTCCGCCTCACCAGGATCATTCAGGAGGCCTGGGTGATCCAAGACTGCAAAAGAAGGCGCGTTCCCACCAGCTAATCTTTCCGACTCAAATTCTTGGCAACTACCAACTTAGAGCCATGGCTCTCTCAAGAAACACACTTCTCCCAGTCTTTCCTTAATTTCAGACAAAATTCTCTTCAGTGGAAGGGACATAACTAAGAGCTTTATAATTCATAGGAACAGATCCAGAGGCAAGAAATAAGGGCTGCCTCTGTTTCTTCTCTTTCCATTCTCTATTCCTGTCCTGCCCGTCAACCCTCATCCTGGGGAAAGGACCATGGTGTGCAAAATGCCATTGTTTACTGTTGGGGATCTTGTACCCATAACTTCTGGCTGCTCGTACACTGTGCCTGTTTCTTTTCTATGTGGCCTATTTAATTTTGGCATCTACATTTGTTAACCCCATATACTTGGCTGTGCTTTTGTTGGATAACAATCACCGGAGTCCCTACAATGTTGTTTCTAAACATTGCTGTTTTCTAAGTTGTTTTATATCAGCCTGAAATATTCACCATAGAGACAATCTGAGTGGAGAAAGGAAAAAATAGCATCATATTAATTAATTTAATATTTAACTATGGATTAATCTGTATTCCACATTTTACAGACACACTAAACCAGATTGTAAACTTGTTAAATGGAGGTTCCCTTAAGTCCTCATTTTAAATGCATGTTTATTAAAGAACAAAATAGCTCTTTCTGCAATTGAGAATTCTTGAGACTTACTCTTTAAAAATATTTGTTCTGGCCCAAATAAATTTTCAGAAACATGTAGTACAATCAGTAGGGAGGAAAGGGATTTAAAAAACTTTTTTTAACAGACATACTCCATCATCTTTTCTTA
>NW_012150952.1:5159622-5160400 GCF_000956105.1 Propithecus coquereli
TTGCTTCAATCATGTACTTTTTTATTTCAAAATATTACAGGGGTACAAATGCTTTTGGTTACATGGATTGCTTTGGTAATGCTTGAGTCAGGATTATAAGTGTGCCCATCACCCAGATAGTGTTCATTGTACCGGTTAGGTAGGTTTTCGCCCATCCCCTCCTCTCCATCTAACTAACCCCTGCTTGATTTCCACTGAGTTTTACTTCCCTGACCTCTGCACATGTATGTTCCTCAGTTAGTTCCAATTTAATAGTGAGTACATGTGGTGTTTGTTTTTCCATTCTTTAGATACTTCCTTTAGGGTAACGGTCTCCAGTTCCATCCAAATTGTTGCAAAAGTCATTAATTCATCCTTCTTCATGGCTCAGTAGTATTCCATGGTATACATATTTCTTGTTAATCCACTCATGAACTGATGGGCACTTGGATTGAGTCCATACCTTTTCAATTGTGAATTGTGCTGTAATAAACATTCAAGTAGAGGTATCTTTTGGATAAAATGACTTCCTTTCCTTTGGGTAGATAGCCAGTAGTAGCACTGCTGGATCAAATGGTAGGGTCTACTTTAAGTTCTTTGAGGAACCTCCATACTGTTTTCCATAGAGGTTATACTAACTTGCACTCCCACCAACGGTATATAAGCATTCTTTTCTCTCTGCATCCATGCCAGCAGCTATTTTTTTTTTGGACTTTTTAATAAAAGCCATTCTAACAGGGGTAAGGTGATATCTCATTATGGTTTTAATGTGCATTTCTCTGATGATTAGTGATGTTAA
>NW_012150952.1:5170215-5171514 GCF_000956105.1 Propithecus coquereli
AAGTATTCAATGTCCTGCCAGAAAATTATTTGGGGACAGCCACTTTTACCTGCCTCAGTCTGAAGTTCTTCAGCTATAATTTATCTCCCTGACTTCCTCACAAGGTTACAGGGAAAAGCACTTTATAATCTTTAGAAAGTTATAGAAATGTAAGACACTATTAGTTTAAGATTCTACCTTTAAAACTTCTTATGTATCGTGTATAAGAGAAATATATATTTATTATGGATGGTATTGGATGAAAGGTGTATCATACAGGAATTAACTCGAGGATATGATACTTTAACGTGAACTTATTCTCACTATGCCAAAATATAATTCACCTTTCTTCTAACATTCTGTGCCTCACATTTGAATTTATTCTTTACTTTTTGCTGTTTCCCAAACTGTCATACTTTGTTATTTCATTTCCCTTTATATACAGGGGCAAAGAGTCATAGTCCTCCCTGTCCAGTTGTGCAGCCTACTTTTAATGACTATGCTGGAAAAAGGGTGACTTGGTTACCTCACCTCTTATTCATCCCAATTCATCATTGCTGTGGGGGCAGAAGATTGTTTCCTAATATGGGAGAACAGAAGCTGAGGTCCTCCCCTCTGCCATTCTCCATGTGGCCTGGCAATCAAAAAGTCCTATCGAATGTGTCTCCTCAATCTCTCTCAAATCAATCCTTTAGTGTAAGACATGAAAGTCCCGCTCCTGAATCACAGAAGTACCCAACTAACTGGTCTCTTCCCTTAATCATGTGCTGCCCTCCTGCCTACCTAACCTGTCCACTCAACATGCTGGAGTAATCTTGCCTGAACCTAAACCTCTATACATCAGTTCTGTACTTAAACCTTGGATGGCTCCCACTGTCCTACAGGAAAGCCCTAGGTCATCTAGACATGACAAGTAAGGCTTTCTAGGTTTGAGGCCTTTTCATCTCTCCGGTGTCTCCACTCACACTTGCACCCAACAATACTGAGTGATTCCCAGTTCCCAAATGCATCATACCTTTTTTATTTTTATTTTTTAACAGGAAGAAAGGCATATAAATTTGTTTAATGTGTATACATAGAAGCCTTCGGAATGAAGACCCAGCCCTCCAACGGGGTTCAGAAGCTTATATACCATCTTGAGGTTACAGAAAGAATGTAGGCTCAGATATGGCCAAAAAAAAAAAAAAGGTTTTAGTGGCAAGACGGGTTAAACCATACCCTTTCTTAAAGCTCGGTGCTTTTTTCATGATTCTGTCTAACAATAATTGCCCTCCCTCCACTCTTTTCCATCTGTAAAATTCCTATTTATCCTTTAAAATT
>NW_012150952.1:5171564-5173223 GCF_000956105.1 Propithecus coquereli
CAGTATAGAGGACCCCTCCTTATGGTGGTCTCCCCATTGGGACCCTTGAGGTCCTTTTCATCAAGTTCAACCTTAGGCAGGGCTCCCCAGTCCTTCAGAGACATACTGATAACTTTGATCCTCACATGACAGAGTCTGAATTTTGATCATCATTCTTCCAAAAGGTTCCTTTTTACCTGATCTTTCTCCTAGTGAGGGGGAGGTGTGTGTGATACCAGCTGCTATTGAGCTGGTGTCCAAGCCTCTTACAAAGCCAAATGAAATCATATGAAATCAAACAAAACCAAATGTCCTTAAGCTTTGTACACTCTTACCCTAGAACATGAGGTTCCTTCTTGACTTGAAAGAACCACTAAAAGTAGTTTTTTCCAGAATAAAAATGGTTCTCTCCTGTTTTAATGCCATTTTCCATTTCTTAATGTTTGCCTTGTTAGATACCCATATCAAGATATGCATATGTTTTAGTATATTTACATCCCCCCAAAATAACTAATTCTCTTCTCCATTGGCTCAAATTAAATTTTAAAATGGATCTTACAAGCTATAAAAACATATTGCAAAGCAACGTAAGAATTCCAACCTAATGTACACGTAAGCTCATGGTCAAACTCAATCAGCATCATATTCCTATAATAGCTCAACATTAGCTGTGTATCAGAAGCACCGAGGGTGCTTTTAAAAAGTACAAATGCTCAGCTCCAAATCCAGGTTTGGTAGATCCACGTATTTGCCTTGTTGATAAGGCTGGTGAGATGGGCAGCCAGAGCTGAGAACTATGCTGAATCCTTTATAGGGAAGACCAAATCCCTGAAAACCCAGCTGATCATTATACCAAACTAGTGAGCTCATGTCCCCTCTCCCCAAAAAATAAATAAGACCCGAGTTCCAAGAGTAGAAGATGATGTTCAAAGTAAAAGACAAAGTCAGAAACTCATTATAACCATTTATTTTAGTAACAGCATTTTCTTACTGTCATGGGCTCATCTAGATAAAGGACTAGGAAGTAAAAGCAAATGCAATTATATTTTGCCAGAGGAAAGAGCTCTGAATACTTTTTTATTATATTGCCAGAGATTAGGACTAGAATATAAATCTGAGAAAGTCATATCAAAGGCCTTCCTCATTAACAGAAATGGAAACAGGCATTTATATGCCACCAATAAATCAATTAAAGGAGGAAAGGAGCTTGAAATGGCCTCCACTGTAGTTATTAACTTCAGGGATTGCAGCGGTTGGGGATTGCTGAACCCAGCATTTTTTTGTCATTCACCTGAAGCAAAACGGAGGCAAATAAAGCGTGGGGACAGTCTGGTCATGTTAAACGCAAGTCTGCTTAAGTGTTTGCTAAAGTGGAGCAAAAGCAAAGCGGAGCCAGACCTTTTTAAAAACATTTCCCGGCTTTTGTGGATTTAAATTATGAGAGTGTGAATCAGCGTGCGAGTTAGTGTGTTTCTGTGCGTCTGGGTTTATATAAATCTGTGACACTGGGAATTATTTTAATCTCCATGATTATTTCCTGTGTAACAATGCCCTAACATGGGAGGATTCCATTAAGAAGTGGCACGCAACGGAATTTCCCAGTGAAGTCTGAGTGAACCGTGACCTTCTCCATTCTCCTTTTGGCCCATTAACACACTGACTGCCACACGAGAAAAAAAA
>NW_012150952.1:5175553-5176260 GCF_000956105.1 Propithecus coquereli
TGATCATGTCTTATTAATCTTTGTGTCTTTAGAAACTACCAATGTGTCTGACAGATTATAGCTACTTTATAAATATTTCTTAAGGAAATGAATGGGTGGATTCTTCTAAGTGAAAACAATACATGTCCTATATAATTCGTGGGATTGAGCCCTAGTAAAGGAAATATCTGATGAGGTTCATCACTTATTTATTGCTCTTAGTTCTTTTCACCCTTTTGACATTTATGTAATCTTGTAAACTCTAAGGTTGTAAGCATGTTATCCACATGAAGGAGTGACAGAAACTGACCACATTAGCCCTGTCCATGAGCCACGTGCCTTGTGACATTAGTATCATCACAGATGGGTGATTTGCCCCTTTGCCTCCTCTATGTGACTTTGGGCAGCTGTTATACTGAAATTCATGAAAAGAAGAAACAATTTCTGTTATTTCAGAAGCAAAACTGCCCTCTGTAAAAGAGCTCAGTCTTTTTCCTAGTGAAGGTTGTGCTCTTCCCTCTTCCGAAGGCAATGAGAATGTAGTCAAGCACTGCATATCTCAACTCCCATTGATCAGAGTTGAGTTGGAAAGAAAGAGCCCATAGCCATGCTCCCTGACTATTTGATTCATGGGCTTACTTTGTCCAAGAGTCCCTCTGTTGAATCAGTGCAAGCTGTAAACTAGCAAACCTCCGTTTTTACTATGATGACCATGATCAGTGGGTAAT
>NW_012150952.1:5177947-5180295 GCF_000956105.1 Propithecus coquereli
GCTCAGAATTGAGAGAAAGTCACTGCACGCTATGGCGGGTCAGAGGAAAGGCACCAAACCCAGGCAATCAGAGAGAGCAGGGGAAGATTTCAGAGGAAGATACACCTGAAGATACTGAACCTGAACAACTGAGACCTGAACAGGGACTGCAAGTTAGCTCAACTTTTAGGAAGAGGGCAATCCATTTTTTAAAAGGCACAGACAAAGACCTAGATTTGAGAAAGAGCCCATCAAAAGACAGGCAAAAAAATTCATGCAGCTATGCCTCGTGTTAACTATCCCTGAGAATCAGAACAAAAGTCAGATTGGTATATGTATGTGTGCACCTATGTCTGTTTATATGAGGGAAGATACTTTAGTTTTAAAAAGTTTAATTAGATATAATTAAAAATCAAATTCATCAACCTCTAAAATCCTTGATATTTGGTCAAAAGCTCTCTGTATGACTAAACATTTCCATTAACTTTCTCAGTATTATCATTATTCCTCAAGCTAACTTTCAACTTTTTGTATCTTTTTTTATTTTCTGTTTTAACTGTTGACATTTTGATAGTATTTTTTGAATAGTTCCACTGCAGACAACAGTATGGTTAAGGAAAGAGATTTGAACTTAACAACCTTTCATGAAATTATTACATATAGAAAAACCACTGCAAGTTCTAAACACTCACCTTAGAAATGAATATTTAGAAAATTTCTTGTTTCTAAATTGAGGTTTTGGGTGTACAAGGGACAACTGTCAACAGAATGAGATAGAAGGTATACTGGCCGTGGAGTCCAAATGTCTACGTCCTTAATTCATCATTTGTTGAATGAGATACATAATAATCTGCTCTATAGTCTTTGTAGGTATTCCCAACACTGAAAAAGAAACTATATGTGAAATGAATCACCTAACAGATGGTAGATGGTTGTATTTAGTTGTAACACAAGATCATTTGCTATTGTAGTTATTTTTACATTACAAAATAAAAATTTTATAACCTCTCCAACAACTACAACAACATTATATATGGAAAAATATGTACAGCAATTTAGGTTAGTAAAAATAAAGCTGTACTTTTAAAATATACAGTTTTAAATAGGTTTTCTCTATGTTGGTAGCACAAATACAGCAAGTGTGTTCACATAGAAATGGTTGTTCCCCTCGTTAGCATGAAGATAATACACATTGTAACCATTTTGTTTCATAGAATGATTGAAGATAGTGGGAAAAGAGGAAATACCATGGCAGAAAGAAGACAGCTGTTTGCAGAGATGAGTAAGTATGGAACTTTTAAGGAACATCCTATAGTCTCCATTGAATACTCATGGAAAGACTAGAAATGACCTCTTCATCTTTATGACGTTTGTGCTTTGCCTTAAAACCTAAGCTCTTTGCATAAAGTGTACGTTTGGCCACGTTTGTCTCCTACTGTGTAAAAGTTAACTTAGTCAGTGACACATCATAATTTGTTACTAGACTGCATATCTTACATGAAAGAAAAAGTTTATGGACCTATATATGTATATTCACGCACACACACACGCACACACACACACACACGATACTTGGTAAATACAATGTAGTGTTGACGTTAATACAGTCCACTGCACTTTAAAGTCTGTGTTAATCCCCATGCACTATCACAGTGGCTGGCGTATTGTAAACACTAGGTAATATTTGTGAAATGAAACATTGAATATCTTCCCTGCAAAATGATATGGTATGTTCGTATGGCAATGGGGAGTTAGGTGTGATTTCTGGACTCAACTGTAAGGTGTCATTTGGACCTCATCTGTCCTACAACTCAGTTTTTTAAAAATACTAAGGAAAAGAAAAGATTAAAGGAGCTCAGAGGTGACCTGCTACACAAGGTAAACCAAACTAAGATTATATTTACTGACTCCAGGGGATAATCCATTAAATAAAGGCTATTGGTTGATGTGAGTGTATGGTTGTTGTTTAAGTAATTGATTAGTTAGTAGTGTCTCCCTTACAGACCATCTTTCTTATTCGTAAAGAAGAATTTGACATTGGTGGGAAAATACACATCTCAAATTAAATGTTATTAAGAAAAAGTACGATTCTCTTGTTGTCTTTTTATCTCTCCTTCCTGCATAAGGAATGAGGACGAGCAGGAGAGAGTGGTAAGCCTTTTTCCCTGAGAAGGCAGTAGACAAAATTAGGTTTCTACTAAAAATTGGAAGTGATTGGCAAGAATGAGGGTCAGAGCAGATAAAGGAGAGTCCCAGATAATAAGATTCATATTTTCCTTTATCATTGCCCAATAATCTAGCAGCACCAAGGCAGTATTAGAACTAACAAAGAGGAAAGAAAATTAAAATTGCTGTAGGGAATCTCAATC
>NW_012150952.1:5182030-5192894 GCF_000956105.1 Propithecus coquereli
GAGAAGGGGCTTGTCTAAAGTTAGGCAAGGTGAAGGGAATGTTAAAGCCATCTTGGCCTTACAAAGGCCAAAGAACAGAGAACAATTGATAAGGAGAACAATTGATAAGGAAGTTTGACAAATGCAAGCCATTGTAGCATTTAGGTGTTAAACATTTATTCTGAGCTCATTACCACAGCAGCAGAAGCTGGAAGAAACAGAAAGAGATGAAATTAAAGAAGCAGAAAGAAATGAAATTAAAGAAGCATGGGCTCACAGATAAGCAGAAAAAGACTAGCCTTATATAAAAAACTGGGTGGCCACCTGCTTTGATTTAAGAAATTCTGGACAAGTTGCCCTTAACCAGAAATTCTCTTTGCCTAACTATCAGTTTATTTAGTACCTTGGATTAAAGCTGAAAGATCTGTAGTTAAACGTAAATGTCATCCTCACCTTGGCCTTTTCAGCCATCAAATAAGTTTATCAGCTCAAATAAGTTTATCAGACTGAAAGCAGAATAAATTGTGTGTTCTTGGAATCAAACTCTCCTTGTCTTCTGTTTTTCTACTCTCAGAGCACATTTAACTCTGCCTTGTGTGATAGTGAACATGACCACGCCACTCGCTAAGTGAACTCCTTTTTAGGGACAGACCCTGGACACGTCCCTTCAAATCCATTCACCTTTGATGCTGAGTCAATGTTTGTTTAAAAGCACACTTTTTTTATTTTTTGTAAAAATGGCACAGTGGATAGATTTTAATGGGAGGGGAGTGATTGGAAAACACTCTCTGAGAACATGAAAGGCTGCGTAACAAGATAAGGAAGGTCTTTGGGAGAAAGCAGAGTGCTGCCCCTGGCCTCTAAGCAGAGGAGAGACCTGAGATTTAAGGGGGGCAAATAGAGCTACTCAGCAAACACTGCTGACTTGTTTGAAGTCCTTCTTCAGAGTGTTGCCTGTGATTGGAATGGAGCCTAGGGTAGGCTTTTGAAATGTGTACCATGAGTTTTAAGAACACTGATTTCAAAAATTCAGAAAACTGGCACCAAAATAAGTGACAAATGGCCCATCCCCCATGGGCCATGGCAGATACAGTGACTATTTTGACTTGCTTCTTCATTTCTCATGCTCCTCCTTCTGTTTAAAATGTTAGTATCATTGACCATCCTGGAAACTCTCATGTCATCACCCTAGCCTGGTCTCCTGCTTTTTCTGGCCACTCTGCTTCTCTTTTTCTGTCTCTCAGTACCTTCCAGACACTAAAGTCATATTTACAAAAGTTTTGTTTTTGACATTTCTTTCCATATACAATTTTTCTTACTCCCAGAGCTTTACCTTTATTGTTATGGCTCTCAAGTGTTCAAGGAGCCCCCCAAAACCACCTCCCATATTTTCATGAGCCAGTGTATTGAGAATAGTAAGCGTATAAATTTAACATCACTTCCAGCCCTGCCCACTTGTTGTCAAGCCTTCTAGGCATGAAGCAGCCGGTGACGGGGGGCTCTTTATTAGCTCCACCAACAGTGACCATCACAGAGAAGCTGATGTCCTTGCCCAGGCCACTGCCTCCCAGCGTTCCCAAAGCCATGCAATCTTTGAACAACTACCAAACTGCCGGGCACTCTTCAGAAGTGTAGAGGGAGTTCCTGTTCCTAATTTTGTACCTCATTTTGTCACCTAGAATGTAGAACAGCCCTACTTGTGTAAACAGTCTCCTCTTGGAAAAATATTCCCACTCTTGGCCCAGTCAAGCACACTACTACATTTGATATATTTATTGATAATTTCTGGAATATATTACGGCTCTAGTCAAGAGCTCCATTTCCATATATCCAGCTGCTCACTGGATATCTCCAGGTGGACATCACACAGGCAACTCAAACACTTTAGTCCAAAACTGAACTCTGTCTTCACCCATCTACAAACCTGTTCCTCCCTGTTTGTACCTTAGCTCAGTGAAGGACACTCCATCCCATTCAGTTGCCTAAGGTAGAAATCATTTTTTACCCCCAAACTCCTTTACCTCCCTCCCAATTTCTCTCTCTGTTTCTCTCTCTCTCTCTTTCACACACACATACACACACACACGGTCAATCAAGCACGGCAGAGAGTTCAAACACAGAGTTCAGAGCCTTCACTTTTATTCTGTAAATATTTGTTGAGTGAATTTTTAAATGGCATGAGATATTTAAGAATCTAAATGACTATGCTGAAGGTTTTAGAATGAACCATCAAAACATAGAAGTCATAAAACACAAGAATTATGTCAAAATGTTTAGAGTAAGCTAAAGTCAAAAATTAGGTAAGTCTGGTTGGTTGAGTGGATTAATAAATTAATGAGAAAAAAGTAGAAGGAAGGAAATGAGGGAGTGAGAGAGAGGGAGGGAGGAAAGGACGAAAGGAGGGGGCAAGGGAGGAAAGAGAATCTTGAAAAGAAGAGCTAAAGAAAGGAAACACAGGATTTGCAACTAATAAAAGAGTGAGAGCAATCATTCATATTCATTACTTTATTCAAACTATGACATGGGTATAAGAGGATTCCGGAGACGGTGCAAACACCCCAAGTTACCTCAAATGAACTAGTTTTAAATGTTTTATGATGAAAAGTTTCCAATATATACAGAAGTAGAAAAAATAGTATGTATCTCTACCTTTAATTTAAGAACAAGGATTGCTCTACTGACTTTATTTCCTTACTCATTTGTTTAAATTCCATCTTTTTAATAAAGGAATTAAGTCAGCAAATTTCACTTTTTACTAAAATTACCAGACCACTAGATCAGGAAAATAGCATCAGATAAAAATTAACCTGAATTTCAGCAAGATATTGACAAAGGCTCTTAGACTGTGCATGTGTTGGAGCAATGTGGGCTGGGTCACCAGACAGGTAGATAAATAGGCAGTGCCGTGACCATACGTAGAAAAACAATTAATGGATCAGTCAACTTGGAGAAACGCCTCTACTGGTATAGAGGAAGGCTGTATTTGTGGCCCTGTTCAGGTCCTTAGTTTTATAATCGATGACTTGGATGAAGACATAGAAGACATGCAACTAACTCCAAAGTAAGCTTTGGATTTATAAACTTTCAAGAGAAACCACACATATAAAATTGAGTTAAGTTCATGGTTTGTTGGGGCAGAGAAAAAGAAATTTATTTCAAACAAGGAAGATAAACAGAGCAAAAAGCATACACAGCATATCTCAGCTCAGCTTCCATTGGTCCCTTTATGGATGGATCCTGCAGCTACCATTTACCTTGTCTCTGCAAGGTAGTGTGCTGCCGTATCTGCAAAGCTAAATTTTATTGCTCACCACATCCCCTTTAATATTCAGGGCTTAAATCATCAGCCAAGAAGAACTTACATACATAGGAAACATTTACAGACTCCTTCCTGCTTCTAGAACAAAGCACTGGGTCAGTTAAGTCCACTTAGGACAGGAGAGAGCAGTCAGTGCCCTCCTGTTCCAAGGAGGAACATCCCTGCATCCCTCTTAAATACATTTTGTAGAGGTGTACCTTTGCCAAATTGCCCCCAGGACCTCTATCAGAGGGAGATGCAGAGCTACCAGGGTTGCTGTTCTCAGAGGGTAAGTTCTTGCTGGAACTAAGAAACTTAACTGTGTGGTACATCACAGTTCTTTTATATCTGCAGCTTAAATCATTATTCTTGAAGAATTTACACGAATCATCTATGCCCATAATATTTTCTTTTAAGGGATTATTTATAGATATTAAGACTTTCCTGATGGTTGAGCCAAACTCAGCATCAATAAAAGTACATTCTCATCCAGGGGACAAGGCGGATTTAGCATTCAGGTATTTCCGATCACCTCTCTGTCTCTGATTATCTGGCATCCCAGGGAGCTCATTTCCCACATGAGCCTCCCAGATTTACAGAGGCCATCAGACTGGGAAGGATTTTTGAAATGAAATTCCAGTGACAAAATAAGAATCTTAAAAGATATCAGAAAGGTTCAAAGCATGAGCTAAAAATTAAAAGAAACTTACCAGATAAGTACGAAGTCCTACCCTTAGCCCCCAAATAAGCATTTAAATAGAAAACAGAAACGATCTGACTTATATAGAAGTACATATGATTTTTTAATTAACTGCAAACCTAATAAAAGCCAGAAGAATGATCCATCTATTAAAAAAAAGATCACATTAGTTAAATGTCCTTATCAAAGGTGGTAATAATTACTGTCTATATAGTCTATACAGGTAAGGCAATAGCTGTGGCATTTGGGTTAATTTTGGACGTCTCGTTTTAAAGAGATATTAGCCAGCCATAGAACAGAGTGACTAGAATGTTTAAGGGTCTCAAAACCATGTTTGATGGTAATGAAAATAATAATAGCAACTGCCATGTATTGCAGCCCTATCGGGTGCTAGACTGCGTGGTAGACGCTGTACCTCAAATGGCTGCGAAGTTCAACATCTTTTACCTAACAAAGTTAAGGAGAGACTACCTCCCCGGCTACACTTCGAAGTCCTTGATGGCAGGGACTTTTGTATATAATTTCCAGATGATAATGAAGATGCTAAGAATGATAATGATAACTGCATCGCAATATTTGAGAAATGAATTATCAAGTGGCAGGGGGAAAAGATTATGCAGCTCCAGGGGAAACTAGATCAAATAGGCTGAAGTTACAGGGAGGCAAATTAAAGCTCATATATAAAAAAAGAAATTTCTATTGCATACCGTTGCTCAGAAATAGTACAGGAAGCCTTTTAAGGAGGACCATTTACAAGTAATCATTCTGTACCTAGTGCAGAAATCAAGACTTTACATGTTATTCTCATTTTATACATGAGGAGTTGAGATTCCAAATAAAAACTTGTGAAGTTCACACAACTAGGAAATGACAAAATTAAAGGTGACTGACTTCAAAGTCCATTTATTTTCACTAAATTACAATCTTCCCTATGATTGGAAATCCTACATGGCCATTGGCTAAATGTCCAACTCTTGAGAGCATTTCTAAGGGAATTCCTGCATCGGGTGAGGGTAGATCCCCACCTCTCTGACCCTTCAAGTGCTCAGTATCAGTGAGCCTGTTTGTCAAGTAGTAAACCTTCTTAAGAATGAATGTTTAACGATCTGCTTCATAAAACCACAAAATAATAGGACTACTGATAACATTTTAAGTGAATCTAAAGAGACCAGTTTGAGTTGAGGAACCGCTAGACGCTCTCAGTGAGGAACACTTGCTAATTCATCCTGAGTTTCATTGGGAAAGCATGTCATTGGCCTCCTAATATAATTGCTTCCAGGCAAGTTCATTTACTTGCTACTCTATTTTATTGTGAAGCATCACGTGGCACATTTTACAGGTGTACCGCTGGCAAAGAGAAAGTGCAATCCATGTCACAACATAGCTATGTACCTTTTTATCTGTTATGAACCGTCAGCCTGGGCTGGAAGAAAGGCAAATACGTGGAAGCAGAGAAAAGCAGACATTTATGGAAAGTCCGATATATTCTAGACACAGTCTAGAGATTAGCTCATTCAAAGAGAAGCAGGAGGAATACTAGGAACTCGGGTGTCAATCTAACAAGTAGCCCAGCTATGGGGGATTGTGAAGAGACTGGCCCAAGCCCAGCAGACACTCTGCGCTGGAGTCGTGGGAACTATCGCTGGGAAGGAAGCTGGAAGAAGCCCACGGAGGGGCTTGGATTCTGAGCAGGGCTTTGAGACTTGGTGTTGTGGGCATGAGGGGTGATGCTGCATTCCTGAGTGGAAGGCTGGAACAGGAGAGCATATGGGGACCATGTTCCCTCTATGTTAGGAAGAAGTTGAAGCTGCAGTATAAAGAAGAGGGGAGGTGGTTTTTAGAAAGGTGTCTCCTCCTCTGAGATTGACTGGAAGGATAGTAGGAAAGATATTAGTAATAATAAGGAAAACAAAGCACTTACTGTGCCAGTGTCCTAAGTGCTTTAGGTATATTCACTCGTTTATTTTTACAACAATTTTATGAAATAAATACTATTATTATCATCAACCCCATCTTCCAGATGAGAAAATTGAGGCTTCTAAATGCAATTAGCCTAAGATCACACGGAGAAGATGCCTAACTTTCAGTACGTGGTCACCTGACAGCCGTGTTCTAATGACCAATAACAGTGAATTTAAAGGATTATTTGATGATAGTGTCTGATACAATCTAGCTGGCTCACTCTAGTTCCCAGCTTGAGCAGATTGTTCTCAGAAGTGGCAGACACAACAAGGATGAGACTATGTTCCGTGGTCCACGAACGTGGATCACAACCTGATCTCCAATGTTGATGCCGTGTGCTCTTTTCCCCTAGAACCTGAGGAATCTAGGATAGACCTTTTCAAGTCTTAAGATTATATTTTTATTCTAATAAAAACAAAACTAGGTGTGTGGATTATATCAGCAGTGGGTTTATTTGTAAACGTTATAAATTGCTCTCCACACACATGGCGTACCATATGTGTACTTTTCCCCCACCAGGGGCTCAAGATCTGGATCGCATCCGGCTCTCCACCTACAGAACAGCATGCAAGCTTAGGTTTGTTCAGAAGAAATGCAATTGTGAGTATGCTCGTTGTTTGCACTAATTACCATCATGAATCCTATAGTTTACATTTAGTACTAAGTTTATTAAAACTAAGTTTTCTTACAAATTGATAAAAATATGTTTATGCAATACAAGGAATACTAAGTTCATTAAAACTAGGCTTTCTTACAAATTGATAAAAATATGTTTACACATAAAAGGGGTATTATGATACACACATGGTAGAGAGATTGCTGGTAAGTAATCCTGAAATCTGAATTACACTTAACTATTAAAGTATTGAAATGGATGAGTCTCTGGTTGTACATGCATTATAATCTTGGCCTTCAAACGGTTTAAATCTAGATGAGTGTTTTTCTTCCTTTCTCTAACCTTGGTATTGTAAATGCAGTGCCATCAAAATGGTTTCCAAGAACTATATAAAATATCAAACATTACATCCCCCTTATATTTGTATTTTCTTTACAAGTATAGGAAAATGTTTACAAGCTTTTGGAAAACATTGAAGTATTTTTTTCTGAAACTACAAAATTAGCCCTTTGTATCAGAGTATGAACTACATTTGCCTACATCAGACAAGAGTACAAGAAGAGACGATATTTAAAGAAACAAAGGAAGTTGCTTTAGCTTTTTTCCAAATTTTAAATTTAAGCAGTGAGCTAGATCACGAATCACAATGGGGATTTTACATTCCTGCTGGGTCAATGCTTTCATCATATTACCACATCCATTTCTCTTGGAAAAAAAAATATTGCTTCATAGTTCATGTGTAAGAGCTTATTCTTTTTTGAAAACTGACTGCTATAAAAATTAATGACTCTTCTCCTTTTCTAATTAATATTGGATGAATTTTTTAAAATAAAAACCATGATGTTCTCTTGAGTACGTGCACATAGTTCTTGAATAACTGGCATAGGAATCAGACTCTTGGCGAACGGAGGAACCTGGCATCTCTACGTCTACCCTCCTGGAGTCTTCGGCGGATGTTTGCCAGGCCCTGCGCAGGCCACCCCAGCCCCAGACTTCTGGATTTATAGCTAATTGTGACGGGGAAGACAGGCAGTGTGTGGTACTCCTCACGTTGCTCATCTATGGCTTATTCTTCAGCCCCAACAACTAAAAATGGGACCGAAGTTTGGGGCAGGAGGGGAAGAGAGAAAAACATAGTTTGGTTGTCTTAGTCCATTTTCTACTGTTTATAACAGAATACCTGAAACTAGGTAACTTATAAAGAAAAGGAATTTACTAATATTTCTCATGGAGACTGAGAAGTCCATGGTCGAGGCGCTGCATCTGGTGAGGACCTTCTTGCGAATGAAGACTCTCTGTGCAGAGTTCCAGGGCATCACATGGGCAGGGGGCCGAGCGTGCTAACTCAGGTCTCTCTTCCTCTTATAAAACCACCAGTCCCACTGCCATGATAACCCATCGGTCCATGAATCCATGAATGCATTAATCCATTCATAAGGGCTTTGCCTCTTAAAGGCTCCACCTCTCAACACCGCCGCATTAGGGATCGAATTTCAACATGACTTTGGGAGGGGACAGATATTCAAACCACAGCATTGGTCAAACAGGAAATATGTGTTTTGACTCCCCACAGAAAGCTCAATCAATCCAAAAAGAACAGTGAGAAAAGTACTACAGATGTTAGGGAGAATTTGTGGCTATATTTGTAGTCCTGGGTATCAATGAGTCAATAAAAGCCCCTTCCAGTGCTGGTGCTAGGGAACAAGGAAGAGTTCCCTCTTCCCGCCATCACCCATATTAAAACAAAAAGAAGAATCTTCATGTTTTGGGCAATGAAAAGGCCTGGGATTCTCCCATGTTCTTGTCATGTATTACCACTACAGTGGCCCCCAAAATTGGAGAGAGGGTATAGGGTAAGGGCGGCAGTTCTGTCCCCTTTAAAGCTTTGCCAAGCAGAACCTTCCCTAGGCTCCTTTCATCTGAGCTACAGATTTAAAAAAAAAAAAAAGAAGAAGAAAGAAAAGAAAACTACAAAATGGTAAGAAGGAACAAAAAAATAAACAAGAAAAAAATGAAGAAGAAAAACGATTCAGTGATTTGGTAGCCCTGAAGCCAACATTAAAGTGCACACACTGTGTTGTTCCTGTCTCTGGGATGCACCAGCAACCCACGGGCCTGATTCCATTCCTCCTGCTCTTGGAGAAAGGCCCTTTCTCATTCATGAGCATCTCCTTTTCCTCTTCCTGTTCTTTTTTGGCCCTCTTTCTTATCTTGTATCCAGAATTGTCTCAGAAATTCTTAAAAATCAGTGGGTAAGAAGTGAGGATGATAATCCATCCCTGCGTGAAAATAGAACCTTTATACCTGTCCAGGGGACCCTCAGCGTGTCCATTCACTTACTCTAAATTTAGTGAGTATGTAATGAGCTCCTGCTGTACGTTCAGCACTGCACTGGGTATCAGGGGTAGTGTGATGGTGAATAACATGCAATCCTTGCCTTCAAGTTGCTCAAAATCTAATTGGGTAGATGGACTTTTGAACAGATTTGTTAAAACGTGTAGAAGGGTGTTGATAGGAATAGGTACATGGTGTGTAGGAGCCCTGGGGAGGCAGTCTTCTGACCCAGGGGCTGGGAGCCTCTGGGAAGACTCTCCTGGAGGAGAAGACATCTGAGCTAAGCCTCAAAGAATTAGTAGACATTAAGCAAAGAAGTGCTATTCGCTTTACAATGTACCTTATAAAATTTACTCATATTAGGATGAGAAAAAGTATTACATTTTATATAAAATGGATGAAGTTAAAGCTCATGGTAGAAAAACAAGCATAGTTTTAATGCTCTGCTAAATTAAGTTTCTTTTTAAAATTGTTTCTACCTTGATCAGAGCATTAAATGCAAGTACTGTGTGTGTTTGCTGAGTTTTCCTTTCTACCATTAACTATAACAGTTGTGATGTTCGGAAGAAATTGTAAAATGCTTGCACAATGGATCTTGGCTTATTGGAATGAAAGTTGAAGCCTTCCTGTTAGGAAGTTAACCAACCAGAAGCAGTGGTGTTTATGTGACATAACTCGAGTCAGCATTAAATATACATCCCTATATTAGAGGGAGATAATTTTAGTCTGCAATAAAACCTCACCCACAATAAATTATGGTACCTTATAATGGAGTTTTACTCTTCAATAAAAGACATTTCTAAATCCAGGTAATGCATTTTTAAGTGCATTGATTTATTGGAAAGTGTCTTAGTACATCCTAGAACATTTGGGCTGCTATAACAAAAATACAATAAACCAGATGGCTTGTAAACAACACTTATTTCTCACAGTTCTGGAAGCTGGAAAGTCCAACATCAAGGTATAGCAGATTCGGTGCCTGGTGAGGGCCTGCTTTCTGGTTCATAGATGGCAACTTCTCACTGTGTCCTCCCAGGATGGAAGGAACAAGGCAGCTCTCTGGGGCCTCTTTTATAAGGGCATGAATCCCCATCACGAGGGCTCTGTCCTTACGACCTAATCATCTCCTAAAACCTCCCCCCTCCTAAAGCCAATACAGTGGGGGATTAGATTTCAATACATGAATTTGAGGAGGACACAAACATTCAAACTATAGCAAAAACTCATTATAGCATTTACTTCATAGAAATCAATGGATCTGAATTCAGAATAGGTTGTTCATTTTCAGGCCTAGACCTAATTTACAGGCAAAATTTATTTTGTATATTTTGTTAATAATATAAACTAATAATGTAAACTAAGCTTAAAAACTACTTAATGGAGTAGGAGAAAACATAAAAACTGGCACTTGTAAAGTCATCACCTAGAAAAAATAAATATTGTCTGGATATAGCATGGAGGTTTTAGATTTCTTTTTTATCTAAATTCAAAGATCATAAATGTTAGTTAATTCCCCCTTGTTCATTCTCCCCAGCCCCTGCCTACCATGTTTACAGTCTCCAATATAGAGCATTGGTTCCTATCACTGACATTCATGTTCATTCTCTTTGATTCGATTCCTGGTGGATGCTGAGAATAACCAATTCCAAGACTTCTAGAAGGATCCAAAACAGGAGGCCAGAAAACTGTGGCCCATGGACTAAATGAGGCCCAGCACTTATTTTTGGATAGACCATGAACTAAGAAGAGTTTTTACAGATGAATATTTATAATCGATTTGATAATAGGGAATGCTAACTTGTAACCTCAATTAAGCAAAATGTATACTCCAAAAAAGAATTACATTCTTCTCATTGGTAAGCCAGCATTTTTTAAGTGTACTCAATTATTATATATTTAATTTCATCAGGAAGAATGTTGTGGAAATTACTTTTCTCCCTTGTTATATACTTTGCTGATATAATATCCTTGATTA
>NW_012150952.1:5193847-5202381 GCF_000956105.1 Propithecus coquereli
ATATGCTCCACTAAATTCATTTTTCACCAGCCAGGTGAATAGAAAAACACTAGTTCTTATGCAGCAGAAGTAGCCTTGGGATGTGTTATTAGTAGTAAATACTAATATGCCACTCATTTTTCTTCAATCTAGTATACCAGTATATTCTTCCTCTCTGCCTCATTTTTACATATAAGGAGTTCTGGCTGCCTGTTTCAGCTTTCTAATGTTGGGTAACAAATTACCACAAAGTTAGCAGCTTAAAACAGCACACATTTATTATCTCACAGTTTTTGTAGGTCAGAAATCCAACACAGCATGGCTAGATTCTCAGCTCAGCATTACAATGGACTGAAATCAAAGTGCTAGTTGGGGCTGTGGTTTTCATCCAGGGCTCTGGGTCCTCTTCCAAGTGCCCTTGTTGTTGGAAGAATTCATCCTCTTGTGGTTGTGGGATTGAGGTTCCTCTTTTCTTGCGGGCTGTCAGCTGGAGACGACTTTCAGTTCCCACAGCCTCCTTTATTCCTTGCCACAGCCTCTGTAGGCAAGGAAGCATCAGAGCATAGATGTTTGCTGCTTCCTCAGCCCAGCTAGAGTGTGTCTCTCTCACTTTCCCCCCTGTGACCAGCTGGAGGAAAATCTTTGCTTGTAAGGGACTCGTGTGTTTATATTAGGCCCATACAGATGATCGCCATATTTTAAGGTCAACTAAATTGAGATCATAATTTCATATGTGGAATCCCTCACAGCAGTAGGTGATTCATGTTTGAATAACTGGGAGGAAGTATATGACACCATGAACCAGGACCCGGGTAGGGGTCGGAGGGGACTTAGGATTCTGCCTACCACACTACACAAGAACACGGACTTTTCTATTTCTCAGATAATGATGTAAAAATCATGCATGTAAAAATAAAGCTTAAAATAAAACCTCAAGCAAGAGAAATAGAAACAAACAAACAAAAAAGAAGTGTATTTAAAAGGGAAAGACTAAAGGACCGTCCCTAGTCAAGGAGTCAGAAGGAAGAGCAGGAACATTCACAGGGAACTAAGTGGCAGATGACTAACCCTTGGAGACAATTATCTTTGTTTGTAATGTTGCAAATGTTTTTGATACATATTTTCATTCCTGATGTTGAATCATTCTAGACACTTGTTCAGAATAAAGAAAAGTGCATTGTGCTGGAATACAATGTTCCCAAAAATTCCCTGTGGGAGAGTTGGTGATGGCAGCAGAACATAAACAAACCCATTAGAGATGCCTGTGTAAGATGACAATGGCAAAGAGAATCCTTTCTGGGCGCCCTGGACCTGTAGCAAAATTGTCTCCCTTGATCAGAGCAAACCTCTGACAAAGAAAAGCCATGATTTTAAAGTCCTGATGATTATGGTATGGGTTTAATTAAAGCTGCTTCTTCCCTTTAATTGTTTTTATTTTTAAGATCTTAAAGATAGAGGATTTTGTTCTGTTGTTAGTATTTTTTGTTTTAGAGAACACTGGAAATTTTGTCCATTTAAGCCGCTACTACGTAACCTGTGAACTAAATCAACATCTACAGTCTTGTTTCTGGGCATCTAGGCATAACATACGATTTCCTTCCCTTTCTTCTGCTTCTGCTTTATATCTGGAAGCTGTGCCAACTTAGTGCTTTTACTTTCACAGTTTGGGGAAAAAAATATCATCTTTAGATGCCCCTGTCATTTGAGAAAGAGTGATGCATACAGAAGAATGCCTTGCAAGCCTCCCTAACCCTATCTAACAGGTGCCAATGCAAGATTCAGTGACCTTACCCTAGTGGCCTGCCAAGCACTCTTCCTGGGAGACTGCCTGATCGGCCCTGAGCCAGTTGGCAGAATGATGAAGGGATACCCAGAAGGTATTCTCCCACAGCCTGGCTCCCGGTGTCTCAGGGCTCTAGCACACACTGAGAGAAAACAAAGCACAGTTAGGAAGACGGGGATGGGACAAGAGTGCAACCACACCTGAGTTTCCACAGGAAAGTTATTTCTGATCTCCCCCTGGTTCACTCTTCACTGAGGCTTTGTTAACATTTGTTGTTATTAGCAATCACTCATTTAGTAATATTTATTCATTCCACAAATAGGGATTGAGCATTTACTGCATGCCAAGCATTATTATTCTAGACCACAGGGGAAAATGTGAGTAAAAAGTGGAGCATTCAGAAATCCTTCCCTATTTGCATAGTTCTCTTTCAGAAAGTTTAAGTAAATGTATATTTATTTTAGCATACCTCTTAGGCAATACCGAAAATTTTATTTTTAATACATTACTCTCACTTGTTGGAGATTAGAGAAAAAGAGAGCTAGAAGATGATCATTAAAAAGTGTAAGGTTTATTCAAAGAATCCTTTTAAAAGAGAGATTTCTCCCTCGGTGAATGGTACCAACATCCATCAGGTTACCCACGTCATAAATCTGAGGGTCATCTTTGACCTCTTATCAAACCCAAATTGAAGCAATCATGAAGTCTCATCAGTTATGCTTTCTACATATCTCTCAAATCCATCCATATCTTTCTGTACTGACTACAAATACCTGGTCCAAAACACCTTTACCTGGATTACAATCTAAAATGGCTCCCAAGATTTCCTATCCCCTGGGCAATCCTAGGCATACTCCCCAGGACTATGAATTTGGTGGAATTTCCTCCTGTGAGTAGATTATGATATATTGCACAGTTGACCTTAATACAGGGAGATCATCTGGATGGGCTTGAACTAATCACATGAGCCCTTTAAAATCAGAGAGATTTCTCTGGGTGGCAGCAAGAGAGAAAGTCAGACATTTGAAGGACCAGATGGATTTGACATACCATTGGTGACTTGAAGATGGAGGGGGCCTCATGCTCAATCTCTAGATGTTCAGAGATGCCAGGCTCACAGTCAGCGAGGAAACAGGGATCTCGGTCCTACAACCACAAGGAGCTGAATTCTGCTAACAAAAAGAATAGTCTTGGAAGCAAATTTTTCCCCAGAGTCTCTAAATGAGAACTCGGCTCCATCAACACTTTGATTTGATCCCTGTGATATCCTGAGCAGAGAACCCTGTCATGCCCTACTGAACTTCTTGCCTTTGGGGGACTGTGAATTAATAAAATCTTCTGAGTTTGTGGCTATGTGCCACACAGCAATGAGAAACTAATGTAACTACTCTGTTATACACAGTAAAGCACGGTAGACCTGCACTCCAGTGACGTCTGTGAATAAGAAGAATGCTCAGATGTAAGAGATGCTGGTACATATACTTTGGTGTGAAATTCAGAGCAGGACTAAGACCAATAACCCTTCCTAGGTATAGGAAGGGGGTGAAAACTCTATTTTGCAAAGCTGATGAGGTTCGATGTTGTTTACTGGGAGCTTTTTCCAGATCAAGCTCCAAGATCCTTGTCATCCGAGGGGGAAAAGAAGGACCCCAAGGCAGGATCTGGCCAAGGAGGCAGAACCAAGGACAAGTCAACAATTCTGAGTAACGAGTCCCCCAAAGCATCTTCCTAACACTGAGAAGCCAGACAGGGAAAAATCATGCATTTCAATATGAGTAGTTTCTACCACAAAGTAAAGGAAATTACAAACAGACTTTTAAACCTGAATCAGATCTTGTCGCTTCTCTGCTTAAAACACTGCAGTTATCTCCCCATTTCCCTGATGGTAAAAGCACAGTCCTGAAAATGGCCCAGTTGGCCCCACATGATCTAGCCCTAATTTTGCTCTGGTATCCTCCCCCTCTCCTACCTGGTCGCATATCAAGCATGTGATTATCGTAGGTTGTTCCCTGGTTGTTCCCTCTGACTGGGACTCTTCCTATAGAGAACCACATGGCTGACCTCCTCCCCTTCTTCAAAGCTCTTTTCACTTGTCATCTTCTCAGTGAGGCACCTTGACAATCCCATTTAATACTCCGGTCCCCCATCTCCCTTTTTTTGCTGTTTGTCATTTTTCTAAAATACTTATTACATTCTAATATAATCTATGCTATATAATTTACTTAGTTATTATGTTTATTGCATCTTCCTCAAGTCAGAAGGAGGCTTCTTAAAGGCAAAGATCAGTGTATGTCTCGGGTACTGATGTAGCCCCAGTATTTATGTACTGGGACATAAATAACTGTTCAGAAAATACTTACTGAATAAATGAATGAACTTTTCAAGACTGCTGGGGAGAAGCTCTTCAAGAAACAAATGATGTCAAAGACTGTATGGTTCAACACATATTAATTTGAAATGAATGAAGTACCACTGATAGTCTACTTAGCATGTTGTCATTAATATATTTCAGAACTGAAAAATATTTATAGATCTCTTCTAAGTTTACCCCAATGTTCAGTACCCCTAACTCTGTTGTCCTCTTAAAAGGTCTTAAGTTTGTTCCTCAACTTTGCATTTTCTTGCCATAAGTGTTCTCAGAAACTTAACCCTCATCCCCATGTTTGTAAGGGAACTGCAGCAGCTGTAAGAAGCCTCTACCTGTTGAACCTGTGACTAGAAGACCATGTGACAAAACCCCTTACAGAGAAAGCCCTATAGATTTGTGAGGTTTCAAGTGGGGAGAGGGTCTTGCATCAGATTGAGCTTTCATCTCCCTAAGTTATTTGAAAAACTTCAGAATCTGGCTGAAACCTAAGGGCGTCATTCTAAACCTTGACACATTGAAGCTTTTATAGAAGATAGGGAGAGGTGATTACATTAAACCCTAAAAATAGGAATATCCAGAAAATGAGCCACTTTGCTATCCATAATGCAATAGCTAATGTATTCAGGCAAAAGACTTTTTTTAAAAAGACAATTGCATTTTTTCATTATGTGAAGTATAATCTAGAGTGGCACTGATCGTCTTCACTTTACTCATATTTTAGCATACATAGTTTTTTATTTTTTCCACCTAAATTTATTGAATGCTTTTTTAAAAATTGTGTTAGAATATACATAAAATTTACCATTTTAAACATTTTAAGTGTGCAGTTCAATGGCATTGAATGTATTCACAATGTTGTTCAAGCATCATCACTACCAATTTCCAATACTTTTTCATCATCCTAAACAAAAACTCTGTACCCATGAATTCTTTAATATCCTGGAAATGTTGTCCCAGCCATCTTTCTTCCCAGTGATGCCCACAAAATAGATGAAACTCTGGGGCACAGACTAAAGTGCCTGAAAGTCAAGCACATGGTTAAGTGATACCCATGGTACTCCCAAAAAAATGTTCCTGAAAATAAAATTATTTTTTTTAAAAAATTCTATTTCTGCATGACTGTTGTAAAATAAAAGCTATATTCTAATGGGAAAATATTTTTAAAAAATAATTCAGCAAATATTTATGGAGCACCTCTAAGTACCAGGTGCTCAATAGAACAGTGAACAAAACAGAAGAAAATACCTACCCTCATGGAGTTTGCATTCTAGCAAATAACACGATAACTTCAGAGAGAAGTGAGTGCTCTGAGGAAAACAAGTCAGGACACTCAGACTTGCATTTTATCTCTATTTACATCGTCAACAGTGTCTATCACACAGCATGCATTCAATCCATATTCATGTGCAGATGGGTTCATGAGGTGTCTGTTGAGTAATGACTCTATGCGAGACATCTTACTGAGCACCTTGAGGGACATGGAGATGAGTAAGACTTGGAACTTCACCTCAAGGAGCTTGTAGATGATCATGAGATACCTGATATGCACATAGCACATTGTTTCCATTCTAGAGGTAGCTATTTGATAACTTATCTAGTTTTTTCTTTGGCCTAAACCTACTTTTTACTTAATTTTTTTTTTTCTCTCACTCTGATTTCCCAGGCCCTTTCCAAATTCTTTGCTTGGCATGGTCTGTGCGATTTACTTGAGCATCTTCAAAATCTTCAGCAGTAGCAAGAAAACTAAAAGCTTGGAATGTCCACTAACGATTTCTTCCATTCTTCCCTTTTTAAAGTCTCCTCCCCAAAAATAACAACAGTGTATCTGCAGGAAAATTAGATATCTGTCAATCAGATAATGTCAGTGCTTAGCATTGCCATTTGCATTTAAAAGAGAAACAAAAATTTAACTGAGCAGCATAAAAAGAAAAATGCAGTATGAGGTCTTCCCATTAATATAGGTTATCCTAGATAGTAATATTCCTTAGTATGCAAATTTAGTAATAAAATAACCTCAAGTTTAAAAACTAATGAATGTGTTCTATTTATTGTAATGCTTCTGATTTTGTGACTATCCAAATAGTAGATATACTCTAAAACTTTGCTGTATAAACTTTGCTGATATCTAGCCTGTCAGTTTCTTAAGCCAACTATTATTTTCTGAAGGAAAAAATAAAGTTACTTATAATTATGATGGCTAAAAAAAATCACGTATGTCTATAGCATATTGAAATAAATTGTCCGTAGCTATTTTTATCCATCGATAGTGCTGGGCTAGAGCTTCTGCTTTATCTCCTTGTCTATCAGGAATTATAAAGTTCTGTTTGTTCCAGGTGAGAAGAGCATAGCACAAGAGATATTAAGTGGCTTCCCTTGAATAAACACCAGATAAAATCATATAATCAAAGAGCCCAACTTCTAACTTGCCAATGTTAGCCAAGTGTCATGCTAAACAAAGTGACTGTTTACAATGTCTATCAAGCTGTGTCACCAAAAAACACTAGAATACTGAGACAAGCTATGGACCACTAAGCCTGCTGCAAAACTGATAATAAGGGCAAAAGAGCTACAGGTTACCTTCTCAGAAAAATAATGAAGTTTTTTCAGTGTAATCAAGTGTGATGCATTTTATTTCTCAATTTAAACACTTTTAAATAAGACAGTGATATTATATTGCAGAGAAGGATAAGTTGAGAAAAATTTATATAACTAAACAGAATTAGAATCTACTCCAAACAGGATGATAATCATCATGTTCTTCTCATTTATTGTTCTGGGAGGTTTCAACCAGAAATAGACAGGGACTTGATTAGAATTAGTGTTTAGTCTGTGTGTCCCCAAAAAGGAGACCCCCAGACAAGGCTTGCATGGAAACAGCTCCATGGGATAGTGAACCCAGAGGAGAACTGGCACCAGGAAGGAAGGACAGCTGATAGACAGTGCAGGAACTTCTAAGCAACTTTGTGAAGTGCATCCCAGAACTGCCCATTCAGGGCGTGAAAGGAGGAGGTTCTGATCCAGCTGCTTTGTCCTGCATTGGTTAAGGGTGGTCTACAGGAGTTGCCCCTGTGCTTCTGGCCTGCACATGTGTGAGTGCTAGGTAGGTTCTGATGTCATGATGAGACATCAGAGTGTGCAGCGACAGCCTAAGGACATCCACTATCTGGTTGCAGCTGCATTAACCTGGTTAAAGTCTATTTGATACCGGTCACTGATGCAGGGGCTGGAGAAAGAGGCATGTCCAGGAAGACGTGGAAAGGGACACAGATGGGTCTGAAATACCACCCGCTGCATACTTACACTTTCAATATTCAAGGTTCCTCATCACTATTTTCTATTGAGTTTTTAAAATTTTATTTTTAAATGACAAATAATAGGAGTATATATTTATTGGATACAATGTGATGTGATATAGGCAGACATAGTGGAATTATTAAAACAAGATAATTAACATATATATCGCCTCACATACTTATCGTTTCTTTGTGGTGGGAACATTTGAAATCTAGTCTTTTAGCAATTTTGAAATGTATAATACATTATCATTAACTATAGTAACCATGACATTTTTAACAAAAGATACACTCCTTATATTCTTTATACTATGTTGATTTATGGATGACCTCACTCAAGATACCTGTAAATAACATGTACTGCTGATTAACCACCTAGAGATCTCTTCATCCCAAACGCTGGCCCCATTGCCCAAGCAATTTTCCATGCACTACAGGACAAGTGCAGAAAAAGTAACACTTCACAGCCGGTTGCTGCTTACTCACTCTTTTCAATGCCCAGGTGTACTTTGTCTTTTTGTGTTTGTGTTGGCCAGATGGGCACATGATGCAGGGTCAGTGAGATCAAAAGCTACAAAGGAAAAGCGGAAGACAGTTCCTCATGGCTGCCAGCCCTGAGGATGCTCTTGCTCTTGGAATGTGGTCTCTGGAGTCTAGGATTCTGGTCATAGCTCAAGTCACTAGATGAGAAATAAGAAAAGTTCTGTAGGAAACCATGCTCAATAAGCCTGCTGGAGCTTTCTTAGAATACTGAGGTAAAAGCAAAGCTTCTAGGGGTTATGTGTAGTGCCGGGCATGCCGTAGGTATTTTACTCTATCCCATTCACCTAGCATTATTGAGCACCCAGTTTGAACAAGGTATTGTGCAAAGAGCTATGAAGAATACAAAGCTGAACAAGACATAGCCTGTGTCCTCAAGATGCTATCATTTAGTGCTGTGGTTCTTAAGCTTAGTCCCCGTATAACTTTTTTTTTTATTTCAGCATATTATAGGGGTACAGATGCCCTTGACCCCCCTTCCCCCCAAGTCCCAGTTTCAAGCGTGTCCATCTCTCGGATGGTGCGCATTGCACTCTTTGTGTATGCAAATACCCGTCCCCTCCTCCCCCTC
>NW_012150952.1:5204231-5205673 GCF_000956105.1 Propithecus coquereli
TTTCGCCAAAAAAACATATATGAGCCTAAACACAAAATTTAGCTCATAATATCAGGGATTCTTCTTTCCCCTAAAGTCCAATTATGGGCTATTCTAAAAAATGCAGGAAGAACTCGTCCATCAACAACTGTGGAAAATTCAGAGTGTCACAGATGGTCTAATAGAGATGTGAAAGGCTCTGGGAGCAACAAAAGGAAGAGAGTAATCCTAGCTGAGAACATCAGAATGGGCTTCATAGGGGACATGGCATATATGGTCCACCTTGAGGGATGGTGATTGTAGGGTACACCTGATGGAGGGAGCTGGCTGGGTAAAGGCACGTAGAAGAAGGCCAAGGGCATAGGCTGGAATTGTAAGAAGTCCAGTGTGGCTGGAGTATAGGACTCATAGAAGAAGCTGGAGAGCAGTGAGAAACGGGACTACAGATTTGTAGACTAAAGTCCAAACAATGGTTTTCATGCTTAGCATGTTGGGTTTTACTCAATAGGCAGTGGAGAATGGCATAACCAGAGCTGAGCCTTATAATATTTCTTAGGGTAGACAGAAAGGGACAGAAACTGGAAATGAGTAGGAGGCTTGCTTCCAAGTAGAAGGTAGTAAAAGCCTAAATTAGGACACTAGAAGGGAGTGGTAAGACCACATTAAAGAAATCAATATGAAGTTAGCCAGTGAAGTCTAAAAGTCCTATATAAAATGACCACCCACGGGGTATATAAGATAGGGGATCCTCTTGCTTCTAAAGTTATTAAATATATTCTGAACAAAGCTAAACACTGACAATGAGAAATTAGTTATCGTTCAGATCTTTCTTTTCATTTACCTTCTCATTATTTTTACAATCTTTGGTATAATACGTGGAAAATAATAGGCTTAATAAATGATTGTTCAATTGCATTTAGTTAAATTTAATTTACAGTATGACAGCTATTGGGCCAACAATTATTATACCTCATTTTGAATAATAATGCTGGTCTACAAACACAATTAAAGAACACTGAATACCTTTTCCTAATAGACAATGGATGTACTGCCAGGGCCTTTGAAGATTGGCATGGTATTCAGTTTGATTTTACACTAAAAATACATTGTAGAGCTATTCTTGAAGGTTTATTACATCCTACCCAGGAAATTAAAATAAAACTAAAATGTTATCTTTGAAAGGTATGATGCTTCTCTTCAAAGATCCTTTACCAAAGAGAAATACCTTGGTGATAAAAGCATAGTTTTGGAGCAAGGAAGATGTTGAGATTGGAGACTTCAAAAAATTCAGTGAGCTACTCAGGTGTGGTTTGGGTTCACATTTTATAAAAGTGAGCTCATGCTCACTAATGGAAAATGAATCTGAAAATTTTGCTTTTGTTAACATTTTCTTTGTGATTTCAATGTTTGGTTAATATGAGTGATGGCTAATATCCTCAATGTAATCACATCAAAATACATTT
>NW_012150952.1:5205723-5206051 GCF_000956105.1 Propithecus coquereli
GATTATAGGCCTGAACCACCGTGCCTGGCTGTGTTTGAAATTTTTGAAATCTCCAAGCACTTTAGGAAAAGGCCATCATGCTTAGATTCAGTGACTTGGACCTTGTCTCTGGGGTCCAGGAAAGGCTGGCCCTGGACTAAATCATGAAATAGACTAAATCCTGAAGTTGTCTTTTGCTATTCCTATCCTTTCTGTACCCTCTCCCCTGTATTTTACTACACTTATATGATTCTACTATTTCTTTTTTTTTTTTGAGACAGAGTCTCACTGTGTTGCCCGGGCTAGAGTGCCGTGGCATCATCCTAGCTCACAGCAACCTCAAACTCCT
>NW_012150952.1:5206101-5208098 GCF_000956105.1 Propithecus coquereli
TTCCCTGCTCTGTGACATTGGTCTCTGGAGCCTCCTCTTCCTGGAGTACCCTTCCCTCCTCATCTCCATCTATGCACTTCCTGCTGGGTTTTAGGAATCCACTTGAGCCTTACCCCCTCCTCCAAACCTTTCCAAAGTCACCAGCCTATAATAGCATCCCTGCATTTTGAGCTACTGTAGCACTTTTTTAAAAAATCTGCACCATGGATGTGAACTTGTGATGACATAGTACCTTGTGCTGGTCTTCAGTTAGGTCATCTGAGTGCATCTCTCCCCACAGGAATTACAATCTCTTTTATAGTCAAGCTCTCATATTTCATGAAATCACCACTAATATCAACCATAATGCATTCTAGATCCTTAAACATTACTAGTTGGATTTAATTTCCTTTGAAACTATTATGGGATCTAGCTTCTTGCAGCGTTTCTCTGCTCTGTATGTATAAGCATATGGCAGTCTTTCTCCATATGGTACAGCCTGCATGTGCGATAGATGTATCATAAGTAGTAATACACTGAAGTATTCATTTTTTTTTCCTAATGAGCTGAAGCTTTCTGAATCTTAGGATAGGTATTTGACCTGAAATTGAACTAAACTGGTAATCCCTTTGATAGAGATTCTCATGGTTTTATAACATCATTTCATCCATTAAGAGGAAAACAAACCTGAAGTTATAGAAGAAAGCTTGTATGAAGGGACAAACATCTTTATAACTGACATAGGGTAGAGCAAAGAATTAAAAGGATTTTTTTGTGGGGAAAAAAATTTTTATAATTCTACCTGAATGTGACAGTAAATTTTAATGCCTTTCCATTTCTTTCAAAAAAAAAGAATGGTGCCTAAAATTTATATAGTGCTTTACATTTTACTAAGTGTTTTCCCATGTAAATTTTCATTGGTCTTCAGAACACCTGTAAGATAATAAAGGTGAATAATATTATTCATATTGTACAAATGAAGAAACACTTGAATCCAAATCTTAGTCCATTTTTTCTCTATAAGAGAAAATAGATATATTTATCCACAAATGTCAAATCGTTACACTGTGTGCCTTGAGTATATAATTTTTATCTGTCAATTAAATATTTTAAAATAAAGAAGAGGGAAATAGATTATTGTTGCATGCTCAATGTACTTACTTGCTTAATATCTCTATCCCCACCATATATAAGTTCTGCGTGGTCAGGGACATGCCTGTCTTGTACACTCTAACTCTAGAACCCAGGACAGTGTTGCCACACAGTAAGGGCAGAATAAATATTTACTGTATGAAAGAACTTATAAGACTCTGAGATGGAAGGCAAAGAAAGAAGGCCAGTGAGCAGCTTAGAGTAGTAAGTTTGATAAGGAACTCAGAGTCATTCCTGACAGTCACCAGGGGCTATGTTCCTCTCCCCACCTTCTCACATCCCACCCCTGTGATACCTGACCTACATATGAAACTCCTTAAAAGTATTTTTACTTAAAGTCTACTTGGCATTTAGAATACCGAATGAAATTTCCATATGAGAGTTGTCGCCGGAAAAAGACAATGCTTCTATGTGAGTTCATCTTTTAGTTCTAAAGACATGAGAACTTCATTGGATGACTAAAAGAATGAATCTCCATAATTAACTTTTCTACAAGCCAACAAACATATTTTAAGAATCTGCTGTGTGAAGGACAACAATTTGGCACTTCAAACCCAGCATGTCAACCAATCAGAAATATTCCCCAAACTTGGTTCTCGTACTCTGAAGAGTGTGGTTACAATAGAAAATTTATGCTGAGAATATTGCACTGAAGGTCAGGAAATGTACATCTAGGGAGGGGAGAACTGGATGAATTTTCAGAAAAAATGACCTATCTTCATTACTATGGAGATTTGATGGGTAAGTCAACTACAGAACTCTCCCTGCATTTACCTGCTTGTTTAAGAGAGGGAAAACAAGTCATAACAAGACCTCAAACACCAGTCACTTTAAGCATGGGAGGCAAGGTGGGGGTTGAGAGGGCA
>NW_012150952.1:5208148-5208685 GCF_000956105.1 Propithecus coquereli
TGGTCTGTACTTCTTTTATATCACACACATAATATTAATATGATCAAAATTATGGGTTGATTAATTTATGGAATTTGGGAGACTCAGCTAAACCTACCTGCTTGTTTAAGAGAGGGAAAACAAGTCATAACAAGACCTCAAACACCAGTCACTTTAAGCATGGGAGGCAAGGTGGGGGTTGAGAGGGCATGTGCATGGGTGCACACGCAAACACACACACACTGTCCACATGCAAGAGGATATATATATTCCCAATGGTGTATCAACAGATTATATTCAATTCCCAGCCTAACTGCAATTCCCTTTTCTCCTAATTAGGAAAGCACATCATAATGCAATGAGTGACCTTCTTGTAGATGTACACCTCACACCTCTCTAAAATAATCTGTATTACATAATTATATAAATCATTCTTAAACTGCATAAATTAAATGATAATAATCAGCTTCTTGCCACACACCACACAACCTATTAGGGCATACCAAGCTAGGTTTGTCTTGATACCAAAGGACTGCAAACTGCTGACTTCAAGCTGTG
>NW_012150952.1:5209685-5240738 GCF_000956105.1 Propithecus coquereli
GGCCTCCCAGAGTGCTAGGATTACAGGCGTGAGCCACCGCGCCCGGCCTGATTCTACTATTTCTAATGAAGTTTATGACATCAGTCATTTCTATCTAAGTATAACTGGGTTTGTCATTTTATCACTTTCCCCAGGGATACTTGGATTAGTCATCTATAATTATGAACTAAGGACTCCATCTCCTATTAAAATAGTGTAAGACATCAGCAAAGAGATAAAAAAAATCTCTTGAGATCAACAAACTCTTCTCTATCCACCGGCAACTCTTCCCCACACCACACTGACCTAGCCCTTTTCTACCGGAGATTACCTGGATTTATGGAAAACTATTGAAGATTTAACTATTTCCATTTAATGATAAAAACAAACTCTTAGGTATTAATAATTAACACCTGAAATCAACACCAGTATCATTACTTTTAAGATTCTATGAAATACTAAGTATTACTTCAAGAATACATTTTGTTCATTCTTGATATGGTTCATTTTAACTAAGAAATTTCAGTACACAAACTATTGTCTTGCCTAGTATATTATTAATAATATAAAATGTATGCAGTTGTATAGATGAGGGAACCTTACTTCCTATCTTCCGTGCCTAGGAGCAGGTTCTTGTGTGGTGGACAGTTGAAACTTGATAGCTATTTAGTAAAATATGCACAGTGCCATCTAGTGATTCTTAATCATTATTGCACAACCTAAATGTCCTCATTTTCTAAAATGACTTACTAGCACAATAGTCAGCAGCAACGTGTTTATACAACTGTCAGACTTTTAAAACAGACTTCTTAATAACTACCTTCCTGAATCTCAACTTAGCATTTCTCGGTATTCCTATTTAAATAAGCAAAAGGCTTATGATACTTGTTTCTCAATAATAATTAATATATATTGAATGCTTATTATGCACTAGGCACTATGTGAAGTGCTTTATGAGGGTTATCTCATTTGACCCCTAAAATAACCTCATAATGGAGGAATTATTATTGTCCTCATTTTACAGATGAGGAACTGAAACTTAAGGAAGTGAAGTGACTTTTCCCCAATCCTAGGGGTAGCCAGTAGCAGAACCCAGACGCTGCCCAAGATCCTGTACCCTTCTGCACTGGGATTACACCTCCCAAAGCAGTTACTGATGAAATTAAGTTTCCAAGGAACCTTTATGAAAAAGAACCTTCCTCACGAGATTTCTAATTATCCAATATAGTAAAATCAATTTAAACTCCACTAACTCAGAATTTATGACAACTAAACTGATTAAGTGTCTGCTTTTATGGCTGGAATATGGTCTGTACTCCTTTTATATCACACACATAATATTAATATGATCAAAATTATGGGTTGATTAATTTATGGAATTTGGGAGACTCAGCTAAACCTTAGTTTTAGACTCATAGATCTTATAAATTAATAATAAATAGCATAGGATGGCTTTAGATCAGAGGGTGATTAATTATTTTAACACAAATAGCTATCGTTTGTTGAGCACCTATTATGTGCCAGGCCCCGCGGTCAGCACTTGTAAATATCTTTTCTCTTTTAACCTCACTACAACTCTCTCTGGAAGGCATTAGTTTCCTTGTTTATTTAAAAAGAAAAAAAAAAAGAAATAGTAAAATTTATAGAAGTGAAATAACTTGCCCAGTTTTACAGCGATTGGTGGAGCCAGGAATGACACCTCGGTTTTTGTAACTGCAAAATCTGAATCCTTTCCACTGTGCCACCCCTGGAAAACAAATATGCAATATGCATGATTACAGTTTTTTTCTGCATACTTCCACCCCCCTGTGCAAAAATACCACGGTCTCTTACTTGCACTAAAACAATAGGCTACAGCTACTTCCCACTGCACATCTGTCCATCTTCATTCCTTCCTTTGAAGTCAGAAATGATATTTTTAAGCTGCATTTCTGATCTTGTCACTCTCCCACCTAAAACCCGTGTCTTCATAGTCAGCATAAAGAGCAAAATCCTTATCGTGCCTACATTGCTCCTCCAGCCTTATCTTGTATCCCTGGCCCTATTGTGACCACATCATAATCCCATTTTGTACCTAGCGCCCTGTGTGTCACAGTGTGTCATCACTTCTGATTACCTGTTTTTGTGTGATTATGTGGGTCGCACCTGTGTCCCCACTGGACTGTTAGCTCCCCAAGGCAGGAGCCACATCTGTATTCTTTGCCACTGAGTCCCCTGGCCCTACCATGGTATCTTGCACGTAATTATGAAAACTAGCTTTCATTAAATTGTTTATAATTATCTATTCTCACAGTTGGCCAAAATTAGTATTTTCTTTTTCCTTATATTGAGACTTTGTGTCAAGACACAAATATGGGCATATTTATTTTTAACAACTTTCATATGATTTCTAGATATTTTATTTGTCCATAATAATAAACAACTATTTTTCCCAGATGACATGCCCTATTCCAAGTGTTTTCCAGGCATTTTCTCATTTAATCCTCACAGGAACCATCTGAGGGTAGATGCTTTCTTCAGTCCCATTTTTCTAAGATGAAGACTCAGAGAAGTTAAGTAACATGACTGACATTATACCTAGGATTCAAATCAATGCTTGTGTGGTTCTTCACAGCTATGCCCTATTGCTCCTTTAGAAATCAAATACATCCTTAGAAAGCCCTATTTCACTGTTTTTGTCATTTCTTTGTCATTCACTTATTTAGTCAAAAGACATTTATTAAGCTCCTGGGATGTGTAAGGCACTGTGGTGGGTGCTAGTGGTGTGAACAGTTATTCTGACAGACATAGTCTCTTCCTGTGACACGTACAATACAGAGTGGGAAGCGGGAAACAGACAACCAGCTGGTCCACACAAGAGCGCCCACGACATGCTGTGATAGGGAAGAACAGCACCCTAAGGTGGCACATAGGAAGGGTACAAAACTTGGAGATGGGGGATCCACAAAGACATCCTGGAGGAAGTAGAGTTGACAGTAAGATACAATGGATGAGATGTAGATGAGAAGTAAGCAGGGGCCAGATTGAAAAAAGAAAGAAAGAAAACTTTGCAAGCCATGTTTGGATTTCAAATGAATGGGAAGTTAGTAAAGGACTTTAAGCAGCGTGCAAGTGACATGTCAAGTTTACAGTTCAGAAAGAATTGGAATGGGGAAAGGATGAAGCAGTCAACCAGTGAGAGACAGTGGTGATAGCATTGGATGATGGAGTTTGGTGCTGGCAATACGTGTCCATGAAAACGGCAGGATTAAAGTGGTATTTAGAAGATATAGAGTCCATAGGACTTGGTTATTGATAACACCTGGGAATGAAATCCAGATTCCAGCTGGGACAGGGGACAGGAGAGGTGGTGTCATTCAGCAGGGAGAGAACCCCAGAGCAGGCACGTTTGGAGGGGAGAGATGAGTGTAGGCTGTGCACACCGAGGCCCAAGTGCCTGAGGGACATTTACGTGGGCATGCTGGCCACTCCCATGATCACTCCCACGGGCCTGTATGATCCCGCCCCTGGGAATTCTGAGAGGAGCCCCTGTGTTCTACAAAGGCTCACCAGGAGAGACCTAAGCACCCATGTTACTCCCTCCGCCAGCGGCTATTTCTCTTGGCTTGTAGCCATCACCCTCCTAAGCTCAAGTTCACAGTCCACGCTCCTCTCTCCAGTTTCCTATTTCGCATGACCCATAGCCAGGAACCAGATGAGAATAGTCACAGAGACCAGGAAGGATGATAGGTCTGATGTCATCATCACCGTTCTCTTTGCATCCTGCACCCAGTTGCATCCCGAGAACTAGATCCAGAGGATTCGCAGATCAAATCTATAGAGAATAATTAGAGGAATCCCAGTTCTCCCCCTCAATAATTTCAATAAATACATAAATTTTGTTCACATGGCTATTTCCCTGGGAGTGCCTTCTTTGCTAAATTGAAAAATTGAATAAATAATGAATGCTAAGAAATACAATAACTTCCTTGTGGGTTAATATTTTTGATACACAGAGAAGGTTGCAAATTTGAAATCACTTAAATCTGAATTTTTCAAACTCTAATACATATTTAAGTATTTTAGTTGGTAAGTGATTTGTATTCATCTGCCCCAAATCAGCAATATACTGATACATTTTTCTATTGACATGACTCACATTATTCATTTGTTCTATGTAATGCATTGTCTACTGTGTGCCAGGCACCACCAGTCTTTACTCTGTGCATTTTGCCATTTTAGGAATACCATTCACATTTTACAGATGATGAAAACGAGACTCTAAGTCTTAGAGCCTGGAGGTTATGCACTTGTAGTAGAAGAGCCAGATTTGGAACCTAGGTCTTTGGACTCCAACTCCAGTGCTCCTTGAAGTTGACCACGTCTCTTCCCTTCATAACACAGAACAGGATTTTAAGTAATTATTAAAAGTAACAGCAATCATCCAAGTGAAGGACACAGTGAAGGTTCTGTATAACCTGTTTTTGTTAGTTTGGGGATTTGCTTAATCCATTGATCTCTTAGGTCTCAAAATGTATATAAAGTTAGTTTTGAGAGCAAGATGTTAGGTTTTTGATTTTTTTTAATGCATTATTTGGGAATAAGAATGTTTGCATGGATTGCTCTCGTCCCTCAGAATCCTGTGGTTAGAGATCCTGCAGTTAAACTTGGCCTGAGAGAAGACAGTCTGACTGCAAAAGACTTGGTTGGTTGGTTGGTTGGTTGGCTTGTTTGTTTTTCAGTGGAACGAATTGGTGATAAAGTTCTTCTGTGCCAAAAGCGAGAAATGGCAGATCTGTTCTGAGAAACAAAAGTAAAGAGAGGAGCCAAGAAAACACATAGCTCAATGCCAGGCACCCATAGTAGGAGCTCAATAGATGTTAGTTTTGTTTTTTTAAATACAGTGTCAGAAGTGAGCAAAATGGGGACAAAAACTAGGGACCTGCTTTGTGAAATTTCTCTATGAAATATCTACTTAGATATATGCACCCCCTATATGCCATATAGGCATCCATCTAAGTACATATTTCATAGAGAAAAGACAAAATATTTATTTGCAAATGCAAAGGCATAATGAAAAGGGAAACTTAAACTTGGTGAAGATACAGAGGAGTCCTCATATGCTGCCGATGGAAATGTAAAATTGTATAACTACTTTGGAAAACACTTTGGGAGTTTTTTAAAAAAATTAAAAAACTGCCATACAGCCCAGCCTCTTCATTTTTAAGCATTCACTAAAAGAAATGGAAGCATATGTCTATACAAAGACTTGTACATGACTGTTCATAGCAATTTTATTCAGAACAACTCAAAGCTGGAACAGTCCAAATGTCCATCAACAGGTGAGTTAATAACCAAACGTTGATGTATACATATAATACGATACTGTTCAGCAGTAAAAAGGAGCAAAGTCTTGATACATGCAGCAACATAAATGAATCTCAAAATAGTTACACAAAGTAAAAGAATCCAGATTTTTAAAAAAAGAATGCATACTATATAATTCCAGTTATTCAGAATTCCAGAAAATTGTGACAGAAAGCAGGTTATTGATCACTTGGGATGGGGAGGAGCACAAGGAAACTTTTGAGAGTGATGGACATGGTCATTCTGTTGGTCATGGTAATGGTTTCTGTGATGTCATAACAAGACCTCAGGGCAGACAGGGAAGAAAGTAGAAACAGATTTTTTGACTATCCTCATGAAAGAAACCATGATTTAAATCAGCTAGTCAATAATGTAGCCAACAAACTGCTTGTTCTTGACCAGGTTAGCTAAGTCATCTGTGACTTAGTTCTGCTGCTGTGTTGTATAAATAACTTTTCCTTTTTCCCTGATCTTCCTGGCTGCCCTAGCTTTCCTTTTTTTCTTATTTTAAACTGCATACTACTTAAAAACATAGAAATAAATGAAAACATTTTAAATACTCAAATGCAATTTTTATATCCTTTCAAACACCGGAATTTAAGTGTTGGTCTTCTCTTCTTTTTGAGGGGGCAGAGTGGACAGTGGGGAGATGTTTTTAAACCACGTAGACTTGGATTTGAATGCCAGTTTTGCCATTGACTGGCCTTGAACCTTTACATTTGTAAGTTAAGTTCCCTGATCCTCAGTTTTCTTTTTTTACATGTAACATGGTGATAACAGCCATATTTCAAGGGTCATTGTGAAGATTAGAAATAATCTATAGTGGATAATCTATCTACCGTGGTGTTGAGTAAGTCATTTGCTTGCTATTATATATTACACACCACGTCTATGTCGCACAGTCTATATATTGCACAATCTGTATATTGCATAGTTTGTTTATTTATTTATGTCAACCCCTACGACAGCTGAAGGCAAGTGAGAAGCCTGGAAAAATCAGGGCAGATGGACAGATAAAGTAATGTATTTGCCTTCCATGCATTTGGGGCTGATGTGTTCACTCTGATTTAATTGTAGTGCACCTGGTGGACATCTGGAATGTCATAGAAGCATTGCGGGAGAATGCCCTGAACAATCTGGACCCAAACATAGAACTCAACGTGGCCCGCTTGGAGGCTGTGCTCTCCACCATTTTTTATCAGCTCAACAAACGGATGCCAACCACTCACCAAATCCACGTGGAGCAATCCATCAGCCTCCTCCTTAACTTCCTGCTTGCAGCCTTCGATCCGTAAGCACTCTGAATGTCTGTTGCCCTCTCCACGTTTGCTTTCCATTTCCTCTCCTACTTCTTGGTCTTTTTCCCAAGTAATTTTCTAGAATAACTCTCTTTTTTCTTCATCAGATGTTCAAGTCATAAAGCCTCCATGTGTTTAATATAAATTTTAACTCCTGTGGAAAAAACTAGAGAGTAAAATGGTGCCATAGGAATTTGAGGACAATTGTATTTTATGTGTTGACCTTTATTTAACTCATCTCATGCTTCCTAGAAGCTATGGATGCTTGACTGTGTTGCCTGTGGAGCAACTTAATGAAGTGTGAAGTGAGAGGATTTTTTTAACTAGCTTCTCTGCAAATTATTTAAGACAGTGTTTTTGAGATGCCCTAACAGGGCCCTAGAGCAAACAGGGGAGAAATTGGAAAGGGTTTCTAGACCAGCCTAGTCAAAGTAACCATGACTCGCGTTAAACGGACTGGTCAGTAACGTGCCACCATAAAACAATGGGATGCCATCCACAGCCCCAGTTGAAACTCAGCCTCATCATTGCATAATTTTCCCTTATAAAATCAGAGAATTTCAGAGCTGGCTGAGATCTTAACGACTGTTCATCCAAATCTCTCATTTTACAGATGAAGGAACTGAAGCACAAAGAGATTGTCCTTTGTCCACGGTCTCTCAGCATGTTAGTGGGAGAGTGGGGACTTAGGTATTCAGCTAAGGTTTCTTTTCCGAGGCATATGCGGCAGCATCATGAAATGTAAAAACTCCCCTGAATTACATTAACAGCCTAAAATTTCAAAAGGGCTTTTGCCAATAGCCTCTAGTCTGGACATAGAATCACCCCCTCCACATTCACCACTCGTTTTGAATATTAAAAAGGAAAATTGCTAACCTGACCTTTTGGCAATCACATTTTAAGATGCTTGGAAGATTTTGCTTAGTCTCATTGTCTGGCCGGTGCCTGGGAGTATTTACCCCAGCAGTGGAGATGTTCCACTCAGGCTAATGGTATTAATTTTATTCAACTCACAAAAGTCACCAGCTGTCACTTTGCAACCTAGAGTGTTAACAGAATAGTTCCTGCTCAGTTTTACCAGCGTACGTTATTGTCTCCGTGATGTTTATATCTTGAGAAATTCTCGAATTGAAATAAACAATTTTGAAATGAATAGTCCAGGTTGGTAGACTCCTTGCTTTGACTGTGCAGACTTTACAACTAGACGTACCACTCTAGCCTAATCGCTATGGCAACCAGGTGGTGAGGCAGGCAAGGAAGACTGTGTTTCCACATCACAGGCAGCAGAATGGAACCAGGCCATGGAGTTTCTGTAACAGCATTTCCATCCTGGCCCCTTAACAAGCTTTCAGACTCGCCACTAAAGACTTCAGGGGACTTACTTGTTAGAAGTGTTAATGGGAAATGTAAAAAGAGAAATATAATTTCCCACTAAATCCTGGAGTATTGCTAGAGGATTCATAAGGAATCAAAGCTAAAGAATAATTTACACCCATTCCATAAATACAAAAACAGGACCAGATTAATAATAAGGAAGTGGGTGTTTTCTGAAATATATGAGACTCACACTAATAGGCTTAGATTTTTCACTTTTGTTTAGAAATATTAGTTAGATCATTTCTAAGTATAGAGCTATAAATGTTCTCTAAATAGCTACTGACAATATAGCTGAATCGTTTCAAGACTGGTGAATGCTAAGTTTAAGGACCATCCCAAGGTAAGGAGACATTCACACAAATGTTCAGAAGAAATGTTTATTTGGTACCTTTTCTTCTTACAGATAGGAAGGCCCCTGATATATACTTTCAGTAATCTCATTGTAGTATATTTATAAAGACATCCACATAGAGAAATTTCATTGCAGAGATTTATAAACACATCCACAAAGAGATCCCAGTCTGCAGCTATTTATGCTTTCTGCATAGCAACGAGTATAGGCAGTCCTAATGACACTCAAATTTTCCATCTGATGGCATGGAATTTGGGGTGTGAAATGAAAGCAATCAGGAAGTACAACTAACTGGAAATATAACTTAAAAGTGAATGTAAGTAGAGGAACTTACAAATAAAATGAATGTTCTACTCTATTTCTTATAATAGTAAACTCCTATCTATCCAAATGAGATCCAGTATAGAAATCTGATGTCACTTCCTACCACCTGTCCCATGACAGAGCCCAAGTGTTTAAGAGTAGCTTCTATATTTTGGCAGACATGAATGAATCTGATACTGGTAAAACAAAGATGTGCTGTTGCTGTTATAGAATCACTGAATCATTTAGGGGATTTTCTCCCGTTTGCTGTATTTTAAATGGACATATTTAAAAAAGAAAAAGTCCAAAATAAAAATTAGAGATGTCATAAGAATTTGGACACTAAAGACATGACATTAAAAAAAAGAAAAGATACTCAGAAATCTTCAGGTGTAGAAAAAGAAGACAGTACAGCAATTTAAACTCACAAAGAATAATAAATTGCATTCAAACAAACTTGGTCATTTTTCCAGTGGTGTCTTGAAATTCACCAGACCCAGCCAGTTGGACTCTGCCAAGAAAATGGTAACCTGAAATGAAGATTAAAGCCCAGTTTACTTGAATGTATCCCTGGGAATCAGACTCACGTTCCTACAACCATAGTTACCCCAAAATAGCACTCACTTCTATCCAAAACAAATATATATCTGGGTCTCAGTTCTCTATTATGGTCTACTTCCTATAGACCATGATCAGTTTTTTGGTTATAAGGGTTCTCTGCTCTTTGGCCAAGTCAGCCTCTTAGAAGATATGGTACATGGTGACATATGCAGGATGATTTTTATAATGTCAGGAGGTGGCAGTGGACCCCAATGGCCTATGCTCATGCTTGCCATTCTATCACTGAAGAGATAATCCCTTGAATCTAGAAGACTTTTGTTCTTCCTGACTTTCCTTCTAAAAATGGCTGTATTCCTGGGAGGGGATCACCCACTGAGGGATTACCAACCAACTTCTTTTTTTTTCATTATTTTTTATTTTATTTATTTATTCATTTTTTATAATTTTAATTTCCTTTTTTTTTTTTTTTTTTTTTTGAGACAGTCTCACTCTCTTGCCTGGGCTAGTGCCGTGGCATCAGCCTAGCTCACAGCAACCTCAAACTCCTGGGCTCAAGCGATCCTCCTGCCTCAGCCCTCAGGTAGCTGGGACTACAGGCACACGCCACCATGCCCGGTTAATTTTTTCTATTTTTAGTTGTTTGGCCAATTTCTTTCTATTTTTAGTAGAGATGGGGTCCCACTCTTGCTCAGGCTGGTCTTGAACCCCTGAGCTCAAACGATCCACCCGCCTCGGCCTCCCAGAGTGCTAGAATTACAGGCACAAGCCACCGCGTCCGGCCTCCAACCAACTTCTAAGCAGATCTTTCCATGGCCAGAAGCTATCTTTTCTAGGGTCTCTAGGGATGCAGAGGGGTATGCCTGGGAAGGATGGAAAGAGAGGTCTCAGAAGATGGAAGCGAGGGCTGAGATGGAAAAAGATACATTAGGAAGTAGCCGGAGCTTGAGCCAGTCTCTTCCTCTTGTCTCTTTCCTCCTGTTCACCCCAGGAACTGGCCTGCCACCTTCCCTTCTTTGCTGTCAGGTACCTTCCATATGAGGCTCTCTCCTTCAGAAGCCACTAACAACCTGGCAGCAGCTTTTTCTTTCACCTCTTGTTCATATTCCAATGGGGGGAAAAAACTCGTTGAAGTGTTCTAAGGACGTTTTCTGTTATTATGTTTTAGAAAATAGAAAATAACTAACTCAAAAGAAAAACAACATTTCAGAAAGTTACAGGATGAAAATAATTCTTAAAAGTCTATCATGGGCAGCCTTTTGGAGAGGTGCACTCACAAACTCTGATACTCTGTGGAGCCCTTTGCCTCTCGTAGCCAAGTTGACTGCCTTCCCCAGGTCTCACTGTTCCTTGTGCATGATTCTGCTGTCCTCTCATAGTGCCTGTCTGACTGTTTACATGACTGCCTCTCATGAGTTACTTTAGGGTGGGACCATGTCTTCCTTATTCTTTGTATGCACAGCACCTGAGAGCAACACAAGAATGAATCAGTAAATGAAAATCAAAGGTTGATCTTTCTTAGCTCTTGTCACACTAATTTCTTTTCATTCTTTTTCTACTCTCTGGTGTATTACCAAGACTAGCGAGTCCCAATCACCTAGATTCAGACCCTCTATTTTTACTTCTACTCCACAGAGAAAAAGCCAAGTGTTCATGGTTAGGAATGTGGGTGATGCTATTTTTACAAAAGACTTCAATGTACTTCTCTTACTTGCATCTTCCTTCCCTGGGAAACACTAACAACAACTTTAGTCCTGACTTAATCTCATTTCAATTCAGTAGTGTCTTCCTTCTTAGGACAGTTCTTCATAAAGTAGGTTCTGTGACAGTGGCCTAGTTTTAGCCAATATCATTTCCATATATATTCAGTCACTCGAAAATCATAGTAGGACGATAATAAGTATTAAAAGAAAGAGTAGTTTTCCTGTTTTTGTGGGTCTTAAGCTGCAGTCTTAATGCCAATTCCCTAGTGATACAATATATAATATGTCCCTGACAATATAATAATCATAATAATAACTAAGGTGTATTCAGCATGTACTGTGTGCCAACAATCTTATTGATTTGGCATCATATCTTTATAATTTTCCATGTTGAGATGATAAAGCTGTGATATAAGGAGGTTAAACAATTTGCAACTTCATACCAGATTGGAGTGAATTGGGAAAAAATCATTTTGCTTCAGGAATCAAGTCAGTTTAAATTCAGCTCTGTTCATGCTTTCTACTTCATTTTCTTGGATCAGAATTAATGTACTTTTTTCTCCCAGATTTATCCTGCTTATTACAGGATATTATTATGCTCCCAAGTCTAGCCTTTCCAGTTTGTGGTATTTAGACATATTTGAAAGAGGGTATACGAAAAAAAAAATATTTGGACTTAAGTTTTACATTGTAGCATCAGAGTCCATTGTATGACAGCTACCAAGAGCTACAAATCCATCGTATAATAGTCTTATGTAGAGAATACAAAATCCTTGAATTTTCCTCTTTATTAGACACAGCACACCTTGTTGAGCCATTTGAACAACGATTTCCACTGCTAAGGCCCCGATGCTGCAAAAGGCACCACAGAACTATTTCAAATGTGTGGATACAAAATAATATTGAAACTCTGCCAAATCCTTCTGCCTTCTGAATTTTAAAAATGATTCTGATATTTAATGCAAGATGTACTACCAAGTACACAGCCATTTCTCTGTGAGCCAACAAAATGTATTGTTCATGTTTGAGACTATGTAGATACGTACGAGCAAAGGAAAGAGAGAAAAGTTATATAAAACCAAATGTTCTTCTCTTTTCTTTTAATATCTATATGGCCAAAACTAGATATTCAAAACAGTGTTTACTTGGCGTGGTGACTTTTTTCTTAGCACATCTTTAATTCAAGATGTCCACAGAACATTCTCCTCTAGTAACTCAAATTTTGTTCTGGCAAAAAAACACGTCGTTCAAGGTTCCTATATGCTGCTAAAATGGAACCACTTCCCAAAGAATTTTCACAATTGTAGACAAATTGAATAACCTTCATGTCATTCATCTTTTGTCTGAGTTACACTTTGGATGAGTGGCAGATGGAATTTCAACAGGGTAGAGGAGACATCCCAGCAGTAATGGCCCCTTTCATTCTAGAGAAACCCCTGGCAAACTCCTCTGGCCCAGGAATATGTGTACTTTTCCCAGATGTTTTGTTAACATTGTGGGGAGCCCAAAGAGATGCTCCCCACATGGTCCAAATAAGAGGTTTCTGTCTCTTCACAGGTTAACTCCACTATCCCCAAAACAAGAGTAATGTATGTGACCACTTCTAAATTCAAGGCTTCACACAACTGCACAATCTAATAGTAAGGGCTATAAAGTCAATCATTATAATTTTACTCAAACACCTTGTATTCCTCAGCATAAATCTTAAGTAGTAAATCAGAAAGTTTCTTTTCACTTATGCATTCATTAATTTAACTAACAAATGTTAAGAGCGTGCTATGTGCTAGGTGCTCTGACAGGCTGGGGATAAATGATAAGACAAGATGAAGGGAGATGAGATGCCGTTTGTAAAAATGTGTTGTATTAAAATTAACTTTCTTTGCCCCTTTCTTTCCAATATATTATGAACAAATGGAGGGTAGGAGCCACATCTTATTCATCTGTATATCCCCAAGCTCTAGGACAATGCCAATGAGTATTTATCGAGTGACTAAATGAGTGATACATATGAGCAAAATAATTTTCAAATAAAAATTATGACAGAGGAATGTTGTAGAAGCAGAGGAAAGGAAGCAATTCTCTCAGTTAATTAAGCCATCAAAAATGTGTGAGAAAGAGCAGTTTGAATGCTGTGCCTCTGCTTATCAAAAATGCTCACCAAATGTTTTTTGTAAAACATGTTGGTAAAAGAGCTTCTGATTTTAGTACTCTTAAATAGAGAAATAATTTCTCCTACCTGTTCAAGAAAGCATCGGTCAGAATTCAAATCTCGCTTTCGAGGACTTGCAGTTTATCATGGGATTTTGTAACCTCAAACAGGAAAATCTCTTGACAATTTGGCAAACATTTCCTTTCTGTTCTGAGCTGAGCCTAGCACCCCAGACCTATCAATACTTATTTGTTGTTTTTCCTTCTCGTCAAAGGCAAATTTTCCCTTCCCTGCAACTTGAAGCCTAATAATGCTTTGCATTTCGAAGACTGCATTATCGCTATATTAGTCCTGATATTCCATACCTTGTGGACTTTTCTGTCCTCATTATTTGAACCATGTTACAGTTTAGGAAAAAAAGCCAGTTATTTCCTGAAGCCAGATCTTTGATACTTCCAGTTATCTATGTAATTGAGAATGCAGGGGACAGGAATAATTTTGAATAAGGTGGTTTTCACAAAATCACTGAATTTATATTACTGCTACCTGCTCTAAAATTAGTGAACAATTTACAGAGTGGCCATTACAAATTCTGGGGGTACCTATTATAATGATTAATTCCCATTCCTTAATATAAGATATTTATGGATCATTAGCTCTGTGTGAAACAAAGTGCTCAGCACTAGGAATTCAACTAAGTCAGAAGGTATCATCTCTGCCCAGATTCAATCACATTGCAGACATGTAAGTAAACAAATCAAGGTCACTCAGTGTGTCAGGTGCCACATAATAGGTAAAAGTGAAGGGAAGAGGGATTGCCTGGATATGAACATCCAAGAGAAAAGCTGTTTTCAGAGCAGGGTAAATGATGATATTGAGCAACGTGTTGACATATGAGTGTGAGGGTGGTAGGCAGACTATGGTGGGAAGGGCAGGGGCCAGAAGGCATTGAACAATGTGACTGGGGTACAGAAATGGTAGCGGATGAGACTAGAGGAAATCACTACATACACCACGAGAAAAAGTTAGAACCTCATCCTGTGGGCAAAAGGATGTAAGGGGGTTTTAAACAATGAAAAAATATGGTCAAATTTGTATATGAGTGTGCAAGCAGAGAGGTCATTTTAGCGCTTATTACAGTGTTAAAGCAAGAGCTGACAAAAGCAACAACAGTAGGAATGGAAAGATGGGAATCAATTCAACATACACTGAAGAGGTTATGTTTGAGTCCCTCAAACATTAGTTCAAAGCAGTAGTGAATTTAGGAAGAGCAGGAAACTTAGGGTGACCCCCGCTCCAGGATTCATTTTTGGATAAGTAGGTACATGGTTGTTCTAACAACCAGAAGAGGGAATATAGAAGGAAGAGTAGGTTAGTATTAGGGTTAATCTAGGTATTATGGAAGAGCTCTGTAAAAATAATGAGTTCTATTTTGAACACACTTGGTTTGGCATGAGGTATGCAAGTGGAGATTTCCAATAAATGATTGCGTAAGTCTGGTGCTCAAGCTTTAAAATATAAATGGGAGAGTCGCTAGCATAAGGTTCAGTCAATTTTGCATTCTGGCTAGCTGTATTTCAGGTATTATGCTAAGAATGACAGCAACAAAGATAAATAACAAATGACCCCTCTCTGAAGTCTAGTAAGGAACAAGACCACAATTATTTATTGTATCTTATTCTAATATATCAGGTATATGAATTTTATTCCTATAAATGATTTATTCTGTATACTAAAACCTTGTCAATTCAGACTTACTTACCTTTCAGCCACATTATTATTTTAAATAACTCTTTTGATCATTCCTAAGAGAGCAACTATCAAAGAAATGAATTACTAATACAATATGCTTTCTGATTCTAAGTACATAAGAATAAACAGTTTATTCTAGTTGATACAAATAATTTAGCTGAAACATTATACATCTTACAGTATGCCCTTTATATCACATTTTGTGAAGGACAGGTTTACTATACTTCCTGAATCAATAAAGATCTGGCAGCGCCTGTATCATTTGGGTAGAAAGAGAACCATTCAAACAGCGCTCTTACTTTCCCTCCCTTAAAATTCCAGCTCTCTTTGAAAAGTAAATTTATCACATAAGCACAGTTGGCTTGTGGGTAGGAAATAATGGTTGGAAAAAAATGTGTGATGACAAGTCCCTAGAGTTACCCTAACCTCAAATTCAGGAATTCTCTTTTAAACAAAATGCTATTTCTGAAGCCTCATTTAAATAAATTATATAGACTATGGAATTATCATGCACAAAATTATGTTATGAGGCCCAAAGTGAAAAGCATGTTCTCCTATTTAAATCCAAGTTAGCTAGTGCATATTCTCATGGCTATCAGCCCATGTTTTGAGCAAGTGACACTTACAAAGAAGATTATATATAGAAGATTCTGATGTCTCTTGAGAAAAAGGAAACATTGAATAGACAATTTTACAGAAATGTGCATTGAATTGTATTCACAACCTTTTCTAAAATGGATGTGTTCACATAAAGTCTGCAACCACGTACCCTGTGATTTCTACAGAATAGAAAATGTCAAACCTTGTTATTGGAAGTGCTCCAAATGACATCATGTTTTTTTTCTATTGTCATTAAACAGGGAAGGCCATGGTAAAATTTCAGTGTTTGCTGTCAAAATGGCTTTAGCCACGTTGTGTGGAGGGAAGATTATGGACAAATTAAGATGTAAGTTGTTATTCCTTGTGTCTCTCTTTGCTTGTCCCTCCTCAGTACCACATCTTTCTCTTCCCCACTGCTGTTAATACCATATTTCCCTATCCATTTGTGTCTTTCCTCATTTCGTGAGAGTTGTTTGAAATACAATCTTCATTGATCTTTGGATTTTGTCATAAAGATGTTTTCGTATTAGATACATGTTAATGAAATGAATGTTTCTCTCTTCTTACAACCTACTGAGCATCACCAACTGAACTCGGTCTGATATTAAAGTAAGATTGACATCCTTTCCAGTTCATTGTACTGTATTGCCTTACAGGCGGTTCATCATCACAGGGACACAAAAGCCGTTCTTGGGCAACCTTCACCTTTAGATATTCTAAAACCAAAGCTCCTGGCACATTTTCTCATTCTTCTCAGCCAGTGCTATTCAAATCCCTGGGAACTCCAAAGATTCCAAAGCAGATACTGCCAGGCCACAGGCATAGAAATTACACAGACACGGTATAGACAGAATTAACTGAATGCCAATAAAAACACGATAGCCAGAGTACGTTGAATGAGTATGAGCCTTTATGTACATTTTGTCTCTGTGGTAGAGTTTTTTGACCAACGACACAGTGAAAATTGTTTGTTTTAGGTAAAGAAGCTGAGACTTAGAAAGTTAAATTAAATCACACAGCTAAGATAGCACCAGGATTTAAACCCTGAGTTTTTTCCTACACCACTGGTTCTCATATTTTAGTATGCATCAGAATCACCTAGAGGGCTTAATAAAACATAAATTTCTGGATCCCGCCCCCAGAATTTCTGACTCAGCACCCTAGAGTGGGGGTGGGGGACAAGGATATTTATTTTTAACTAGTTTAAGATGATGTTGATGCTGCTGTTTAAATGAAAAATATCCACTTAATCCTATCTCTTCCCCTAAATATTGTGATTCTGGGTTATAATGCTGTATTAGAAAGGGCCCTGCCATGGGAATTGGGAGTTCCAGAATATAAGCCTGGCAGTGTGACTAATGGGCTGAGTGACCCTGTGGACATTTGCTTCACTTCTTTATTCCTCAGCTTCCCTCTGAATCCTAAATGTAGGGATTTCATTAGCTACCTTTGGAGTCACTCCTAGCTGCAACCATCTGTGCACAACTCACAGGTGTGAAGCTCACCTGCTGTCTGCGAGCTCCTGAGTGAGATTTCTTGCTCCTTGATACACTGAGAGGGAAAGAATAAAGAAAGACACAGATGAAAACCCTTTATTCCTTTGACTTTCCCCCAGACTTGCTCCAGAGGAGAGTTATTTCATTGGACCAAAGCCCCAGGTAACAACACAGCTTCCCTCACTTCCAGAGGCTTCCTTTTGTGGAGTAGCCCAATGCAGCCAGGATTCACAGAAGCCCAACCAGACCTTGGGAGGCTCAGTGTAGTTCCCTTTCATTAGCCTGAAAGATATAGAAAATAAAAAACTATCTACCTCAGTACTTGATAGAAAGATAATAGCTAAGTTAGATGGCGCTGGAACCAATGGCCTTTAAAAAAAAAAAAATAGCTTCACAGGAGTTTGAGGCCAGCCTGGGCAACATAATGAGGCCCTTTCTCTCCAAAAAAAAAAATATGAAAAATTAGTCAGGCTTGCTGGCATGCACCTGTAGTCCCAGCTAGTCTGGAGGCTGAGTGGGAAGGATCACTCGAGCCCAGGAGTTCGAGGCTACAGTGAGCTATGACTATGCCACTGCACTCCAGCCTTTAGAGACCCTATCTCTAAAAAATAATAATAATAATAAAAATTAGCTTCAGAGTAATCCAGGAGGCATTTCCTTCAGAGTTAAGGTGGGAAGAGAAAGTTTAGCAAAATGAACCAAGGCAGATGAAGAAAGTCCTGAGGGCTTTGCCTGCTGACCTCACGTCACAGCGGACCATTCATGATGAGGACATTAGATCTTGAGAAACATTTCCAAATACTTATTCAATATATCAAGAGGTACCTGCATACAAGAGTCCTATATTAAAATAACCTTGAGGAAAACTGAGAAAACCAGCCTTATGCACTTCAGAGCTCCTCTGAGCCTTTCACGTACCAGGTTAGTCCTGAACCCTCAAGGTCCCAGGTGGTTGCATCTCTCCACCCAGATTTCCTCCATGGCAGAGTTCATCCTCCTTCTGTAGGCAGTACAGGGTGCAGCAGTCTCAAGAGCCACATCTCACTCCAGAGGTCCCCTAGCCATTAAGTCTATTGCCCAGGGTGGCATCACAGCCCAATTACTACACCAATTATTGTTAAGAGGAAAGGCAAGATGGGGATGGTCATGGAGCTACTTTCTCCTCCTGGGCTAGGAAGGGCTGTTTCTTCCCCTTGGCCCAGGAACAAATTTAGGACCAACACAGATGAAGGAAGTGGTTGTTGGGTAAGGAACTAGAAATGTCAGCACAGTTACAATGCTGAAAATACAACTAAATTTTTGACCAGATCCTTGCCAGTTGTCAAAACCCTTGCAGTTCTCCTGCAGGTCCAGGAGTTCAAAGCACACAATGTAACTGCTAAAGTGCTTTCTTTCTCCTCACCCCATCCCAGCACCCTTCAAAAGACACACTCAGTGAGCAAAGCATACATGCTCTCCAGTGGCCAAAGTCAGTCCTCTCAGTGCAGTGAAATAAGCAACAAATGCACGAGTCTCATTGGAGGTGACCTAAGTCCCCCAGTCTCCAAAAACAAGCTTCACAGTGCCACAAAGTCTGTAGGAAAACAGATAATGTGACCCCAATATATCCCATCTCCCCCTTCAAGAGCCACAGAGCTGAATCATAGTCTCAAGTGTCACCCTTTGCATAGTTAATCCCAGGGAGATGGTTTTAGTGGTTTCCGGGTAACTTGGTTGAAAGCAATTTGACCAAAAACAATTTAGCTAAAAACAATTTGGTTGGAAGAATCTCTCCAGAATATTAGTTGGTCAGAAATGAATATCCTGGCCGGGCCCCTGTAGTCCCAGCTACTCGGAAGAGTAAAGCAGGAAGATCGCTTAAGCCCAGGAGTGTGAGGTTGCAGTGAGCTGTGATGATGCCATTGCACTCTAGCCTGGGCAACAAAGCAAGACCCTGTCTACAAAAAAAAAAAAAAATAATAATATCCCTAGTCATCATTATTTCTGGTTTCAGTGATAATTATTGACTGAATGAGCAAAAATGAGCAAATCTACCCACATACAGCACTGACTTCCCCTTGATGAGTGGAATTGTGGGTGTTTTCATAGTCTTCTTTTCCTGGCTTGCATTTTAATGATAAAATAGGCAAGGTTGTGATTTTCTGCATTTTTTGTAATAAGAAAAAGTGAAATGAAGGGATATGGAATTTTTCAGGGTTTGAGGGTTTTGTTTTCCCCTTCTTTAGATTTTTCTAATTCACTTTAAGCCAGTATGCCAGCTGTGCTTGTTTGGCAATTTTTCTATTTTTGTGCATAGGGATGAAGGATATTTAGCTTGGTCCAACTAGTCCCTTATTGTTAGAGAGCACAGAGCAAGAATAATTGCCTGGAAATAAATTAGAAATTTTAAAAAACAAAAAAGGAGAAAGCGAAAAAAAAATTGAAGCTGATGTTTTTTGTAAATGCTTTAAAATGCATTAAAAGGGACACCAACCCCATGTTGTACCACAATTGCTAGTAATCAGGGCTACCATGAACTAGTATGCAGAGTGTTCATTGTGTAAATCCAGAGAGCAGCATGGACACAGCCTACTATATGAAGAGCGCCCCCTGCAGCCATGGACCATAGCAACCTAAATGTAAACTCACCTAATATACACTACTTCTCTAGCAGATTGTTCCTGGTCTACTTATAAACTGTTGTTTTAATGGGTTTGAATACTTGTTTATACTTCTGCCTTGGGGCTCCTAGAAAGTCACAAGGATCTTAAGGAATTCTAAATTCAGTGCTCTAAGGATGCTATCTCATGTGCTGTTCTAATGCTTTAGGGAGGATTTGTTTTATTTTGTTTAAAAGACTAGTATCATAGCAAACACCCTGTATTTATTGAGTTTCTATTACTGAATTGGTTGTTCTGCCCCCAAGCCGACCCCAGGGTAATGTTTCTAACGCACTGGCCTGCTTTAAATTTGTCAGTATCTCCCTCCACATTTCTGAACACTATCTAAACTCCTCAGTAAAATTCAGCTATAAAAAAAGAATGAAATCCTGTCATTCGTGGCAACATGGATGAATCTGGAGGACATTATGTTAAGTGAAACAAGTCAAGCACAGAAAGATAAACACTGCGTGTTTTCATTCACATGTGGGAGCTAATCAAAATTGAGCTCATAAAATTAGAGAGTAGATTGTAGTTACTAGAGGCTGGGAAGAGTAGGGAGGGGAGGATAGGTAGAGACTGGTTAACAGATATGAAATTACAGCTAGATAGGAGGAATAGTTCTAGTGTTCTGTAACACTGTAGGGTGACAATAGTTAATAATTTATCATATATTTTCAAAAAGCCTGAAGAGAGGATTTTGAATGTTCCCAACACAAAGAAATGATAAATGTTCGAGATGATGGATGTGCTAATTACCCTGACATGATCATTACACATTGTCTACATGTATTGAAATATCACTCTGTATTCCATACATATATACAATTAGTACATGTCAACTAAAAATAAAAGGGAAAAAATTATATATTAATAAAAGAAAAGAAATGCAAACAGGAATAAATCAATAAATAAATGCCTTAACAGAACTTTCAAAGCTCTTCATATCTTAGCCTCACCTCCCACCATGCCTTTATGTGCACCCAAGACCCCTGCCACAGTGGATTCCTTGGAGACCCTCGAGTGCACCATGCTTGCATTCATTTCCCTGCCCATGCACATCCCAATCCTATTTCCTAAAACCCACCCCCTCATCTATGCCTGACTAGCCCCTAATTGTCCTTTGTACCTGGCCCAGAAATCCCCTCTGTAGAAAATCTTCCCTGACCTACTCCTCCTTCTGGGAACCTGCTCTCTGAGCTCCGGCTGCATCCTGTACACCTACTGTTCCAGTGCTCACACCACAATGTTACAACATATGATGCTCTATGATGCATCGTGTAAGCACCCCTATTACTTTCAATAGACTGGGACTTCCCAAAGGGCAAGAACTACATCCTGATTTTTCTGTATATTTATTGCTTAGCATACTTTCACACATTTAGTATGTGCTAAGTTAATGTTAGTTGAATGAATCGATGAATATAAATCCTTCTAAAGTATCCGTCATTACATGGTGCTGTAGGAAATACAAATGTGGTTTAGAATATGATCTGGAACCTTATAGAAAAATCTCACTGGGGAGGCAAAGCCTAAACATATGAAGTAGATGACAGGATAATGCAATACGAAATTAATAGTAGAAAGAGCTAACATTTCTGTACTGTGTCCTACCTGCCAAGCACTATTCTGAGGGGTTCATTCTACTATTAATAACTAATTTAATCCTCGAAATAACCCTCTATTATATTAACATATAATAAAATATACACATATATTATAGGCATATTACTTCTGTATGTGTGCATACAGAGGGCCCAAAGCTAAGGTACAAGCACATATCATTTTGATAGCTTCCTTAGAGTCCCTTCATTTCTCTTTAAAAACCTGAATGGCCATTAACAGCCACTTCCTTTAATCTAGCCCTATTTTGGATAGTGCTTAATAGATCTTCATCAACACAAATGAGTTTAATATTATTTTCAGGTTTGTGAAGAGTCACTCTTGGTACTCCTTCTGGCTTTCGCTCTAGGTAGAGAGGTTGTCTAAATTCTTTCAGTGGGAGATTTGAAAAGCCCAGGCTACTTTCCAAAACATGCCCTGACCTAGAAAGTCAGAGCCCAGAAGATAATTTTGCTGACCGTGTTTCACCAAGTGACTTGCCCCAGAACAAACAAGATGGCAGCTCTCATAAGAAAGTCAGAAAGTCCTGGGTTTCTTTTTATCCCTTTCAGTTGAAATTCTTGAGTTTCTGTATTTGGAATTACATAACAATTTTTTTCTGTTGGAAACATCTCTTTTGTTAGTTTGTTTGTATTTTGTCTAGTAATAATGGCACATAAGAGATAAAATTCACCAAGTAAACATTGTGGACGTGGATGAGAACATTAATTTTTTTGCTCAGATAGAATTTCCATAGCCTCATCATTAATAAACCATTTGAAACATAGTAGAAACCCCTTATAACTGGAATATTTAATAAAAATAAGAGTCAATTCACATCCTCAAAACATAATCCAATAAAAACCTGTGATATGCTTAACATCTGACTTTGGCGTAAAAACAACGTCCCCAAATTACATTTTGACCTTGAACAATTAAACCCAAAATGAATGGAGGTAGCGTACTGCACTCACAACAGTTTATCCCAGCAGCTGTGCTGGCCTAGTGACAATCTCGTTAGCACGGTGATAAACCATATAATAGCAAACCCTTTCATTCCAGTAGTGATTTCCACAGAGAAATTTCAAAGTACCTTGGGAAGTTATGCCATTAATGTTCATTAAGTGCACATAGTGGCAGTAACTGAAGAACAGAGGTTCAGTGAAGTCACAGGTTCTTCGGAGAATTATCCAGGACGCTGTGTCCACCTCACTGATCACCCGCAAGGCTGGGCTTTCTCTTCACCACATGAGTCAAAAGACCCTTCCCTGTAAATCAAGTGCCTTCTACCCAGAATGCTATGATTTATAGAAAGTTTTCTGCTTCTGTAAGAAGTTAACCAAGTGTTTTTCATTATACCTTTATCCCCATTGTGTCTTTCATTTTTCAAGTATCTCAAGCTAAAATCCAAGTTTTAGTGATAATATAGATGGGTAAATTGCTAGCTATTAATAGATAGATACACACACACCTGAACTTTGTAGTAAAATTTTCCTTGTGTTTCAAACGAGGTTAGCATATTCCTCACAGATACAAATATGCCTCCCATTGAGTTATATATGAGTTGATAATTGACCTCAAAGCAAAAACATGGTGTCCTCTGTCTTACCAAAATATGATACTTTTACCCAAATTACTTGTTAATTGTATGTGCCAGAATCATCTACAAGAAGACACACAAGAAAACACCATACCAGGAATGTTTCAGCGTAAAAATTAGCCTTTATATTATTCTTTCATAAAAAATATTTATTCTGCCACATTTTGGGTTTTTTTTTTCAGCAGATATGTTGAACAGTAACAGTGGAAAATGTTCATGTGATGAATAAATATCTTTCCTTTTCCTTCCAATAGATATTTTCTCAATGATTTCTGACTCCAGCGGGGTGATGGTTTATGGACGGTACGACCAATTCCTTCGGGAAGTTCTCAAATTACCCACGGCAGTTTTTGAAGGTCCTTCGTTTGGTTACACAGAACAGTCAGCTAGATCCTGTTTCTCCCAACAGGTAGGGGAAAAACGTGTTTAGGGAAATATCTCTCAAACAGTCGTTGCTCCCCTTCTAGATGTCATTTAAAGTCACAGATACACAGGCAAATTCTTCTACGTGATAACAACGTACCGTGTGTCTTCCAGCCTCTGACAAATGACCCCTGAGCCAGTAACTAAACCCAACACAAATGGATAATAATAATAAGGTGGTGCTCGCTAACCATGAGGCAGGCACCATGCTAAGTTCTTTACTTTCATTGTAAAATTTAATTCTTACAACAACCCTCCACCCTCGTATCATTATTATTAATGACACTGCATCATCAAAAGGGCTGACTTGTCTCAGTTAGCCTCACGTGAAACACATGTGTCACCCAGCAGCTAGCTTTACCACTGCTTACCAAAGGAAACCAGAAAGAAATGGACTGCTTTAACTGGCCGGCTAGTAAACTTCGTCAGTCTGTTTATTTGGTGATCTGGGAGATCAAAACTGCATCAGGTGTCCATTCAAAATTAGGTAAAATAATAGGCCTGGGTTTGTTTTTAACTTAAAAGGACCTATATATTCAAAGAGTTATATATGATTTGCCATGCTCAAAATTCCTTTTGAAATATTCTGTAGACCGTTCTGTTGTATAATTTTTTATATGTCCTTAATGATGAGAAATTTATACATGTCTAAGTCATCATAATATTTTTGGAAACTTCCAGAAGTGATTTTTAGCCAGTAGGGCAAATGGTCAAAATGGATAAAATCATTTGAAGTACAAAAAGAGCTAATACAAATAATAATAAAATCGGTTTGTTTATATACTTCATAAACTGGCTGTAACAGCAGTTTTAATGGTGAAATTCCAAAACTGTTTGAAATGCTTCACTGGAAAAAGTCCAAGCCATCTCAAGTGATTGTTTTAAAAAACAATATTCTTTTAGATATATAAATTGTGGTAGCTTTTTAAAAAATATCTCATTACTGATACTTTATATCATATATATTTTAGTAATAATGTTGATATCAACCCTATAGAAAGCTTGCTATTTAGTATTATGGGAAAAGAAAAAAATTATAAATATCTATTGATAATAAAAGATTAATTTAATTAAGAGGTACCAAAACAGTTGATCAGTAAATCACAAGGACTAGTGTAGGGTGTAGGCCTTAAAAAGACACTATACCTCTTTAGGACTGATTTCTTCTTTAAAAATATAAAACTATCTCATCCACTTTGATACCCTAATTCAAAATTTCAAATGACATAGTGATTTTTGCATATAAATATGTAATTTTTGTTATTCATACTATTATAGTACATATATTAATATAGTGTTATTTTTGTCATTTTGAAAGAAACTTATAATACTTATAGATTATACACACATACACATATATATATATATATATACACATATATATATAATCATTCTTTTTCTACATCAAAAAGGACCAGGATAATGAGACAGATGGAATGGAGAGGAAAGATGTATAAAGGAAAGAAGAGAATTTTTTAAAAATTTAGATTGTTCTCTAAGAGGATTCCCTCCTAATCTTTTATGACAGAATCATTCACATTAACCACTAAATATTTAGTACTTAAGGAAGTTGAGGAAGCTTGAAACGGAAGTCGTTATACAAATTCAGAAGACCGACTGACAGGAGTTACAGAGTGAGCTATGCCATACCATTGAGTAAAATTCCATGGAGAATTTCAATTCTTCATTTTTCCTCATCATTTTTATAATATACTGTCCCTCTTATATAAAAGTGATGCTCTCAGAACTGCTTTTCTCCTGCTGATGCTGTTGACTCAGCCTCAGTGGAGACAGTTCAGTACTATGTATGCTCAAGTATAAAAAGCAATCAGTAGAACTACCATTTGATCCAGAAATCCCATTACTGGGCATCTACCCGAAAGAACAAAAGTTGCTCTATAAAAAAGACACCTGCACTCGAATGTTTATAGCAGCACAATTCACAATTGCAAAGATGTGGAAACAATCCAAGTGTCCATCAATACATGAGTGGATTAATAAAATGTGGTATACGTATACCATGGAGTACTATTCAGCTTTAAGAAACAATGGTGATATAGCACCTCTTGTATTCTCCTGGATGGAGCTAGAACACATTCTACTAAGTGAAGTATCCCAAGAATGGAAAAACAAGCACCACATGTACTCACCATCAAATTGGTATTAACGATCAACACTTAAGCACACATATAAGAATAACATTTATTGGATGTTGGGCAGGGGGAGGAGGGAGGAGGGAGGAGGGAATGGGCATATGCACAAACAATGAGTGTGATGTGCACATCCCAGGGGATGGACACGCTTGAAGCTCGGACTTGGGGGGGAAGGGGGCCAGGGCAACATACTAACCTAAACATCTGTACCCCCATAATATGCTGAAATAAAAAAAAAGCAATCAATTCTGAACTGGTTTAATAACACATTTGACAAGTTCTCTTTCTTTAGGTATTACAGGTTAATTGAGTGCTTTGTTTCTTCAGTCTACATAGGAGGTAAATTACATAGCAGGCAAAGTAAGATTATTCTCTGCTCAAAAATTTTGGGGTTTTTTGTTTTGTTTTGTTTTTTTGTTTTTTTGATGCAGAAAAAAGTCACGTTAAATGGTTTCTTGGACACGCTCATGTCGGATCCGCCCCCGCAGTGCCTGGTCTGGTTGCCTCTCCTCCATCGACTGGCAAATGTAGAAAATGGTGAGTCATTACTACTAAGCAAAGGCAGTCTTTAAAATTATTGAAATCAGGCCATCAGGTCTACAGGTATTAAGCCCAGAACATTGTTTTAGGGAAGTCTATTTAGTGGTTCTTAGTTTTGTTTAGAATAGAACTAATCCATCTCCCTGATCAGTAAGACCGTATGGCACCCCTGTACAATTAGGACTCTCAGTTCTAAAAACTTATGACATCTCATTGTGTTCCTCTCAGTTACAAGTCAGGTGTGACTTAAAGACTTGATACCACAGAAGAAGAACCTCAATAAGGAATGTGATAATTTCTTGTATTTGTTTTATATCTGAATTTCCAATATTGGTATATATGGTTGACTATTTCTTCCCAGGCACCCAACCAGGAATAGGTGGGGGAGATATGGCAAAAAATTTAGATAAGGACACCCTGCTAATCTTTAGTCATGTGCTCCAAATTGTAATCTTACAATAGTTGTACTTATATTAAAGATAAGAGTAAACATAACTTTTGTAGCATGCTTTTTTCTTAAAGCAGGTATTTATAGGATAAAAATAACTACTTTTGGCATATCCAAACTTAAATACGAAATATAGTTCAGAACAAGATTTAAAGAAATTTAAACATGGAACAACTCAGTGTCTCCATCTAATCTTTAGGTGTTCCTATTTATTGTTTAATGTAACTCTGAAATTTCTCCATACTTGAATAGAAAATAATTTATACCTTATCTCTTACTAGAATTTTAACTTCTATATATTTATTTAATATACACTGGGGCTAAAGTTAGTTTAATTTTAAATTCTTATTCAGAATTTTTAGCATCTGCCCTTATTGTTCTCACTTAGTTAAAAGTTATGAATTTATCTTGTTTTGTTTATGGATAAAATTTAAAGGATGAACCTAGTTTCTTTGCAATCACTAACAATCATAGTTTTTTTATGCTTCTTTTTCATATGCAAAAGCAAAGAGCAGTCAAGATCCATATTATTATGCAAGATGAGTTCTTCATATTACTATTTACTGTTCTAGAACTAGTCATTTTCCAATCATAAAACTGTAATTTCATTCCCTCTCTCTCAGTATTTCCTGTCACAGTTTCTTAGGCATTGTCCCAGAGCAGTTGTCCCTAGATTTAAGTCCCATCCTAGTCTTTCCCAAGGACCAGAAAAGGGAGGTTATGATGCTCGTTCAAGAGAAAATGCATCCAGAACTGGTTATATCTTTGTTTTTACAGTTTGCTTTTTACTTTCATTTATTCCTATTTGCATTCTTTTTTCTGACTGGTTAGCCAGAGAATAACTTCACCAACGGCAAGAATCATTATTGTTGTTTTAGTATCTTTAGTTCATAATATGTAGATAATTACTTGGATTTGATCACTTACTAGCTTCAAACCTCAAATATTTTACCTTGCCTGCTTTATAATTTAAATCCTGCCAAAGAAAGTCAAGTATCTCTTGAACTATCTGAATCAGAATGGTTTTCAGATAAGTTATTCATCTTTTGGGGCCCTATCCACCTGCCTCAGGAAAAAAAAAATCTGTTTGTTAGATGAAGGGGATGCCACTTATTAAATAAACCCATTCACCACTCCATTTTTGAAAAATTAACTCAATTCTCTCATCCAGTTTTTCCACTCTCCCACCATTTTTCTTTCTTTTTTCCTCCTCTCATTCTCCATTTCTCTAATGTTTGTTCTCTACCCACTGGACAGTCAGCTGTATTCATTCCTTGTTCTTGTGAGTCTCCAGTGAGCTGTGCTGGTCTCCTGGAGACAGGGAGCAGTTTGGGGTAAAGCAAGTCAGTTTGGGTTATTTAAATTCTTGTGGCGTAAGAGACGGGAGTAGAAAGAGCAAATGGCATTACTAAGATTCGTGTTGTTAAAAGGACACCTCTTCTCCATCCCATTTCATTTCATCCACCCACAGACCCACGTTTGAAAAGGGTAGTGAGATTTCAGGAGTGAACTAAATGCCTCTCTGAGCCAAAATCGACTCTGAACTGAAATTGCAGCACACAGCCGAAAAATGCCATTGCTTTTAAGCTGTATTTTTCTTTATTCCGGTTCATATATTTGTTTCCTTTTCTTCATTTATTTCCCTCCTTAGTCTTCCATCCGGTGGAGTGTTCCTACTGCCACAGCGAGAGTATGATGGGGTTTCGCTACCGATGCCAACAGTGTCACAATTACCAGCTCTGTCAGGACTGCTTCTGGAGGGGACATGCCGGTGGTTCCCATAGCAACCAGCACCAAATGAAAGAGTACACATCATGGGTAAGGCGAGATCCAGGCAATACTTACAGCTGGATGTGCGGGTGTCACTCAGAATGAAAGGGAATATCAAGGATGGTAACAAAATTAAGAGACAAACTTACCTTCTACCCAGATCCAACATTCAGTCCCCCTTCCCGCCATCCCCAGCCTCACTGGGATCTCTCGCTTATTCTATCTGAACCCAGTGTAGCTTCCTGAGACTTTCGTATAGGAAGACTCAAACTGTGTTACTTCTTGGAATACAGATAATTCAGTATTGACTTAAATAACAACTGAACAGCAAACACCTTCTGGAGCATAGTCTTGTAGTTCACAGTAAGTTAAGGATTTTTTCAAGTTTCTTTTTGTTTTTGTGTGTATGTGTGGAGATTGCTTAAAAGTTATTGTTAGTTTCATAGTCTTTTTAAGTACATGGCAAGAGTATTAAAGAAAGAAGTGTGAGAGTGTGGACTTCATAATACTGTTCCATTTTACTTTTTTGCAGGGGGATGGTGGGAGAGGAGAGATTGTGGTTATATTAGCAAATCATCTTTTCAGGAATAGTGTGAGTGACCAACTTGGTAAAGGTGACATGTGAGTGTCTGTGTGATAGATGTATTCTTAGGAGCATGTGGCACTGGGTCTATCGGAGGAATTTGACTCTCTCAATGTGCTTGCTGTTCAAATGGTTTAGAGTTTGCTGACCTCTGTCCTAGCTAAACTCAAAGATCAGTTCCAGCAATGCTGCTTTTGTGCATTTCTTCAAGAATTGCTCTAGGTATAGATTGGTTTCTGTGGGATATAACATTAGCCCTGCCAGCCCCGCTTGGAATAGTTCTATCATAAGAAAATGCAAACTTTTTGAGTGTTTCTATATTTTAATGTATTTCAATTCAACCTGTAGTGTTTACTTAAAGAGTAACTTGTTGTTCTTTTTTTAAAAAAAACAGAAGGTCTTCAGAACTTGCATCTTAAATCAGAATGTTCTTCCTAGGAATTATTATTAGGAACCGATATTCAGTGTAAATATACTAGTAGTGCATCACCTGTCATGTTCTGAATTCAAGTCACAGTTCCTCACTCAGGCAGAGTACACTGAGAACTTCATGCCGGTTCACATGCCTCCCCTCACTCTTGTTTATGTCATATGCTGAAGTTAGGTCTACTAACATGGATCATGAGCTACTATTTAGTATAAAAGATAGGCGCTAAAACTTCCTATTTTCTCATTGTCAACATACTACCGGTTTTCAGACTTCTGTCACAGATCCTGGGAGGTTGATATTTCAAGACTAATCATTTTTAGTTGTTGTTGTATAGAAATGTTAAAGCCACATAAGGAGCCCCTTTCTTAGGGGTTGTAGACTCTAAAATTATACAGCAGGGCGCTGTCTTTACAAGAGGACAAAGGGCCCTATGGTTTATGGGGTGAAGAGCTGTTGTTGTTGCTGCTGCTAAGTGTTCTGAGAATTACACCTCCTAACAAAAGCCAAATAGGGACTCCTTGAACAACGCTCTTATTACTTCACTTTTAAATAATGAGGACAAAAATTTCTTCATTATATTACCAGTTATGGACTCCAGGTGTAAAATAAAATGACAAAATTATAAATATCTTCTTATGGAAAGGAAAATTTTGGTTAAGATTTATTATATGTGGTAGACTATATTTGATAATTCTGACTGTGTGATGTTGAGATGAACATTCCACCAGTCTAAACGAAAAAGAGGTAGCATGATGCTCTGGAAAGAACATGAACTTTAAATTTTAAAGACTCAGATGGAAGTTTCACTTTAACTCCAACTGGATGTGTTCCACCATACCTGAAACATCTTGCACCTGGATTCCTGCAAAAGCCTTCCATTCATCTTCTTTCTTCCATTCCTATTCCCTTCACAGACCATTTTCTGTCCTTAAGTGGGAGCAATACTTCTAGAATCAGGTCTGATGCTGTCACCCTGTGATTTAAACTCTTCCTCTTCTCCCTCTGCCCTCGGGATAAAGACACAGTCCTTGACTTTCCATAATAAGAACTGTGACACTCTGCCCCCTCTGTTCCTCTCCAGCAGGGCTCTCTCCTTCCTCCAGCTTGCATGACCTTCCCAGTCCCCTGAGTTTTTGTCAGAAAGACTCCTGCTAGCCCATGAAGTCCCAGCTCAGGTGTCCCATGAACAATGTCTGCTACCGTTTATTGTAATATTTGCTGACGCTAAGCAGCAGGAGGTAACTTGTTCCAGCACTCTAGTCCCAGCATGCTGCAAACTTCCAGACTTAGAGTAGGCCCTCAAAAAGGACTTCTTGCATGAATGAATGAATGAATGTCATGAAAAGCAAATCACTTGGTAAAATATTGCATAAATGTTAGTTGTTATCACTTCCACCTTTCTTCTTTCCAGAAATCACCTGCTAAGAAGCTAACTAACGCATTAAGCAAGTCCCTGAGCTGTGCTTCCAGCCGTGAACCTTTGCACCCCATGTTCCCCGATCAGCCTGAGAAGCCACTCAACTTGGCTCACATTGTGTGAGTATCTCTGCCCTCCAGGTGAAGAGACATCTTCCTTCACAGACAAGGATCTGGATCCACGCAAAGGCAATTTCATATCAGTTGTCAGGGACCAAGTCTTAAAATTTAATTATTTTTTTAAAAAAGAGTCAAAGTAATGCCGTTATAATGTTTTCTTGTTGAGGTATATAGTACTTCATCCCACTGTACAAGTGAAGCATGCAACACTAATTTAATTCACCTAGAGGTGGAAAATATCCAAAAAGCTTAGTTATAAAATATAGATGTTAGTGTTCACACATTCGAAGTTATCAATGGAATTACTGTGGTAAAAAAGAAAAAGAAAAAAAAACTTCAAACATATGATACCTTAACATCACATGTGCTTTGAGTCCCAAATAGCTTAGTTATAAAATATAGATGTTAGTGTTCAC
>NW_012150952.1:5243384-5244609 GCF_000956105.1 Propithecus coquereli
GAGCATAAAGGCTTTATGCAGAAGGAATATTACCACAGTGCAAAAATATGTTTAGTAAGAAACATTATTGTTGAGTCTCTAGCACAGACCATTCTGAGAGTATATTCCTTAGAATCCTACCTGACAGTAAAAATGTTTTCCCGCTATGGCTCTGTCTCTATCATCCTCACTCCTGTGCTTTTGCAAATAACTTATTAATCATTCTTTTACGTGTATGGAGGGTCACAATCCATATCAATTACACACATGGATAAGTTCACAGACAACGGTAAGAAGAGACCAGTGAGTTAAGGGAGATATTGATGGACATTCTCTGTCCTACACTGGTGACCTGGGGGCTGGGTAAGGGAGAGTTCAGCATAAATTTGAAATAAATCATTTTTTGTCACTATGAAAAAATGCATTAAGTTTGTAAATTAGTGCAAATTCTTCAAAGACACTTTTCAGGAAAAAAAAAAATCACACAGTGCAAATGTTTAAGTGAAGGATAATTGTGTGGTCTAAGGACATGCTGAAATATGTATAATGTTATGAAGCCCACAGGTATGGAATTTGATTGTGACCATTATGCAGTCTTCTTAATTGCACACATCTTGCTGTTTTATGATTGTGTTGAAAATTGATGCTAGTCCTATAGTACGTACTGTACTCTATTCAACTTTAAGCAGTAAAAAGTCATTATAAGGTATAAATAAAACAGAAAAAAATACATGGAAAAGGTTTGATCAGCACATGATAAATAAACTAGAAAATATTTTTATTACTTAAGTCTCCAGTTCCAACTTTTAAATGTGAAAAATGGCAACAATATGGCACAGTCTGACTGTGTAACTAAATTAACATTTTACAAGTAGCCTTAGATACAGTAAAAGGAGGTTGAGTAGGGTTTTTAAACAGGTTGTGGTACTATTATCTCTCTCATGCACACACATCTGTATGTGGAAATAAAGCAGGTGACATACAGAAAATGCTGTTCTTTTACAATAGCCAAGGGATTTTTATACCCATGCAATAGAGAGGCACTGCCAGTCATGAATTAGTCTTTAAATAGAAATGAACAGGTGGTGACATTTTGGTATTTTGGCATTTGCTCTTAGCTATGGTATTGCTTGTAAATGTTACCATGATTAACAGTCTCTATTCTATTCAATTTTTTTTTGCTGCCAAAAGTGATACTTGGTAAGTAGCTCATTAGTCCCTGGTGTAGTTATAAAGACTAATAATT
>NW_012150952.1:5244659-5245835 GCF_000956105.1 Propithecus coquereli
TGTACAGACCCAGTCATCTTAAAGATGCCGACAAACCTAGAAATTGCTTTGGTTTTTTATCCCAAGCTACCTACATAACTTTAGGAGAATCATGGCACCGGAAGGTTGGGTGAGGAGGAGTGGGAGGTGGGTGTGGAATTAGTAGGAAAATTCATCAGAACATCCAAATGAATATTTTGTCCAAAGTAGGTGTGAATTTTGTGGCAGAGGGGGTTGGCCAATGAATGGTGCCACCACCCATCCCTGTCCGGGAGCCTCTCTCAGGCCTGAGTGACCAAGATAATAGGGGGGCTTAGCTAGAAGAAACTGTTTCTTCCTTGGTGTTACGTTGGGCTCAGAGAAGAAAGAAGCTTATTACCTGCTTCTATGTACAATCAAGAATTATGTAGTCACAGTTGCCTCCTTATGAACTGCCTTTCAGTTTCAGTGCAGCGAAAGGCAGTTCAGTGGGACCTACGGCACCTTCGGGCCTGTGTTTGCATGTTAATTTAAAGAGGTGGACTGATCAGACCTACAAATAATAGGAATTCACCAATGCAAAGTTCATGCTTCAGGAAGTTCAGGATGTGATCCATTAAGAGGCACTGTGGTGGACATGAGAACCTTGTGAAAGCAGCAACTCTGTCCTCTCATGGACCTACGCAAATAGCGTCAAATGATTTATGCTGTGTCCTGCCTGTGAGCTTAGTATAAATACTACAGGGCTTTGTTTTGCATGCTCCTGAGTGTGCTCTAAGGGATCACTGACCTCAACAATATCCACAGTCTGAAGACTCCTGTTTCTCAGCTTACATGCTGGCATGGGCTAAGCATCTAGAAACTAAAGTAAACAAATTCTATAGACTGTGGTTCACTTATTTTTGGAAATTATGCTCCTAAAATTAAGCCTTAAAATAAGCCAGGGATAAATAAATCTGCTCAGAGTCCCAAAGGGCCACCACTTGCAGAATCTACGTCATAGGAGCTATTCTTATTTAGGTCTCGACTTTCCTCTATAGCCAACAAGAGACAGTCACTAAGTTGCTAATGCATGAACATAAAGGAAGTGAGAGCAAACCTGTGCTTTCTGAGCTCAGCCAAGAATCACTTTCTACCAGCCCCGCTAGGAGATTCACCCCAAGACAGCAGCCTCTAATCCGAGCTGCTGGGCAGGATAAAGATAGAGCGTGTGGATGT
>NW_012150952.1:5249115-5250491 GCF_000956105.1 Propithecus coquereli
TTCTTTTTTTAAAAAACTAATGTACCAAACTTTTTATAATTCACAGAAGACACTTGTATAAAATTAGCATCCTTCTTATAGAGTGAAGGTGTTCGGCTTAAGGCAGAATTAGTTTTAAACTAGCCTTGTGTTGCTCACTTATATCAAGGATACATCTTAGATAAGTAATGCAAAACACAAAGATTGTTTGCGGATCTTGAGTTATGTCTAGAGTAGATGAAATAGTGAATCTGCTGTTTTGATCTCATCCAACAAGTAATGTCTTACAAAATCTCAGAACACAGTTTAGCACCAGCTACCAAGAAAAAAATTTCAATGAAGTTTTGCAGACAGTGCTGACATTTTAAAACCTACAGAGCATCATGTCCACTCCAATGAGTACATTGGGATAAACAAGTCTACCTTTTTTCACAGAATTTCTTCATTGTAGAATCCAACTAACTCTGGTTCCCTAAGGTAAAAATAAAACCATTTACAAATTTGGCTCTTAAGCCAACACAAATTGATTGTATAGGCTACTATAATTAATGTCTCATCTCCAAAAGATTCTATACTGTCAAACTCAAATACAGTATTATAGTGAAACTAAAATTTCCTCTGACTGAGAATGATGCCCTGCCTCATCTTCCATCTTCTGAACTCTAAATCCCATCTCATATCACCATTTACTATCTTACATGAACCTTTAAAAAGACTAAAAACTGCTTGGAGCTGAGATAGGGATCTTAGCCCTATCGTCTGAACTAAGACATTCATGATAGGAAAAGAATGACAGAATAAAAACAATATAAGACCCCGGAAGACAGACCCCATGCACTTGGTGTTTAGAACCATGGACAATTCTGAGGAATATTGGATCTTATTTTCTTTCTTTCATCATAAGAAAAAAAGTTTATGGGATGCCTTACACTATATATCCTACCATATGGATCACCCAAATAAAAGAAACTTAGTAAATCCTTGTGGTGCTTAATTACCTCTTCACTTAAAACAAAGAGAAGATAAGGTACAATATGATTTTGCAGCCTGTGGCCTTCCAGACCAGGCATATTGGAGAGGTACATTGTCATGGAGAACACAAAATAAAGTTTCCAAAGTCTCAGGAATCCTCCTGTTTCCAAGAGGATGTAGATTGTGATAATAGAGTTTTCAGGGCTTCTCTCTTTATAAGGCGTTAGAAATAAAGCTACTGCCTTCCTTAAAATCTTAGCTCCATTTGAGAATATGATTCAATGAAATGCCAAGGCTCAAAGCTAATGGATAAATATTCCCAAGGTGTCCAGAGATCTTCCTCCCAATGTTTAACTGAGATTTTATATACTCAAGGAAATGTAGCTATAAAACATTTAAAGAATTTAATTGGAAAATGTAAGATT
>NW_012150952.1:5251261-5254538 GCF_000956105.1 Propithecus coquereli
AAGGCTCGCAGGAAAGTAGAAACAATGGTAAGGAAAATTGGAGTGAGTAATTAAACGTAAGATTTCGAATGCCTTTCAGCAGAAAAAAAATACAGCCTCTTATTTCATGAAACACATATAATTCATCTTTTCCCTGAAGAGGTTTATAAGGTACCAATTTCACTGTAATATCCTGGTACATTCTACTGGGGATTTGAAGACAGTGAGGCTAAGAACACTGCTGATTTTTCCCCTGAATTCCTGTATTTACCCATCAGCAGGAACCTGAGATGAAGATGTTCCCCACAGTTGTAATAAACAAAATGTGGCAGTACAGAGTGTTTCCAGTGTATAAATTAAATCTGTTAACAAGTGGAAAGGAGGAGGCAGTTATACTACACAATGTTCCCAGTGAAATAATATGGTTTAGGTCCTCAGTAACTTCCTTTTAGCGCTCTTTTTCAGAACCACCAGCAAACTCGACCATTTTTTTCTAAAACGAAATCATAAACTGTGAAGTCTGTAAAAGACATGGATATGTGCATCTATCTAGGGAGGACCTGACATGATGTTTATACAGAGATGTGCTTTTATTAGGAAGCTCAACATTCTGCAGATGCCAAGCAGAGAGACCCCATCCTTACTGAAGGTCATTTTATATCATTTCAGCTCGGACGGTGCTTATGGTGGATGCGTCTAGATGGATAACATGACTTCTTCTACCCTAAAATATTCCTATAACACTTTGAGCTGTTCTGGTTCCTCCAGGGTGCATGGTACCCATTAACCCAAAATATCATCATTTCCCTTTTTTCCCATTTTCAGTCCTTTGGGAATGTTCCCTGTGAACCACAGACATGTTGTTTAAAGCTTGCAGTTCTTCCTGTCACCACAGAGATTGGCCTCCGGTTTCTGTTTTAAGGGTTTGCTGTTCAATAAAGCTGTGTACACTAAATGTCTTTCCTCTCTGAGTGGGCCTTGCTCTGTCCATGGGAGGTTTTAATGAGGTCTCATTGTTTGAATCCCTCAGGTTACCTGAGGGGATAAGTGCATCCAGCCCTGTGGCTGAAGAGCATTCCCTCATAAAGCTGTGTGTAAATCAGCTTGAGCACGGTGCACGGTCAGTATGCTCGCCCTGAATTGCTAATCGTAGTCCTAGTTCTGTAGGCAACCAATAGTCATGCTACTGTGGCACTAAAATCCTCTTGTAGTGTGTCTTATTGGAGGTAGAGATCTTCTGAGGTTTAATGAGAGTCTACTGAAAGACTTCTCAGTTCTTTCCTCTCTTTCCCACTTGCTTTATTGATTTCATAGACTCATGCCAGTATATATGAGATGCATACATGTGAAGAGTACCAAGCTCAATCTTGTTTGGACAAGTCTCTGCTTTTATACAGTTTGCAAAACCCCGGATTGTGATTTCTAAGACTCCTGAATTTAGGAGTCTCTTGGAGAAAGATCGTTAGCACTGACTCGGCGAGGCGAGGACAATGCCCTATGGCTGGACCTTATAGCAGTTAAAGACCTGAGGACTTACACCTTTCCATCCCACTGTACCTGGGCCGTGTTTCCCCCAAGGGAGGGCAGTCTGATTCCTACTGAATATAAATTTCAAAACCAGTTTCTTGTTCTCAGTGCTTATTTTGTACTACTTGAAAATGCTGGTGGTGACACACTTCTTATTTCTTAACCATGCAGCCACACTAAGGTCGATGGCAATGCATCATGCCAGATGTAGGCAGAAGTTAAAGGTCCCATACTTTCTATAATTGGAACGGAACCAAAGCAGTATGACCTAGAGCTCTGCCCTCACCTCTAACGCATCCCAACTGCCCCTTTTATAATCAAATAAAAGCTAAGCAAGCCAAGAATAGTGCTGGTCAGTATTAGGGCAGCATTGAGAAAGTAGGGAAGTTCGCCTTATTTTGTTTAGCCTGAGTGTTCAGTCTTTCGTATTTTGACAGATCTTAGAAAGATAAAGCAGAATGAGGATGAAGCGAAATCACCACTCCTGAATCTCTACCACAAACCCCTGACATTTTTCACCTAGGGCCCTTCACAAGCTTATGACTTTGATCTTCAAAAGGCACAAGGGTATATCTTTGAAGTCTTTTGACATCCTAGTAATCTACCTGACACAGATTTATGAGTATGTACCTCTGTTACCACCACCATCTGTCACATCCCCTGTTCTTATGTCCTTTTCTAGCTATATGCTTGATTCACTTTTCCCATACTTAAAAGAAGTGATTCTCAAAGGCATTTTCCCTGAGTCCTTTGAAGTCTTCTTGCGTGTGTGTGTGTGTGTGTGTGTGTGTGTGTGTGTGTGTGTGTGTGTATTCGTGTGTGTGGTCTGTGTGTGCACACACATGCAAGTGTATACTCAATGCCTGTTAACAGTTAGGTAGGATGTGGGTCAATAACTAATTCATGGACAAATTCACCCCATTCATTTTCTTGATCATAAACCATATCTCTAAACCTAGATTGTTTTCTTATAAATTTATAGGAAAGAATGGCTGTACTGTTGGAAATCTATCATCACTACTAGGAAAAGAGCTGCAAGGGCTATGTATGGCAGGCCAGCAACATGAGCTAAGCTTATGGAAGAGAGTATATTATTATTGCAAATATTATTTCAAGGACTGGCCACAAAGCCAGGCCCAAAAGGCCCTTTCTCCCCTTCACAGCCCACAGCCAGGTGCCCCTTAGAATCTGCTATTTTTGTTGGCATCATGCCTTTTTTGTGAAATCTTAATTATCTTACTAAAATCCTTACTTAGTTTATGTGAGAGAGTTAACCAATCCTTTCCAATGTGAAATAACCTTCTTTAACTATGGCCTATCTTCTTCCTTAGTTTCAATAAAGACATTCTTGAAAGCATGAATGGCTAGTTTCTTTTACCTCTAATATTAGAAACATCGCTTAAAGGTTTCAAAGGTATTGTCATAGTTGCAACCTCTAAAGTGGTAACTGCTCACAAAAGGAATCACTTCAGCTATTATATATAGCATCTAGCCAGTCTTATCAGTCTACTAAATATTACAAAATTGCTTATAATTCATATAGTGTATTGAACACAATCCGTATGGTGTTTTCTGATTTATCACAGTAATAAGTAGTTAATTACTGAGGCTGTATTTGGCTCTGTATTACTTAAGGGGAGGGCAAGCACACCAGCTACCCTCAGTACTTCCCAAATCCTAACTCTTCCCAGTGGGGCAGCATTTGTGACTTATTTTTGTTGATTGACTGGTTGGTCAGTTGGTTGATTGATTTAGGTTTCCAGTCAAAGAA
>NW_012150952.1:5255162-5258696 GCF_000956105.1 Propithecus coquereli
ATCTGGGGACAACATAGTAAATATAGTGAATCAAATATGACCCAAGAATTTTTATTTCTTGCCTGCCACCTGCTTAGGATGGTTCAACTTTCACACTAGCCTGAATTAATGACAACTAATTTTCCTGCTGAAACACTAACCTATTTGTTTATGCTTATCTACTGATTTGCATGTAGTCAACATTTTATATTTCACCTCTAACCTATTAAAATATAAAAAAGGAAACAAGAAATATTTCAAGAAATTATCTCTTCATAGAACTGATTTTTGGACTCTTTTTTATTGTATTTAAATTAGTATGATGACCTTACTACTAGACCTTGGAAATTACAGCGAGAAGCAAAATTTTTTTCACAGGAGATTTAAGGAAAGAGCCAACTTTACAAGTCATTCTTCACAAATCCAAACACCACACATGCTTATGAATTATTTAAGAATCAATAGAAATTAAAATATCTGTTCTTAATTTGCTATCATTCAAATATTGTTTTCCTTTTAACCATTGTGATAATAATTATTCCACATTAACATAATTTGCTTATGTGGTGTTGCTTCTCTGTGAGACTGCAACCAAGCCTTTAAGATCATGTTCAATGAAAGAAAAATTAACCTTTGACCAGGGCTACTAAAGTAACCCAACATAAGCAGAAATGGTTTTAAAAAAATATATTTGAGGTTTAAGCAAAAATTCAAGGAGCACTTATGTATAATTTTGTTATCTTAGGACACCTTAAAAATGTTTCCACTAAAGTAAAAATACTGGTATTGTTTTTCACCCTTCAAAACTAAGGGGAGAATTTTAAATAATAAACAGGAAATATTTTGGAAATTGTTCCAACTTTTCAGAACCCATTGTATCATTGTGTGTGTATAAATGTGTGTTTGTGTGTGCATGAAAAACTTTGGAAGAATTTTATTTATCTTTAGATATGCTACTTTCCAGAGGTCTAAAATGGAAATGGTCAGAAAAATCAAGATTTTTTTATAAAAAGAAAACAGTCTAAAGGACTATTTTCTGCAATAATAATTTTTCTTTCAGCAGAATACATAAACTTCAAAAGTTGCCATGTCATACCCCCCAGGGTATGGGTGTCACCATACCCATCAATAAAGGCATATGTTCATGCAGTGGCAAGGGCTTGGGAAAAGAAAAAGACAACAATAGGAAAAAGAGATGTGTGTACATACAAATTTTGAGATGTTAGTCTTATTCCTCCTTGAGACTCAGATTAGAAAAGATGTATTACCCCTGATCAAGGTGAGCCCCAAGGAGTTCCTAGTTTCAGAAGTTAAAAGAAAGAATGCATTTTGATTTGAGGACAGGGCACGTAAAATGAGGAGAAGCTTTCAGAGCTCGAGCTGGTGTTATGCAAAAGTCATTGTTGCATTTGGATGCGCTGACATGCTGGAAGCACTCATTCCTTAATAAGGAAGTAGGTTCCAATGTGCCTGATCCTAAAGCCCACATGAATTGGAAATATCACTTAACTTCTCCTTGCAAACTTCCAAGCTACAAAATGGAAGTTTAAAAATCTGAATTATTCCTAAAATATTGTGAGAATACATTATCTTGAAGGGATCATAATAAACTACATATCGTCACTGTCTTAGACCATTTGTGTTGCTGTGAAGGAATATCTGAGGGTGAGTAATTTATAAAGAAAAGAGGTTTATCTGCAGGCTGTGCAAGAACCATGATGCCTACATCTGCTCGGCTTCTAGTGAGGGCTTCAGGCTGCTTCCTGTCATGGTGGAAGGTGAAGGAGAGCCGGCTTGTGCAGAGATCACATGGTGAGAGAGGAAGCGAGTAAGAGTGGGGAGGTACCAATTCTCATGGGAAATAATAGAGTGATAATTCACTCATTATCATGAAGATGGCACAAAGCCATTCATGAGGGATCTGCTCCCATAACACAAGCACCTCTCATTAGGCCCTGCCCCCAACAGTGAGGATCAAATTTCAACATCAGATTTGGAAGGGTGAAATAGTCGAACCATAGCAATCACTACCTTCATAACTCAGGAGAAAAAAATTTCACTTTGCTTCCTTTCTTCAAGCTCCTTGGGAGCTGAAGAAGAGATTCTAGTGGAAGGCACTTCAAGTGAAAAGACTTTAAAGACTCAAGTTTTAAGTGTAACCTGCCCCCTGTCAACTTTCTAAGTTCTTGATGCATTTCATTTTGAAAGAGTGGCTATTTTTGTCTTGTTTTCATCATGCACTTGGAGTTCTCTATACTTGGTCATAGTTTTGGCTTCCCAGAAACAGGTGATGAGGAGAATAATTTGAGGCTAACTCCAGAAAGTACAGAAACTATGTAAACAGTGAGTACCAAAAGTCAGAAAGGCCCCTGGCACTAGAAATTTTAAGCTGTAGCAAAACAAAATAGTTTACCTCCACAAACTCATAAATGTGCATAGTGTAACCCCCATATTTTCGAAGAATTTTCCCAAGAATTCATGTAGGAAGGGAAAGGAAATCCCTCAAACCAACACTGTCAAGGACCAGTACAAAGAAAATGACAATAAAAGTTAAAAGAGGTATACATAGAAATCCGCTCATCCGTTTGAGGGAGAAAGGGACCTGGGAAGAAGAAGGAAGAAAAAGAAGAGCAGAGGCAAGACAGGCAAATAGAATAGAGAGAGGAGCAGAAGGATTCAAAGAATTAAGGAAAAGAAAGAATATGGCCACCAAAGGAATTTCTGACCAATAGCCCCCTTCCCGTCACCCCACAACCCTGCATGGAACTAACATCAGCAGGGGTCCTACATGCTTGTGCTTTGTTGGTGACCGAATGGTGGAACAGCACTTCTGGGCCTTTATCAACACATCATCTTCCTCCCATAAATAGGAGATTCAAAGAGCAAGGAAGTATATAACAAGGCAAGCAGATAGTTTAGTTTGAAGGGAAGAATCATTGATATTTCACATAGTGTTTTGGATGGTTTTGCAAGCATCTGAAATCAGTTATGCAATAGATACATCTATCTTACATTACTAAAAAAAATGTTGGAGAGGGATATTGGGCAGCAGGGAGATGATAGTTGCTGAATAATGAACATATGGAGATATGCTTCAGTAGACAAGGTTTGGAATGCTGTTTTGGTGGGATAATGGTACATCATAGAAAACACCAACTATGATGGCTTACGGTGGCACTGATGTGCAGATGTCATAGTCTTAGAAGGTAAAGATCAATATGCTAAAAAAAAAAATTAAGGTCATCAGGAAAGTAAATTCTCCTAGAACATTAATCGAATTTATTTTTAAAGTCAATTTTGTTTGTGAGCAATTGTACTTTTTAAGTACAGCAATACTTTGTATAACAGATGCCTTCCTGAAAAGCTAAATGAAAATGTCATTCATTCAACAAACATGAATGCCTACTCGGATCTAGACATTTTCTTTATAAATCAAATTTGATATTACATTTAACAGAGACTTCACTATTTAAGGAATCTTATAGTACACACTATTATAAAGCAAGAATTCCAACTATAATGTGCCAAATTCTAATGTGATATTCATTTGTAAAT
>NW_012150952.1:5258746-5280630 GCF_000956105.1 Propithecus coquereli
CAAAGGAACAAACTCTCTTTAAACACATTACCAACACAATTGCAATACTAATTAATACTAAGGACTAATACCATATTTCCGAATGAAACATGATTATTCATCATAGTAGATCTTGGGTAACTTTGCCTTGGCCACATTTAATTAATTATTTTTTATATTTCTAGTTGTACTTTTGTAAAACTATATTTTAAATTTTAAAACTGTCATTTAAATTACTAAATAAAATGAATATTTCTCATAATGAAATGTTAAGAATTTGCTTTAGAGATGGGACTGTATTCACTAGTATGTATGAATATACAAGCAAGAAATATGAATATATATTTATAAGACTCAAAGGTGTATCTCTGTTTCTCTGCAAGTTTTCTTTGTAGCCTCACAGCCCAAATCAGGTGACTTGTACTTGTAAAGCGCTTCTAATATGACAGCAATCTCTTGGTAATTTTCAAGTCTTTCTATTCAGCACAGAAAGTTGGGAATTTAGGGAAAGCTAGAGAAGTAAACTTCTTGAGTAGGATCTAAAGGTTGGCAGGACTTCATGAACTATTGGACTATTTACATGATATCCCGTGAAAAATGTTCAGGGAATTTTCATTATATCTAGGCATAGGGAATATAAATGCTTACTTGTTAAGCAAAAAGCAAAGGTCAAATCCGGGATCGTGGGGGCTTGTATCATTGTAATTGTGGTTCTCAGGCCAGGTTTCTACTCCTAATTGAACTCTACGGAAATCTGAAAACATCTTGAACATTTCAAAATAATAAGAGATCTGTCCAAATCGAGCTTGGATCTAGAGTTGGAAGTGTCTGTTGCCAGTTTCTATTCTTGAATGCATTGCCGTGTTTACGCTCTTCTTGGCTTTCCCATCTTATTAACTAGCTCTCCTCCCAAGGACAGTGAAGTAGAGCAGAACAAACTGCTGGCTAGGGCTGCTCCAGCTTTTCTGAAGGGCAAAGGGTAAGTTAAAGCCAGAGTGTACTGGAACCCTGAATTAACTCAACTAAAACTGGAGATTTCTTTTGTCAAAAATGCTTTGTGTGTGAAAGACCATCTTTGATTTAGTAAAAGCAGTTCTGTTATAACCCAATTAACAACACCAAGTAGTTATTTCCAGTAGACACATCTATATTGTTATTCACTTTCCTGATTTCCTTTTCCTTTTTTCTTTTTAAGTGACTAAGCTGAAGATTTGATTTTCCAAAGGATACTTAATCTTTGCTTGTAATCCATTTCAGTGTGTTTACTGTACAGATGAATTCCTTGGCCTTAGTGGTTGAAGAATGCAAATCTGTTTGCTAAAAAGTTGTTTAATATAAATGGAAGTGTTTATTTTTAAAGTTAGTGAAATGGAATTGTGAATTTCGTTGCTTGGATTTTGCTTATTTCTTTTCTTTTTCCTTTTTTTTTTTTTTTTTTTAATCATAGAACATCACTTGCTACCTTTCCTTTACTTGCTTGGTTTTCTAAATGCCTATTCCACCACAAATTCACTCCTACCTTCTCTGCTTATTTTTGTCCACCTCTCTTTAACAACACCCTTTCTTTCCTCCTGCCCTGTTTCAGGATACAGTACAGCCTGAATGTGGCAGACAGGCTAGCTGATGAACATGTTCTCATCGGGTTGTATGTCAACATGCTCCGGAACAACCCATCATGGTTAGTGCAGGTTTGGCTGCTTGACTGTCCTTAGAGAGGGGAACAGTCTGAGCTGGTGACAAGCAGTCTTAGCAAGAAACAAAGTCACTGGAAGCCAATGGTGTTACTAGGCGCTCTTTAACTGATTCAAGTAAGACGCCTTTTGTGACATTAGTTTGGCTACTTCCCATTAACGAGCCATAGAATTCATACCCTTATTTATATCTTAGCTGAAGGGAGAACTTGTGTAAATGGGAGCCATGCTAAATATTAGCGTTCAGGTGGATGTAAGACTGGTTCCCACCAGTCAGTTCTGCGCTACATGTCATGTCAAATTACCGCAGGACAGTGATGCAATAATTTGTCTTATTCCAAGGGCATGGATGTCTCTGGTGATTTGGAAAACAATGGTTCATTTCACTTAAGACAGAAATAAAAAAGAGAAAGTGTGATGTGCTGAGATCATAAAATGGAAATCATTTCTTTAATAGTGGTAACAGTGGGAAAAATTGTCTTTCAACAATTCTATTATTTATAAATGTTTCTGAGTAGCCATCCTGATAAAGCCTATTTCCTAGTCCCCAAAATATGCAACACTTACTTTCAGATGTGTTAAATCCAGGAATTCAAAATATTCAGATGAGGGCATTCATAAAGTTTTTCTCTATTTTAATTGTGGCATAGGAGAGTCCTTCCATTGGTTAAAGTTATTTGATTTTAATAATAAATGTGCATTTGCAATTTGAATGAAAGTAAAAGGAAAGACTATAAGTGTATCATATGTATGTTTCAATCTAGTTTAGACTACTGTTTTACAAACGTATTTAGCAAACCAATTCCTTGGAAAATTTCAGTTTTGCTTAACAACTCTAATTTTTTCTGAACTAAGGGCCCATGGATTTCCTGCCATTATAATTGTTATGTGAGCCGGTGGGTCAAATTTCCATTAAAATAGTTTACACCTTCAGCATCGCAGGTCTCCTTTCCTCTTCTATTTCACCAAGGCATCTCTCAAACACCTGGCCATTGCTCTAGGCTTACAGCCCTCAGCACTGGGTGTATTAGCCACTTTGTTTCAAGAACTCTTTCCTCCTCTCTTGTATGTTTCCAAAGTTCCTTCCTATTGCTGCTCCTTGGAGCTATTTTTGCAAGATAAGTTCATGAGATGATTTTAGCTCTGATGAGTTAATGAACATATATTAATTTTAATGGATATACATACATATCTTAATTTGTATTTTTAAAAATATATAGCCAGTACACTTGTTTAATTTAATCCTACATCCTACTCTTTAAGGAAATAAAAATGCACTCTTTTCAGCTGACCTAAACCCATCTCTTTGCTCAAGTTTTCTGAGCTATTAAATAGTATCCACTTTCTCACAACTCAGCCTCTCAAAATTACAAGATTGCTTTACTCTTATTCCCAACAAGTTTAGTACCCCAATGTTACATGGTAGCTGAAACAATAGAACTAAACACTGAATTACCAAAACATTATATCCGTCATCTTCAAAGAAAAATACAGTCAATATAGATCTAATCATAAGGCAATGATGTGATCTCACACCATGTCCTCTCCTCATAATTCTAAGCACACTCCTGTTATTTCTACCACTCTTCTATGACCTTTTCTTAATTAAGGTTGTAACAAAGAAATCTCCAAAGAGAAAAGCTCAGAGTTTGTCACCAGGAGCGGGTTTTCCCTACTCAAGTAATTAATCATATTGACTTAATGGCCACTTAAGACCATAAAATTCTCAGCAGAGACACCTTACATCTGCTTGATAAAAGCTACATGTGATTTGTATTTTGAAAACAAAGCAGAATTTAAGACTGAGCAATGAAGCAGACTCCATTTGAATAGCTGTGCCCTGCATAGTCCTCATAGCTTTTTTCTATCCTTAAAAAAATTCCAACTTCTCTTTCAAATTTCTCATTTTTTCTTCCCTTACCTTTATGTTTAATTAGAGCCTAACGATTCCTCACATCTGTCACGATTATATAAGTAACATAATGATCTCTCACCTCCCTTATCATCATTATAGCCATAATGCTTTACCATCATTCAATTATGGTGAGATATATAATAATGGTAATAATCATAATAGCTACTATATTTCAAAGCACTTGTCTCATGCTAAGCTTTGTGTTAAAAGTTTCATATACATAATTTCTCCTAGTCCTTAGAGTAAGTCCATGGAGTAAATGTGATCATCCCCATTTCGTAGACAAATGAAGGTGTATCATTTTAGCAAGTTTCCCTGACTCTGCCACTGTCACACAGCTTCTGAACAGTGAGACAGAGATTTTAACCATTTCTGTCCAAGTTCGCATGCACTATCCTGCATCACGTCTCTTAAAGCCTGCATCAACTCACACCCTCCAGAAAGCTTTGTGGATGACTCCTTCACACTGCATCCTTCACATATTTATTTATCGAAACTGCGTATCCAATTCTAGTATTTTTTATTTAATTTTAACAAATATTTAGAGCACATGATAGTAATAGGAATGGTGGTTGTTAATCTTACCCTTTATGTATGTTGTTCCTTGAGTTGTGAATTGTCATTTTCATTGTAATCTTCCAAAAGGGCAATAGTTTTATCTTCAGTCTCTTTTATCTCATCACAACAGCCAGAGTAGGAATAATAAATTTTACATTTATGAAGCGCTTCAAAAATTATAGAGCCCTCCCCCACATATTATCTAATTAGCTCTTCCTACTCCTAAAAGGTTGGATAATATTTCCATTTCACTGATAAGAAAATATGAGCTTCGAGACATTGAGTGACTTATCCAACGTCACATGCTAGTAAGGGCTTGCACTCAAGTCTCCTAACAGCGGGTCCCATCTATTTTCCACCCCATTCCTTCACCTCCTTGTCTGCACCCTTCATGAGATGCGCTACAAACAGGCACCTTATAACTGTTCTAGATCAAAAGCTTTGTTTTTGCCATTATTCAGACATGCTCCTGATTAACTCTATGTAGGGGTCTTCTACCCTATATTAACTACTCAACACAATGGGAAACTGACTCATGCATAAACAGTTGGCTACTAAATTAAAGCAACACTTATGTCATTGCTGGTTCTGATGTCAGATAAGCCAAATAAATAAACTGCAACTCAAGGGAGAATTTTCTGCTGCCTCCTTAATTCACTGAAGTTCTGAAAGCCTTAATGGCTTTAAAGCACCTTCTTCATTGGAGGAGGAAGAGTCTCAAAATGTACTACAGGGCAGGCTTTTTCTGTTCTCCCCCAAAGCTTATTGAGGGCTTGGGTTTGCCAGTTCATAGGGAAGTTCTGAGGCAAGTAGACCAAAAGATTGGAAACCAACCCAGAACTTCCACCTGTAACCACAGTTATATCCTCAATACTTATCATTCAGAAGCTTCTAGCATACTTTTCTCAACTCTAAAAGGGCCCCCAGTGTAAGGGAGGGAGGAGATATAGCAAAAGGCACCAGTCTATGCTTTGCTGTCATAATCAATTGCTATCACCTGGTTAGATTCCTGACCTCACAAAACTAGGTTAAAATTATCCTGCTTGTATTTTTCTCAAGTACAGTAAAGTGCACATTTGTGTTGCCAGTAGATGTCTTCCTAAGTGGGTTGATAATCCAACTAGTTTAAAATTGCTCCACAATATGGTGTGCTTGGGGGAAAAGAGACATCTACCTTCATCTAAGAATGTCTATTTCTGGATTTTGTTTATTAGTTCTAAATTTTTATTAGCTTACCTGCCTTAAACCATGTAATAGATTCTTATTGCACATTGTTTACAACCCTGACCCCTCACCATGGTCTTCAACCCTGTGTGTGATCTCCCCCTTGCCTACTCCTCTCTCAGCCTCTGCTCTCATGGGGTTCTCCCATTCAACCATGATACTTAGTCACATCAGCTTTTGATTAGTTCCTACAAGCCAAGCCCTTCCCTGCCTCAAGACCTTGACTCTTCCCTCCATCTAGATCATTCTTGCCCATCTTACCTGTGTCCCCTCCTTCCATATGCACAAGAACTGGCTCCTTCTCTGGCTTCCAATCTTAGATTAAAGGCACCTCCCAGGTAGGTCTCCAATATTAGTCTCTATAATGGCATACTATTTATTTCCTTCTAACCAGCAGCAGTTATTGTTTGGTTGATTGGTTGGCTGGTTGGTTGGTTGATTAGCTAGTTGGTTAGTTTACTGTCTATCTTAACTTCTAAGGGGCAGGGATCCTCTCTGACTTATTTACAACCTTATGTCTGGCACCTAGCACAGTGCCTGGCACAACAGTAGGTGCCCAATAAACATCTGTTGATGCTGTAGAACAGCAGTCCCCAACCTTTTTGGCACCAGGGACAGGTTTCATGGAAGACAATTTTTCCACAGACGGGGGGTTAGGGGAGGGATGTAGAGCTCAGGTGATGACGCACCACCCAGTTCTTAACAGGCCACGGACTGGTACCAGACCTCGACCCAGGGGTTGAGGACTGCAGTTGTACATTATTAATAGTGCTATAGGTATAAAATTCCATCTTACCCTAAACAAAACTATTAGCAGTACTCAGAAACCTTTTTTACTAATAAAATAAATGCTTTTACTATTTAAGAAAATCACCATTATATAGTAGCCCTTCAATTGAACATTTAGTGTAGGAGTATAAAGTAGATAAGAAAGTAAAGTATTAAGCTTTATGCAGATAGAGGTGGTAAACATGGGCAAAGACAAGCACCAGTAATTCACTGATGTGGCAAAAGCAACTAAAAGAGAATTAAAAAACCAAAAACCTGAAAGTAATATTGGGCAAAAATTTTTAGAGAAATTTTTTTAATGCTGTCTGGTATCTTCTACTTTGTATTAGTTTGCTAAGGCTGCCATAACAAAATACAACCGACTGAGTGGCTTAAACAACAGAAATTCATTTTTTCACAGTTCTGAAGGCTGGAATTCCAAGACTAACCAGCAGGGTTGGTTTCTCCCAAGGTATCTCTCCTTAACTCACAGATGGCCGCCTTCCTGCTGTGTCCTCAGACAACCTTTTCTCTGTGCTTTGCTTCCCTAATGTCTCTTCCTCTTCTTAAAAGGACACCATTTCTATGTGATTAGGGCTCCACCATTTTGACCTCATTTAACTTTAATTACTTCTTCAAAGGCCTTATCTCCAAATACACTCACATTCTAAGGTACTGGGGTGTTAGGGCTTTAGCATATGAATTTTGGGGAAGACACAATTGGAGGTGAGAGTAGGAAATGGCAGTGAAAGCTGACGCCAGGATGAAGAGGAATTAACTAAGTGGAAGTAAGTGAAGGAGGTGGGTGGAGGAGGCAGAGAGAATGGGGTGCATTTGGGACTTATCTGTGGTCAGTCTCATGGAGTCATTGGGGTAAAGGATAAAGCTGGATTATGCAGGACCTTATAAGTCTTGTTTAGAAGTTTGAAAAACAAGAATCTTTTGAAGAGTTTTATGCATAAAAATGTTACAGTCAACTTCATTTTTAAAAGGTCACTGGCTACAGGATAGAAAGTGAATTGGAGGGAAGTTATAACACGTCTAAAGTCAGAGCAACATGTTGAGAGGGCTTTATGTTAATTCAGAAGAAGAGGACAGTGGCCTGGAGCACTTCAGGGGCAGTTGAGATAGAAGGAAATGGAAAAAGTTGAGAGTTTGCCTAAGGCAGAATGCGTGACCTTGATTGGAACATAATGGGTTGTTAAAGTCAGAGTCTGGAAAGGAGTTTGAAGGTATCCCTCAGAGAAGCCATAATTATGACAAGTTTTTATTATTATTATTATTCATGAAGATGGCCATTTCATGATTTCCCATCTTTTCCTTGCAAACCACTCATTAAAAGGCCATAATATCAAGCTTTGAGAGTTAGTTTCTTTCCCCCTTCTTCAGTCCCATAAAACCACAGCTCAGGCCCCAGTATCACTTTATTTCTTTCCACCCAGACTCTCTTCAGCCAACTGACCCCTAAATGCCTAAAAAGTGTACTATTTCCATAGTGTGTTACTTTCAATCAACTGCAAAAGATAGGAAATAATCTAATAAAGGAGTCCTCTGTGTGAGTGTTAATTAATAATGCCTTCTCAGGCACTAATCCTCCCATTAGCTATTTGCATCTTAATAGAAGAATAGTACATGAGACCTGATGGCCTTAAAAATTAATCTATGGTGATAAAATTCCTGTCACCATCCAGACAAACAGAAAAAATATCAAGGGAGAATATAGAAACATTTCTGGTGCCCTTTGAATCATACTATTTTTTGGTTGACTGACCTACCTTGGAAGGCAGAACAGAGTCAAAGAGAAATCAAAGAAATGTGAACAAACCCTGAATTCCCAGAAATCTTTGCTAAATCACAATTTAGTAAGCCCTAGCTTAGCTGGGGCCACCTGAGTTTCCTAGAATGCCATTTTGAAATCACTAGCAGCAGACAGTGGTCATACATTTAAGGTAGAAAGTGGACACCTTTCCAAATAATGGATTTTCCTGCTCTGAAATGCAGTCAACACTGTAGCCACTTTTTAATTCATCATAGTCTCGTAGCAAGATTACTGATTATAAAGTCCTGAAATGAATAGCTAGGGCTGGAGAAAGTGTTGGAATCAGTATTTATTTTAATGATTTAGGGATTATTGGCCATTCATTTTCAACTATTTATAATTGAAGTCTTGAAATAATGGAATTTATCAGAGGAATGCCTCATTCACCCTGGTATAATTTGAACATACTGAAATGGCACATGAGGACTTATAAATCGTTCGTGTGCACAAAGGGGTAATATATCACACCAGCCCCCGTTCACACAGCGTTGGGGGAGGAAATGCATGGAGGTGTGAGTTATCGCTTACTATACAGAGTCCCATATCTTCACATCTCACATTTCCAGGAGGCTTTTTTTAGTATAACATATCATTTATACTAGCTGGTCATTCATGATAAAAGATACTTTTATCATGAGGTTTTTTATCAAGGTTTTTTTTATTTGTTTATGAAAACACTCACAAGTGTTTCTGACAAAGTCAGCTTCAGGCATCATCCTAGACTTGGAGCAATGGGCCCTATTGTCTGCATACCCTGTGTTGAATTAGACATATAGTCTCTAATACACAAGCCAGAAATGAAAAGTGTCTTAAAAATCAAATTAAATTGCCTCTTTGTGGGATAGTTTTATGTTCAAAGAAAAGACAATGTAAACTCTCTGTTATTGAAGCTGTAATAAGAAATTTAGTTATTCTTTTTAATCACTGCAAAGTACATTGTTTTATAAAGGTAAATATTAATATCTGCTTTAAAGCATCAATTTTCTAGAACTAATTCTGCCTTTTGCTATTCAAATTATTTTCTTACTCCAAGTCTAAATTTGTATGCTGATTAAAATCTCAATCCACTGAAATTGATGCTACAGATTATGTGAGCCCTTTATCCTAGAATTTTGTGTTTTAAAAGAGTGTAAAATATCATATGCTATATGGAGATCAGTTAAATACTCATGAAAAATGATATTTTTATATGGTTTACATTAGACTTTATTTCATGTATTTGTATTTTCCATTTCGTTTTCAAGATTTTCTGTATCCTTGCTAGTCAAAGTGTTGCACCAGTACACTGGACCAGTAGTATCAACATCTCTTGGAAGCCTGTTAGAAATGCAGCTTCTCAGGTCCCACCCCCAACCTACCCCACAACCCTTCACTACAGAATCAGAAACGGCATTTTCACAAAATCCCTAAGTGATATGCTTACACTTTGAAGCTTGAGAAGCACTACTGTAGATAGTTGTTGAATGGTAGATGACATTTTGATTGGGACAAGAATCATTAATGAATCTAAACAGGTTACTTAAGAGGCAAAATAATAACAGTGTATTAACTAACATTTTTGAGCACTTCATGGTTCCAGACATCACACCAGTTTGATGTGTTTTACATACATCATCTCATTCAGGCAAAAAGAAAAGAGAAGCCTCTTTTTCTGAGGATGGGGAACTGGGTTGTTAAGTAGGGAAATTCAGAAATGTTCTAGTTATTTAGTACAGCCCAAAGAGTGGAAGGGTTCAGATTAAAACAGGAATCACTTACATACGTGAAAGGTATAGACTGGAGCAGAGATAATGAAGACAGGAATGTCTTATGAATGGCAAAAAAAAAAAAAAAAAATGTCACAGTAAAGGATTCAGACAACAAGGGAGGAGCTATTTTGGAAGGGACTTAGCCAACATGCTGGAAGTACGTAATGATTTTCACTCATCTTTTCACTTTAGAACAAAGGTTAAGAGACTATGTTGCATGTTTACTTTATATGTAAATGTTAATATAAGTAATATAATTGTATGTTACTTTATATGGATCCAAATCATTGCGATGAATACTTCTTACACCCGTAATACTGGCATAGGAGTGGATCTTCTTTAATATATATTTATGAGTATTAACTTTTTTCTTTAAGGAACAGGCTTAAGTATAAGAGCTGATGGAGAGGAATATAAGTATGATTGTGAATGAGAGGAAGTAGTTTCTGATCCTGATTCTGACCTAATACACAACACAATAACTGATTAGCCAAACTACCACCAACTAATCTGTTAACAGGGTTAGTGTTATTGGTACGTTTCACAGAATTTTTTTGAATGGCACCCAAAATTTAATATTGAATGAAAGGCTTCAGAGATGAAATTTTTTGAAATATAGTAGAAGTGATGATGCTTCCATTTGCATTAGTCTTTAGGGACTCAGATCTACCTTATTTTAGCATGAACAGTTTCTATAAATTTATAGGAGATACTAAACAATTCCCATTAGTGTCATGGGGAGCAAGAACTATAATTCCACTTTTCAAGAAGTACATAGAAAAAGCAGGTTACCTGGGTAGAAATACTATAGATGAGAATCGTATTAGTAATCTACTGGCTGTATAATAAATTACCCTAAAACTTAGCTGCTTAAAACAACAAATATTTATTATCACACAGTCTGTAGGTCACAAATCCAGGTTTGGCTTAGCTAGGTGCCTCTGGCTCAAGGACTTTCATGAAGTTACAATCAAGCCATCAGCTCAGACTGTGATCTCATCTGAAGGCTCTACCAGCAGAGATGCATTTACATGGTCATTGACTTGCTTGGGTCCTTTATCACCTGGGTCTTCCACAGGGCTGCCTTAGGACATGGCAGCTAGCTTCCCACCAGGTAAACTATCCAAGAGAGCTCAAGAGAAAGAAAATAAGCCCAAGATGGAAGCCATGGCCTTTTTATAACCTAATCTTGGAAGCGACATTCCATTCCTTCTGCCATATTCTATTCATTAGAAGCAACTCAGTACGTCCAGCCCATACTAAAGGGGAAGAGATTACACAAGAATGTGAATACCAGTAGATAGGGATCACTGGACACTCACCACAATTTTTTTTTCCTTTCTTCTTGCTTCCATATTTTCTATTATGTCAATTTTGGACATGTGTTACTTTTGTAATAAGGAAATAAAAATGTTAAAGCCAATAAAATTAAGGAGAAATTGTATCAGAAATATTGATCAGAAAAGTCACCTCTCCTTGGTGCTTTCTTAGTAAGACAATTGAATTGACTGAAGACAGGATTTATTAATGACCTTCCTGGCCACATATTAGATCATGTCATGAGTCCAAGTCTGAGGTCATTAATCTAACAGGGTTTTGTATGGCTTGTAAATTGTTTGCACTGAAAAATTGAAATAGCAGACCTCTCTGATGGTAATATGAATACGTCAGTCTTTCTCAGTTGCCTAACAGTCTCCTTCTTGCTCTGTTCTCGGTAGCATGCTGGAGAGTTCAAACCGGCTTGATGAAGAACACAGGCTGATCGCCAGGTATGCGGCAAGGCTGGCAGCAGAGTCCTCCTCGTCTGTAAGTAGTTTGAGTGGAAGGATTCATCTGTTGGCCTCTGGAGTCCTTGAATTTCATGTTATGTTCACTGTTACCATTATAGCTGATGCTGATGACCAGGACAATTTGTGCCAATTTATTGTCCATGCGTTTGTTGCTATGTTTGGTGTATCTGGTGGTGAATTTCCAGTTTAAAAATGGCAGATCTGAGGAACAAAACTATCTACAGTAGCGTGGCCCTGCAGTCAAGCAGGAAGCTCCATGTCCCCCTTCACCCAGTGTCAACCCCATAGGAGATACTGAGGAAGGGGACAAGGACTGGTTGTGATTTTTTTAAAATGGATTTAAGGCAGGTGTGTTCAGTGAAGGCTCTAGGTTTAAGACTGAATAGTTGCAAGTGACACTTAAAATATACTAGTAGAGGCAACAGAGCTGATATCTTTTTCCATTTGCTTCTGTCTCTAAGACAAAAGCAACAGTTTGACACCTTGATTCAGAATTCATCTGTGCTGAACTGAGGGTGAGCTGTGATTAGGGCATCACAAAGGACAGTGAGTGGCAGGGAAGCCAGTGAGGAAGCTGTTGCCTGCTCCGCTCATGGTAGATGTTGCAATTATCAGAGCCGAGCACTTCTCTAATGATCCCAGATGGGAGCTGCATAATGACCCATTGCATTGGCCCTGGCACTTGCTCTCTGTGACATCAGTGACTGTAACACTCTTAGAAACTACCATGAGCAAGATGAAAGAGTCCATGGCAGGCTAAAAAGTGTACTGTCTGGCCCCCAAATCAGACATGGTAAAACAGAGATACAATTGCAGTATATGACATCTTAAATGCCATAAATAAAGAACAAACATGCTAAAGAAAATAAAAATAAGAGAATATGGGAGAACTAGATTTTAGAACAAGCAACCCCTTTGGGAGTCACTTGAAAAGAAAGACAAAACAAGGCTTCTGGAAAAACCTCATTTCCAAGTTTTCTTGCCTTTATCGTGCATATACCTCTATAAGCAGAGGATATGATATAGTAAGACGGATTCGCAATGTGGAATTTTGAGTCTGTGTCCCAGGTCTCTATGATCACACAAAGCACCACCTCTTTGAGTTCAGTTTTCTCATCCATAAGTGGGTATAAGTACAATTATTATATATGTCAGTGCAGCCTGTTATTAGGGTCCAGTGAGATAATAAAATGTACAACAGTGCTGCATTAAGCAGCAGTCACAAAATGGCAGCCTAAAGACCAAATTTGTCCCACAGAAATGCTTTGTTAGGCCCCACAGTATTTTTAATTCTTTGGTGGCTGTCAGAATTTACAGATCAGGTGGTTTTCCTTAAAACTTTGGATTTTCAGGTTACCCTGAGGGACTGACAAGATGAGGCTCATGTTTTTCATGGCAGCAAGCTGCTCGAGTAGAGACAGTCTTTTGTCTGGTCTGGACAGGGCAAGAATGCGGCACTTTGCCACAACCCATACCCTGGCCCCCTTCTCTCATTTGGGTTACCTCGCTGGCCCCTTTCAACATTTGAATTAGTGATCCCTGGTAGGCTGCTAAATCTCTGTGCACATGTTATTATTTACATGTGCACTAACTTCTCCAGTCTTTGTTCCATTTTTGTCTCGAGAACATTAGTAACTTGTGTCCCTTGCCTACTTATATCCTATATATCCTTTGTGGATGCATCATGGGAAAGATATCATCTACACATTAATTCTAGTTCCTTTGTAAATCTCTTCATAATCACATATCGAGAATTCCATGATTAGCTAAATAAATCATGATTAGTAAGATGACACCAGATTAGAAAGGAGATAGAAAGGTCATTTATTTGGGTCCATTTATGTCTGGATAATTTCTGATCAATGAATATAGAGAGAAAAGCAATGCCTGAAATCCACAACTGGCTCAGATAGTTTCTACCCATTATCAGTACATAAAATATATGCAAGAAAGAGAAACTTATGTAGTGAAATCAGGAGAAAAACCTGGATCACAGGTCAAAACTGCCGTATGCCAGATTTAGCTATAGAAAGCCATTGAGGATATAAAATGTAAGATACAAAATTCCTCATTAGCAATGCTAGTAATTTCTTCGCTAAGCTAGATGTGAATTAAAAATCACAGAACAGCTTTCTAAAAGCCAGACCTTTACTAAACTTAACCATTCTTACAGTTAGGTTTCTGGACATTAAAAAGCAGGCTGAATTTCTCCTTATCTTTTCAGGTGCTATTTTTAAAAGCTTTGCATTCTTCAGTAGAAAGATCAGTTGTGATTTTTTAAAAGTTTTTTTTTAAAAATAAAAATGGGCTTGGAGGAATTTTTACAATGTACTGTAGAGCAAAGAAAGCAAAGCACAGACAACAGTAGATAATCTGAAACCATTTTTTTTAAATAAAACAACACCAAATAAACCCTTGTCTCTATACAGACAGACATATAAATATGGTATGTCATGATTTAGGATACATATGCTTATATAAGAATGGAGAAATCCATGACTGTATATATACCAATTGATAAAGCTGATTGCATGACCAAGAATGATGAACTGGTGTCACCTGAAGGTAGAAGAAGCAAATACATGCATATGAATCCATCAATGTAAAGTTACACATATGAATAGATAAATGCATAAAAATTTGGTAATCAAAAGAAGCAGAAAAATATGACTTATGAACTATGACTGAAAAACTATGAAATTTTTAATTATACATTACAGTAATTGAACAGTAATGCTATAGAAACAGCCATCTCAACACCTGTATTGAGAGAATAGTTGCAACGGGGATAGCTTGGCAAGAATGAAATAGCTTCCCAAAAACTTCAGGTCAGGAAGCTGAAGAACAGTTTTTATATGTCTTGTATATTTGCTTGCTGAAGAATTCCATTCTGCTTTCCGTTGCATAGATGTGCTTCAGATCCACAGAAAAGTTGGTCCTTAGGAGACGAATGGCAATTTAATTTTCTGTATTTGCTTTTTTGTTGTCATAGTTTTGGTAGAAATAGTTTCCTCTTCCTTGTCTACATATCTCATGACTTCTGTCTTCCCAAATACATAGGTTCACATTCCCAATATTAAATTGTGTAAACTACATATTTTACAGCAGCCAACTCAGCAGAGAAGTGCTCCTGACATCTCCTTCACCATTGATGCAAATAAGCAACAGAGGCAGCTGATCGCAGAACTAGAAAACAAGAACAGGTAAGGCTTTGTAGACATGTTAGCTTGTTTGAGCAACTTGGTACGTTCATTAATAACCTATTGTTGTGCCTTAAAGTCTCCAGGCTTTTCACACTGGGAAGACTTCAAGGGAAGACTTCCACAGTCAATGGTGCTGGCTTCTGAAAAGCTGGTGTTTAAATCTTTAGATCTTCAGAAGCTTCATGATATAACTGTATGTGTGTGTGTGTGTGTATACAGGTCTGAGATGTCAGTGAAATTAATGCTGTCTTTCTAGACAGTCTCATTTCCCTTTTTCTGACATGCTTAATTTTGTTCAGGAGCTAGGCACAAGGTGTTTCTACTACCCAGAGACAAGTAGGAGGCTCACCTGGGAGGCACCCTGTAAAGACCCTGGGCTAAAGAGGCATCTGGGAGGCTGAGGTGGAAGGATTGCTTGAGTTCAGGAGTTTGAGACCAGCCTGAGCAAGAGCAAGACCCTGTCTCTACTTAAAAAAAATAGATATTTGAAACTCGGACTTGGGGGGGCGGGGGGGGAAGGGCAACATACGTAACCTAAACATCTGTACCCCCATAATATGCTGAAATAAAAAAAAAAGAAAAAAGAAAAAAAATAGAAAAATTAGCCAGGTGTGGTGGCGTGCACCTATAGTCCAGCTACTTGGGAGGCTGGGGCAGGAGGATCATTTGAGCTCAGGAGTCGGAGGTTGTAGTGAGCTATGATGACACCACTGCACTCTACCCCAGGCAGCAGAGCAAGACCCTGTCTCAGAAAAAAAAAAAAAGAGGCATCTGAAGTGACACCACCATCACCCAAATACCTCCACCTTCAGCCCAGCAGCAGGTCCTTCCTCTGTTCAACACAGATTGGTTCACAGTCTACCTCCACAACATGCACCCTAAAACTGTTCACTTCATCTCCACCACCAGCTAATCCAACCAGTCCTTCTTAAAAACATCAATCATATCATGTCATTCCTGGGTCAAACTCTCTAATGATTTCCCATCCCACTTTCCTTAAAACCCCCGCCTCTTACCATGGCCTGCAAGGTCCTACCCGAGCTGATTCCTGCCTGCTGTTCTGGCTTCAGCTCACCTTGCTCACCACACTCCAATCTCTTGTGGCGCTTCCTCTGCCTTACAGCCCTTGCACTAGCTGTTCTGTTCTCTAGAAGACTCTTCCCTGAGGTCTCTGCATGGAGGGCTCCTCTCATCATTTAGGTGTCAGCTCAAATGACACCTCCTAAAACACCACCTGTCTAATCTTGCCCACTACACCCTACCCCAGAAACCACTCTCTATTACATCCACCTGTGTGTGTGTCTGTTGCACTTATCAGTGTCTAAAATAACTGTATTTATGTGTTTGTTTTCTTATTTATTGTCTGTCTTCCCTGACTGAAATGGAAGTTCTTTGAGAACAGAGACCACGCCAAATGGCCCCTGGGGCCCAGAACCCTGCCCAGTGCATAGTAGAAGCTCAGTAAATATACATTGAGTGAGAAAGTAATGAATAGCTGAGTTGAATCTCAAACTCAGTGATGAGTAAGCCCAACATAGGAACAATTGGTTCATTCTATATTTCTTGGAAAAGCACCCAAATGTTTTCATGCTAAATCCCATTCTTAAATCCCATTCTCAGATGTCACTGATGTGACATCTGAGATCAAACTGGTAAAGTGAAGGAGGAGGTTGTGATCATTATTTCATGCCTGGAAAGTCTGACCTGAGAATTTGGGGATAAATGATCAAAGTATTCTTTAAAGTTCTACAGAAAAAGATAAAAAGGAAGATGCAAACTCTGTTGGCACATTTTCATATTTTTTCTAGTAAAAAAGCTTTTGGCTTAATTTTCTTAGAACCTGGTTCTCATCATTAGGAAACCACAAATTAAAACAGAAATAGCTTCATCAACGTGACTCCATGACTCCATAGCCTTTGAAACTGCTACTCTACTCTGACCCCCAAGGAGATGTGATCACATCAGTTTGCCACATGTGTTCCCTCTCAGTTTATCAAGGAATAAGAGGCAAGAATTAAGAAGAGAGAGCAGAAGCATGGAGAATTAGACAGAACAAATTAAAATTTGCTCAGGACAGTCACAAGTCTATAAAATTACCTATCCTATTTTGTATAACATTTATTGTATCTACTATGTGCAAATACTTGTGCTAAGTCAGAAAAGGCATTGAGAGAAGTACTCAGAGCAAACAATGTAAAAGAACCACTGTGGACTCTCAGGTTGGTGGAAGGGTTGTGTGAGTGTTGATGGTGCTGAGCAGGAGGTGAATAGAGGGGCCACGTACAAATGTTGTCTCGACGCATTACATCAATTTGGGCACCAGAAAGGGCACGGAAAGGAAAAAAGAAAAGCAAAGCAAAATGGACCAGTTTTAAATTCTTGACAATTAGATTTAACCCAAATTTTCAACTTCTTTAGAACAAAACATTACTCTTGGTAACCTTAGGAAATGTTAGAATTGTAATGTAGAGGGTTTTTTTTCTCTTTTAGTCAACAGGGTAACACTATAACATGGGATAGGAAAGGCTCAAAATGACTCAGTCAGAATAAATATATGTCAATAAGTCAGTGAGTATCCCATAATCAAGTCAGCAGAGAAGAGGTAAAGAAGAAAGGATTAAAGGAGTGGTAAAATCAACCATTTTATCTGGATTTAGCAGGCTATGCCAGCTTGAGGCCTGATTGAACTATGCCAGAGTTGAGGCCATTTTCTTGAGAAGGACCTGAGTCTCTCTATAGCCAGTTCATTCAGAGTTTCTACAGACATTGTCCCACACTCCCTTCTCCAACCCTAAGTCCCTTTTCTCTAAAACGTATTTTGATTGCTACCCAGCAAGGAGCCATCCAGTGGGGAGAAGACCACAGCCAGAATTAATAATATCATTAGAGCTTCCAGGTGGCAGCAGGAAGAAACCTGGGTCTTTGTTTTGAGGTGTTGAAGAGAGAATAACAACAATCTTATGTATTTATAGCACACGTGTACAGATATTGTTTCACTTCATCCTCAGAACAGCTCTTTAAGGTAGGCAGGGTGACTATTATCATGCCCATTGTACAGATCAAAATTAAAAAATGAGGTGTCATTTCTACCCTTTTTCCCCAACATGACCCACTTTACCATCATTGTGGTCTAGCTTGTGTAGGGTAAACTTGACGGACAAGGTAGGTTTTTAGCTGGACATTTCAAGACAGTAAAATTTGGCAGTGAAAGATGGGAGATAGGATTATGAGTAAAAATATACACAGACATTGAGAAAAGCGATGAAGACAATTGCCAGGCAGCACCAAGGGGCTGAGATGAAGAGTGAAATGGCAATATTAGTGTATGAGGCTTGCACACCAGGTCAAAGAATTTGAATTTTATCCTGTCATGATGGACAGCAGTGATCAGGCAAGTGACAGAATGTCTGCATGTTTATGGCAAAATAATCAGCTTACTAAATATGCAGCTTTCGTTGACAAGGGATTGACCTAGAAGCTGATGGGAAGTGATGAGGACCTACATTAAATAGATGGTACCGGAAATGAAAACAAAGGAACCAAAACAGGAGATGACTAGAGAAAAGAATAAACATTGCTGGAATGTTAATTTATAAGATTCTCTGATTATTCATTTCTAAACTTTCTATAAGGGAATCTGGATTTTTCAGCAATAATCTTTATATAAGTCAGATTTCACTAGCAGCCCTCTTTTCTTTCACTCTCTGGGTCCAGTCCATCTGTCCTGAGGGGAAGAGCAAAGTCAGAGGTTGAGGGTAGGAATAAGGGATAAAATGTCAAGGGCAAAGAGAGTCTTTGTGCACTCTCAGGAGAAGGTCAAACCTGGCCTGATTTCCCACAAGTTCCAGCATCACTCCTACATCCCTTCTTAGAAAGAAAAGACTAAAGTAAAACTTCACAGCCCACAATTACCTTATCTTGGTTGCAGCATTAACCTGCTCTTCCACTTCTCCAGAGCACTTTGTTTTCTCTTCCAATCCTCTGCTTCCACTCGGGCATGAGGATAGCACACTTGAGGGGATATTAGGACTTCTCTTGAGGAAATACTGCAGGGATATCTTCCTGCATGTGGGTCTATTTATCTATTCATGGAGCTTTCAACAGGAAGCTCCATGAATGTCCTAGTAGCCCTGACTGTGCCTCAATACCACTCTTATGGATTGTTTCCTTGAATGTTTTTGGATTGCACTCTCTACATGCATGTTTTTAAGGACCAGAAAGAGAAAAAAGAAATAGGAATGAGAAGAGATGGCAGCAAGAGAGCTTCATTCTGTCCCTGAGTTCCTTTGTGGCTCCTAGAGCTCTCCACCCCTTCTCTGATCAGCAGCCAGTCTATCCTGAGCTCATCTCTCTAAGCCAGCAGCCTCATGCTATCCAAAGACCCCAGGGCCATGTCCCAGAAGCTCATCCAGGTCATATTCCTGCACCATGGAAACTTTCCCAGGGGTCCTGTGTCTCCAAGGTGATAATTAACTCAATAATCAGGTCCTTGAGCTTAAGGAGAAGATAGAGTTCTTCACATCACTTCATTACTCTGTCTACTTAAATAATCCATGCACATTTCAGTGATGATCTCCAGAAGATAATGCTTCTGTATAGCACCCTTGGAAGAGCCAGTCAGTATTAGGACTAACAGGAATCTTCAAATTACATTGTATGAGTCACAGCCTGCCTTGGCTAGACTTGTGGAAGCAAGTATGAGAAGAATGAGGCGGTCTGATATATATATATGGGCTTGGGGGCTAGCCAGCCTAGCTCCAAATCACCTCTGGCACCTGCTTATTATTGAACTTGGGTAAGTCTTTTAACTGGTCTGTGCCTTTATTTCCTCATTCGTGAACTAGAGATGATAATTGTACCTAAATAATAGAATCATTGTCGGACTAAATAAAATAAGCTTAAAGATGACAGCACAGTTTCTGAGTACAGACTAAGCACTCAATGCACATTACATATCCCTTCATTATGTTTTCTTACCAGAACTACTACTCTCCTTTCCTTCCTTGGGCTACATGGTTCTGTCATGGTTCTGTCTTTACAACCCACAAGGAGAACCAACAGGAGTCATAAAATATCAGGATGTTAGCCCTGGAGGAAATCTTGGAAATCCTGGTGCTCCGATTTTCAGGCTGAGCTCTATGGTACCCTGGGGGCTCTACAGAGGCACCTGAAGAGGGGGAGGAAGAGATAGCAGCACAGGGGCCCACTCTTTCTTTAGCCAGGGCAGCCCCCTCTTAACTGTCTCACATATTGTGTTTCCATGGAAGATTTCTTTTAAGGAAAGTTTTCCACCATGGAACACCAAGGGGGCAAAAAAAGGTCGAAAACCACTGAATTATAGTCCAACCTTTTCACCATACTCACAAAAGGTATAATGACTCACTGGTGGCTGGTCACGGTAGCTCACACCTGTAATCCTAGCACTCTGGGAAGCCGAGGCACGAGGATTGCTTGAGGTCAGGAGTTCGAGACCAGCCTGAGCAAGAGTGAGACCCCCCCTCTCCACTAAAAACAGTAAAAATTAGCTGGATGTGGTGGCACATGCCTGTAGTCCCAGCTACTCGGGAGGCTGAGGCAGGAGGATCGCTTGAGCCCAGGAGTTTGTGAGCTAGGCTGATGCCACAGCACTCTAGCCCGGGTGACAGAGCAAAACTCTGTCTCAAAAAAAGAAAAAAAGACTCACTGGTAATTAGCCTCCTGATTCTGGTGTGTTTGTGACGCAGGCAGTTATAAATCAGACTTTCAAATGGAAAGCTACTCCCTTGCTCACCAAGTCACCTTCAGTTCTCGGTGTTCTGTCGTGCTGGCTCTTGTGCATTTTGTTGAGTAGGAGACTGACCCCACCTCCAGCCCCCAAGAATATGTGACCTGTAACCTTGCTTAATGGCTTCTGACTGGCTTAGGGATAATTTGCCTTGCACAGGTCTCATATCCTTTATGGCCAGGCTAATGTCACCCAAATGCAGGGAAGTCCAGGCCCCAACATCAATAATAGACTGACACATCTCACCCCCGAGGTCACACCAATAGTGCTCTATGTCACAGACTCAATTACCGTGGATCCTTTTAAAAGCACTTTCCTTCTAAGGCCTCCTCCATTGTTAAGGCTTAGAGTGTTAAGAAAAAAGAGGAAAAATTTTGCCTAAATGGGAGTTTCTCAGATAAATTCAGTGAGGGGAATTTCCTTCTTGTTGAGAGAATGAGGTTATTTAGTTTTGTAAAATGACCACCATTTATCCTTATTTTCCCTCCAAGTGTCCTTTCTTGGTAGCTGCTGGTACTTTATGGTGTCATAAATAATAGAGGATCCATTTTTGTCTTTTAAGCAGTGTGCTCTTCAAAGTTGAACACATTACCGCAGCATCATGCTACTTACTAGAGAGATTACTGGGTCCCGGTGCTAACACTGACCAACACACTACAGAACCGTCAGGGTTTAAATGTGCTGGACATGAAGTCAGCCTTCCCCTCCCCCACAGCTCCCCCCTAGCTACAGCCAAAGCCTCATAAACACAGTGAGTCTGTTGGTTAGTGAAGGTCAGTTCTGCCCCTAAACATGGGATGGTCCCTTCTCTCTTTATTCTGGTGGCCCTGATCTGTTTTGCTGTTAGTATCCTGGAAGCTAATTGCCCCTAATTTCTCATCTTCCTCCTCTCTCCCAAGAGAAATCTTACAGGAGATCCAGAGACTTCGGCTAGAGCATGAACAAGCTTCCCAGCCCACACCAGAGAAGGCACAGCAAAACCCTACCCTGCTGGCAGAACTCCGGCTCCTCAGGTAAGAGAGGGCACCCACGTCACCTCAGGGAGCATAAATGTTTGAGATCTTTAATAAAGTCTAACAGTGTATAACCAGAAAAACAGTCTTTAGCCACCATAGCTGCTGATGCTTGTTTGTTTTTTCATAGCACACACCTAATTGCTGAGATTTTGGGGATTTGGGGAGAAGCTGTTTATATTTTACTTTCGTTTGACACAGAGAAAAGGAAATAGTGTTCTGATCTAAAGATCAGAAATAACATCTTTCACTGGAGAAAATTTGAACTCAGCTCTTTTGGATATTTGTATTATCAACAATGTGTTTATGTTACAAATGATCAACAAAACAAACAAATGTACAACTAATAAACATCACAGATTTTTAAATTTAAAAATTTACTCTAACCCATAAGAGGAAGTCTGAGTTTTTC